>NC_138764.1:17253652-17563951 GCF_965113315.1 Podarcis vaucheri
AGGAATTTTTTGAAAAAAAGTCTTTTCCGCCGGTTAGGTTTTTGAGGGCTGATTTCTTGTCCTGTGATAAAAGGCCTTCTGTTTCGAGTGCCAAACCTTTCAGGAGAGCATTTTCAAGCTTTTGGCACCATTTTTGAGTGAATTGCCAAAAGCCAGATTTTTGCTGAAATTGTGACCCCGGGGCTTAGGAATTTTTTCAAAAAATATTTTCTGCCGGTTAAGTTTTTGAGGGCTGATTTCTTGTCCTGTGATAAAAAGCCTTCTGTTTCGAGTGCCAAACCTTTCAGGGGAGCATTTTCAAGCTTTTGGCACCATTTTTGAGTGAATTGCCAAAAGTTAGATTTTTGCTGAAATTGTGACCCCGGGGCTTAGGGTTTTTTTGAAAAAAATTTTTTCTGCCGGTTAAGTTTTTGAGGGCTGATTTCTTGTCCTGTGATAAAAAGCCTTCTGTTGCGAGTCCCAAACCTTTCAGGGGAGCATTTTCAAGCTTTTGGCACCATTTTTGAGTGATTTGCCAAAAGTCAGATTTTTGCTGAAATTGTGACCCCGGGGCTTAGGAATTTTTTCAAAAAAGTCTTTTCCGCCGGTTAGGTTTTTGAGGGCTGATTTCTTGTCCTGTGATAACAAGCCTTCTGTTTCGAGTGCCAAACATTTCAGGAGAACATTTTCAAGCTTTTGGCACCATTTTTGAGTGAATTGCCAAAAGTCAGATTTTTGCTGAAATTGTGACCCCGGGGATTAGGGATTTTTTCAAAAAAATATTTTCTGCCGGTTAAGTTTTTGAGGGCTGATTTCTTGTCCTGTGATAAAATGCCTTCTGTTTCGAGTGCCAAACCTTTCAGGAGAGCATTTTCAAGCTTTTGGCACCATTTTTGAGTGAATTCCCTGAAGTCAGATTTTTGCTGAAATTGTGACCCCGGGGCTTAGGGATTTTTTCAAAAAAGTCTTTTCCGCCGGTTAGGTTTTTGAGGGCTGATTTCTTGTCCTGTGATAAAAGGCCTTCTGTTTCGAGTGCCAAACCTTTAAGGAGAGCATTTTCAAGCTTTTGGCACCATTTTTGAGTGAATTGCCAAAAGCCAGATTTTTGCTGAAATTGTGACCCCGGGGCTTAGGAATTTTTTCAAAAAATATTTTCTACCGGTTAAGTTTTTGAGGGCTGATTTCTTGTCCTGTGATAAAAAGCCTTCTGTTTCGAGTGCCAAACCTTTCAGGGGAGCATTTTCAAGCTTTTGGCACCCTTTTTGAGTGAATTGCGAAAAGTTAGATTTTTGCTGAAATTGTGACCCCGGGGCTTAGGGATTTTTTCAAAAAAATATTTTCTGCCGGTTAAGTTTTTGAGGGCTGATTTCTTGTCCTGTGATAAAAAGCCTTCTGTTGCGAGTGCCAAACCTTTCAGGGGAGCATTTTCAAGCTTTTGGCACCATTTTTGAGTGATTTGCCAAAAGTCAGATTTTTGCTGAAATTGTGACCCCGGGGCTTAGGGATTTTTTCAAAAAAATATTTTCTGCCGGTTAGTTTTTTGAGGGTTGATTTCTTGTCCTGTGATAACAAGCCTTCTGTTTCGAGTGCCAAACCTTTCAGGAGAACATTTTCAAGCTTTTGGCACCATTTTTGAGTGAATTGCCAAAAGTCAGATTTTTGCTGAAATTGTGACCCGGGGGCTTAGGAATTTTTTCAAAAAAGTCTTTTCCGCCGGTTAGGTTTTTGAGGGCTGATTTCTTGTCCTGTGATAACAAGCCTTCTGTTTCGAGTGCCAAACATTTCAGGAGAGCATTTTCAAGCGTTGGGCACCATTTTTGAGTGAATTGCCAAAAGTCAGATTTTTGCTGAAATTGTGACCCCGGGGCTTAGGAATTTTTTGAAAAAAAGTCTTTTCCGCCGGTTAGTTTTTTGAGGGCTGATTTCTTGTCCTGTGATAACAAGCCTTCTGTTTCGAGTGCCAAACCTTTCAGGAGAGCATTTTCAAGCTTTTGGCACCATTTTTGAGTGAATTGCCAAAAGCCAGATTTTTGCTGAAATTGTGACCCCGGGGCTTAGGAATTTTTTCAAAAAATATTTTCTGCCGGTTAAGTTTTTGAGGGCTGATTTCTTGTCCTGTGATAAAAAGCCTTCTGTTTCGAGTGCCAAACCTTTCAGGGGAGCATTTTCAAGCTTTTGGCACCATTTTTGAGTGAATTGCCAAAAGTTAGATTTTTGCTGAAATTGTGACCCCGGGGCTTAGGGATTTTTTCAAAAAAAAATTTTCTGCCGGTTAAGTTTTTGAGGGCTGATTTCTTGTCCTGTGATAAAAAGCCTTCTGTTGCGAGTCCCAAACCTTTCAGGGGAGCATTTTCAAGCTTTTGGCACCATTTTTGAGTGATTTGCCAAAAGTTAGATTTTTGCTGAAATTGTGACCGCGGGGCTTAGGGATTTTTTCAAAAAAAAATTTTCTGCCGGTTAAGTTTTTGAGGGCTGATTTCTTGTCCTGTGATAAAAAGCCTTCTGTTGCGAGTCCCAAACCTTTCAGGGGAGCATTTTCAAGCTTTTGGCACCATTTTTGAGTGATTTGCCAAAAGTCAGATTTTTGCTGAAATTGTGACCCCGGGGCTTAGGAATTTTTTCAAAAAAGTCTTTTCCGCCGGTTAGGTTTTTGAGGGCTGATTTCTTGTCCTGTGATAACAAGCCTTCTGTTTCGAGTGCCAAACATTTCAGGAGAACATTTTCAAGCTTTTCGCACCATTTTTGAGTGAATTGCCAAAAGTCAGATTTTTGCTGAAATTGTGACCCCGGGGATTAGGGATTTTTTCAAAAAAATATTTTCTGCCGGTTAAGTTTTTGAGGGCTGATTTCTTGTCCTGTGATAAAATGCCTTCTGTTTCGAGTGCCAAACCTTTCAGGAGAGCATTTTCAAGCTTTTGGCACCATTTTTGAGTGAATTGCCAAAAGTCAGATTTTTGCTGAAATTGTGACCCCGGGGGTTAGGGATTTTTTCAAAAAAAGTCTTTTCCGCCGGTTAGTTTTTTGAGGGTTGATTTCTTGTCCTGTGATAACAAGCCTTCTGTTTCGAGTGCCAAACCTTTCAGGAGAACATTTTCAAGCTTTTGGCACCATTTTTGAGTGAATTGCCAAAAGTCAGATTTTTGCTGAAATTGTGACCCGGGGGCTTAGGAATTTTTTCACAAAATTCTTTTCCGCCGGTTAGGTTTTTGAGGGCTGATTTCTTGTCCTGTGATAACAAGCCTTCTGTTTCGAGTGCCAAACATTTCAGGAGAGCATTTTCAAGCTTTTGGCACCATTTTTGAGTGAATTGCCAAAAGTCAGATTTTTGCTGAAATTGTGACCCTGGGCCTTAGGAATTTTTTGAAAAAAAGTCTTTTCCGCCGGTTAGTTTTTTGAGGGTTGATTTCTTGTCCTGTGATAACAAGCCTTCTGTTTCGAGTGCCAAACCTTTCAGGAGAGCATTTTCAAGCTTTTGGCACCATTTTTGAGTGAATTGCCAAAAGCCAGATTTTTGCTGAAATTGTGACCCCGGGGCTTAGGAATTTTTTCAAAAAATATTTTCTGCCGGTTAAGTTTTTGAGGGCTGATTTCTTGTCCTGTGATAAAAAGCCTTCTGTTTCGAGTGCCAAACCTTTCAGGGGAGCATTTTCAAGCTTTTGGCACCATTTTTGAGTGAATTGCCAAAAGTTAGATTTTTGCTGAAATTGTGACCCCGGGGCTTAGGGATTTTTTCAAAAAAAAATTTCTGCCGGTTAAGTTTTTGAGGGCTGATTTCTTGTCCTGTGATAAAAAGCCTTCTGTTGTGAGTCCCAAACCTTTCAGGGGAGCATTTTCAAGCTTTTGGCACCATTTTTGAGTGAATTGCCAAAAGCCAGATTTTTGCTGAAATTGTGACCCCGGGGCTTAGGAATTTTTTCAAAAAATATTTTCTGCCGGTTAAGTTTTTGAGGGCTGATTTCTTGTCCTGTGATAAAAAGCCTTCTGTTTCGAGTGCCAAACCTTTCAGGGGAGCATTTTCAAGCTTTTGGCACCATTTTTGAGTGAATTGCCAAAAGTTAGATTTTTGCTGAAATTGTGACCCCGGGGCTTAGGGATTTTTTCAAAAAAAAAATTTCTGCCGGTTAAGTTTTTGAGGGCTGATTTCTTGTCCTGTGATAAAAAGCCTTCTGTTGCGAGTCCCAAACCTTTCAGGGGAGCATTTTCAAGCTTTTGCCACCAATTTTGAGTGATTTGCCAAAAGTTAGATTTTTGCTGAAATTGTGACCCCGGGGCTTAGGGATTTTTTCAAAAAAAAATTTCTGCCGGTTAAGTTTTTGAGGGCTGATTTCTTGTCCTGTGATAAAAAGCCTTCTGTTGCGAGTCCCAAACCTTTCAGGGGAGCATTTTCAAGCTTTTGGCACCATTTTTGAGTGATTTGCCAAAAGTTAGATTTTTGCTGAAATTGTGACCCCGGGGCTTAGGGATTTTTTCAAAAAAAAAATTTCTGCCGGTTAAGTTTTTGAGGGCTGATTTCTTGTCCTGTGATAAAAAGCCTTCTGTTGCGAGTCCCAAACCTTTCAGGGGAGCATTTTCAAGCTTTTGGCACCATTTTTGAGTGATTTGCCAAAAGTCAGATTTTTGCTGAAATTGTGACCCCGGGGCTTAGGAATTTTTTCAAAAAAGTCTTTTCCGCCGGTTAGGTTTTTGAGGGCTGATTTCTTGTCCTGTGATAACAAGCCTTCTGTTTCGAGTGCCAAACATTTCAGGAGAACATTTTCAAGCTTTTGGCACCATTTTTGAGTGAATTGCCAAAAGTCAGATTTTTGCTGAAATTGTGACCCCGGGGATTAGGGATTTTTTCAAAAAAATATTTTCTGCCGGTTAAGTTTTTGAGGGCTGATTTCTTGTCCTGTGATAAAATGCCTTCTGTTTCGAGTGCCAAACCTTTCAGGAGAGCATTTTCAAGCTTTTGGCACCATTTTTGAGTGAATTGCCAAAAGTCAGATTTTTGCTGAAATTGTGACCCCGGGGGTTAGGGATTTTTTCAAAAAAAGTCTTTTCCGCCGGTTAGTTTTTTGAGGGTTGATTTCTTGTCCTGTGATAACAAGCCTTCTGTTTCGAGTGCCAAACCTTTCAGGAGAACATTTTCAAGCTTTTGGCACCATTTTTGAGTGAATTGCCAAAAGTCAGATTTTTGCTGAAATTGTGACCCGGGGGCTTAGGAATTTTTTCACAAAATTCTTTTCCGCCGGTTAGTTTTTTGAGGGTTGATTTCTTGTCCTGTGATAACAAGCCTTCTGTTTCGAGTGCCAAACCTTTCAGGAGAACATTTTCAAGCTTTTGGCACCATTTTTGAGTGAATTGCCAAAAGCCAGATTTTTGCTGAAATTGTGACCCCGGGGCTTAGGAATTTTTTCAAAAAATATTTTCTGCCGGTTAAGTTTTTGAGGGCTGATTTCTTGTCCTGTGATAAAAAGCCTTCTGTTTCGAGTGCCAAACCTTTCAGGGGAGCATTTTCAAGCTTTTGGCACCATTTTTGAGTGAATTGCCAAAAGTTAGATTTTTGCTGAAATTGTGACCCCGGGGCTTAGTGATTTTTTCAAAAAAAAATTTTCTGCCGGTTAAGTTTTTGAGGGCTGATTTCTTGTCCTGTGATAAAAAGCCTTCTGTTGCGAGTCCCAAACCTTTCAGGGGAGCATTTTCAAGCTTTTGGCACCATTTTTGAGTGATTTGCCAAAAGTTAGATTTTTGCTGAAATTGTGACCGCGGGGCTTAGGGATTTTTTCAAAAAAAAATTTTCTGCCGGTTAAGTTTTTGAGGGCTGATTTCTTGTCCTGTGATAAAAAGCCTTCTGTTGCGAGTCCCAAACCTTTCAGGGGAGCATTTTCAAGCTTTTGGCACCATTTTTGAGTGATTTGCCAAAAGTCAGATTTTTGCTGAAATTGTGACCCCGGGGCTTAGGAATTTTTTCAAAAAAGTCTTTTCCGCCGGTTAGGTTTTTGAGGGCTGATTTCTTGTCCTGTGATAACAAGCCTTCTGTTTCGAGTGCCAAACCTTTCAGGAGAACATTTTCAAGCTTTTGGCACCATTTTTGAGTGAATTGCCAAAAGTCAGATTTTTGCTGAAATTGTGACCCGGGGGCTTAGGAATTTTTTCACAAAATTCTTTTCCGCCGGTTAGGTTTTTGAGGGCTGATTTCTTGTCCTGTGATAACAAGCCTTCTGTTTCGAGTGCCAAACATTTCAGGAGAGCATTTTCAAGCTTTTGGCACCATTTTTGAGTGAATTGCCAAAAGTCAGATTTTTGCTGAAATTGTGACCCTGGGCCTTAGGAATTTTTTGAAAAAAAGTCTTTTCCGCCGGTTAGTTTTTTGAGGGTTGATTTCTTGTCCTGTGATAACAAGCCTTCTGTTTCGAGTGCCAAACCTTTCAGGAGAGCATTTTCAAGCTTTTGGCACCATTTTTGAGTGAATTGCCAAAAGTCAGATTTTTGCTGAAATTGTGACCCCGGGGCTTAGGAATTTTTTCAAAAAATATTTTCTGCCGGTTAAGTTTTTGAGGGCTGATTTCTTGTCCTGTGATAAAAAGCCTTCTGTTTCGAGTGCCAAACCTTTCAGGGGAGCATTTTCAAGCTTTTGGCACCATTTTTGAGTGAATTGCCAAAAGTTAGATTTTTGCTGAAATTGTGACCCCGGGGCTTAGGGATTTTTTCAAAAAAAAATTTCTGCCGGTTAAGTTTTTGAGGGCTGATTTCTTGTCCTGTGATAAAAAGCCTTCTGTTGTGAGTCCCAAACCTTTCAGGGGAGCATTTTCAAGCTTTTGGCACCATTTTTGAGTGAATTGCCAAAAGCCAGATTTTTGCTGAAATTGTGACCCCGGGGCTTAGGAATTTTTTCAAAAAATATTTTCTGCCGGTTAAGTTTTTGAGGGCTGATTTCTTGTCCTGTGATAAAAAGCCTTCTGTTTCGAGTGCCAAACCTTTCAGGGGAGCATTTTCAAGCTTTTGGCACCATTTTTGAGTGAATTGCCAAAAGTTAGATTTTTGCTGAAATTGTGACCCCGGGGCTTAGGGATTTTTTCAAAAAAAAAATTTCTGCCGGTTAAGTTTTTGAGGGCTGATTTCTTGTCCTGTGATAAAAAGCCTTCTGTTGCGAGTCCCAAACCTTTCAGGGGAGCATTTTCAAGCTTTTGCCACCAATTTTGAGTGATTTGCCAAAAGTTAGATTTTTGCTGAAATTGTGACCCCGGGGCTTAGGGATTTTTTCAAAAAAAAAATTTCTGCCGGTTAAGTTTTTGAGGGCTGATTTCTTGTCCTGTGATAAAAAGCCTTCTGTTGCGAGTCCCAAACCTTTCAGGGGAGCATTTTCAAGCTTTTGGCACCATTTTTGAGTGATTTGCCAAAAGTTAGATTTTTGCTGAAATTGTGACCCCGGGGCTTAGGGATTTTTTCAAAAAAAAATTTTCTGCCGGTTAAGTTTTTGAGGGCTGATTTCTTGTCCTGTGATAAAAAGCCTTCTGTTGCGAGTCCCAAACCTTTCAGGGGAGCATTTTCAAGCTTTTGGCACCATTTTTGAGTGATTTGCCAAAAGTCAGATTTTTGCTGAAATTGTGACCCCGGGGCTTAGGAATTTTTTCAAAAAAGTCTTTTCCGCCGGTTAGGTTTTTGAGGGCTGATTTCTTGTCCTGTGATAACAAGCCTTCTGTTTCGAGTGCCAAACATTTCAGGAGAACATTTTCAAGCTTTTGGCACCATTTTTGAGTGAATTGCCAAAAGTCAGATTTTTGCTGAAATTGTGACCCCGGGGATTAGGGATTTTTTCAAAAAAATATTTTCTGCCGGTTAAGTTTTTGAGGGCTGATTTCTTGTCCTGTGATAAAATGCCTTCTGTTTCGAGTGCCAAACCTTTCAGGAGAGCATTTTCAAGCTTTTGGCACCATTTTTGAGTGAATTGCCAAAAGTCAGATTTTTGCTGAAATTGTGACCCCGGGGGTTAGGGATTTTTTCAAAAAAAGTCTTTTCCGCCGGTTAGTTTTTTGAGGGTTGATTTCTTGTCCTGTGATAACAAGCCTTCTGTTTCGAGTGCCAAACCTTTCAGGAGAACATTTTCAAGCTTTTGGCACCATTTTTGAGTGAATTGCCAAAAGTCAGATTTTTGCTGAAATTGTGACCCGGGGGCTTAGGAATTTTTTCACAAAATTCTTTTCCGCCGGTTAGTTTTTTGAGGGTTGATTTCTTGTCCTGTGATAACAAGCCTTCTGTTTCGAGTGCCAAACCTTTCAGGAGAGCATTTTCAAGCTTTTGGCACCATTTTTGAGTGAATTGCCAAAAGCCAGATTTTTGCTGAAATTGTGACCCCGGGGCTTAGGAATTTTTTCAAAAAATATTTTCTGCCGGTTAAGTTTTTGAGGGCTGATTTCTTGTCCTGTGATAAAAAGCCTTCTGTTTCGAGTGCCAAACCTTTCAGGGGAGCATTTTCAAGCTTTTGGCACCATTTTTGAGTGAATTGCCAAAAGTTAGATTTTTGCTGAAATTGTGACCCCGGGGCTTAGGGATTTTTTCAAAAAAAAATTTCTGCCGGTTAAGTTTTTGAGGGCTGATTTCTTGTCCTGTGATAAAAAGCCTTCTGTTGTGAGTCCCAAACCTTTCAGGGGAGCATTTTCAAGCTTTTGGCACCATTTTTGAGTGAATTGCCAAAAGCCAGATTTTTGCTGAAATTGTGACCCCGGGGCTTAGGAATTTTTTCAAAAAAGTCTTTTCCGCCGGTTAGGTTTTTGAGGGCTGATTTCTTGTCCTGTGATAACAAGCCTTCTGTTTCGAGTGCCAAACATTTCAGGAGAACATTTTCAAGCTTTTGGCACCATTTTTGAGTGAATTGCCAAAAGTCAGATTTTTGCTGAAATTGTGACCCCGGGGATTAGGGATTTTTTCAAAAAAATATTTTCTGCCGGTTAAGTTTTTGAGGGCTGATTTCTTGTCCTGTGATAAAATGCCTTCTGTTTCGAGTGCCAAACCTTTCAGGAGAGCATTTTCAAGCTTTTGGCACCATTTTTGAGTGAATTCCCTGAAGTCAGATTTTTGCTGAAATTGTGACCCCGGGGGTTAGGGATTTCTTCAAAAAAATATTTTCTGCCTGTTAAGTTTTTGCGGGCTGATTTCTTGTCCTGTGATAAAAAGCCTTCTGTTTCAAGTGCCAAACCTTTCAGGGGAGCATTTTCAAGCTTTTGGCACCATTTTTGAGTGAATTGCCAAAAGTCAGATTTTTGCTGAAATTGTGACCCCGGGGCTTAGGAATTTTTTCAAAAAAGTCTTTTCCGCCGGTTAGGTTTTTGAGGGCTGATTTCTTGTCCTGTGATAAAAGGCCTTCTGTTTCGAGTGCCAAACCTTTCAGGAAAGCATTTTCAAGCTTTTGGCACCATTTTTGAGTGAATTGCCAAAAGCCAGATTTTTGCTGAAATTGTGACCCCGGGGCTTAGGAATTTTTTCAAAAAATATTTTCTACCGGTTAAGTTTTTGAGGGCTGATTTCTTGTCCTGTGATAAAAAGCCTTCTGTTTCGAGTGCCAAACCTTTCAGGGGAGCATTTTCAAGCTTTTGGCACCATTTTTGAGTGAATTGCGAAAAGTTAGATTTTTGCTGAAATTGTGACCCCGGGGCTTAGGGATTTTTTCAAAAAAATATTTTCTGCCGGTTAAGTTTTTGAGGGCTGATTTCTTGTCCTGTGATAAAAAGCCTTCTGTTGCGAGTGCCAAACCTTTCAGGGGAGCATTTTCAAGCTTTTGGCACCATTTTTGAGTGATTTGCCAAAAGTCAGATTTTTGCTGAAATTGTGACCCCGGGGCTTAGGGATTTTTTCAAAAAAATATTTTCTGCCGGTTAAGTTTTTGAGGGCTGATTTCTTGTCCTGTGATAAAATGCCTTCTGTTTCGAGTGCCAAACCTTTCAGGAGAGCATTTTCAAGCTTTTGGCACCATTTTTGAGTGAATTGCCAAAAGCCAGATTTTTGCTGAAATTGTGACCCCGGGGCTTAGGAATTTTTTCAAAAAATATTTTCTGCCGGTTAAGTTTTTGAGGGCTGATTTCTTGTCCTGTGATAAAAAGCCTTCTGTTTCGAGTGCCAAACCTTTCAGGGGAGCATTTTCAAGCTTTTGGCACCATTTTTGAGTGAATTGCCAAAAGTTAGATTTTTGCTGAAATTGTGACCCCGGGGCTTAGGGATTTTTTCAAAAAAAAAATTTCTGCCGGTTAAGTTTTTGAGGGCTGATTTCTTGTCCTGTGATAAAAAGCCTTCTGTTGCGAGTCCCAAACCTTTCAGGGGAGCATTTTCAAGCTTTTGCCACCAATTTTGAGTGATTTGCCAAAAGTTAGATTTTTGCTGAAATTGTGACCCCGGGGCTTAGGGATTTTTTCAAAAAAAAAATTTCTGCCGGTTAAGTTTTTGAGGGCTGATTTCTTGTCCTGTGATAAAAAGCCTTCTGTTGCGAGTCCCAAACCTTTCAGGGGAGCATTTTCAAGCTTTTGGCACCATTTTTGAGTGATTTGCCAAAAGTTAGATTTTTGCTGAAATTGTGACCCCGGGGCTTAGGGATTTTTTCAAAAAAAAATTTTCTGCCGGTTAAGTTTTTGAGGGCTGATTTCTTGTCCTGTGATAAAAAGCCTTCTGTTGCGAGTCCCAAACCTTTCAGGGGAGCATTTTCAAGCTTTTGGCACCATTTTTGAGTGATTTGCCAAAAGTCAGATTTTTGCTGAAATTGTGACCCCGGGGCTTAGGAATTTTTTCAAAAAAGTCTTTTCCGCCGGTTAGGTTTTTGAGGGCTGATTTCTTGTCCTGTGATAACAAGCCTTCTGTTTCGAGTGCCAAACATTTCAGGAGAACATTTTCAAGCTTTTGGCACCATTTTTGAGTGAATTGCCAAAAGTCAGATTTTTGCTGAAATTGTGACCCCGGGGATTAGGGATTTTTTCAAAAAAATATTTTCTGCCGGTTAAGTTTTTGAGGGCTGATTTCTTGTCCTGTGATAAAATGCCTTCTGTTTCGAGTGCCAAACCTTTCAGGAGAGCATTTTCAAGCTTTTGGCACCATTTTTGAGTGAATTGCCAAAAGCCAGATTTTTGCTGAAATTGTGACCCCGGGGGTTAGGGATTTTTTCAAAAAAAGTCTTTTCCGCCGGTTAGTTTTTTGAGGGTTGATTTCTTGTCCTGTGATAACAAGCCTTCTGTTTCGAGTGCCAAACCTTTCAGGAGAACATTTTCAAGCTTTTGGCACCATTTTTGAGTGAATTGCCAAAAGTCAGATTTTTGCTGAAATTGTGACCCGGGGGCTTAGGAATTTTTTCACAAAATTCTTTTCCGCCGGTTAGTTTTTTGAGGGTTGATTTCTTGTCCTGTGATAACAAGCCTTCTGTTTCGAGTGCCAAACCTTTCAGGAGAGCATTTTCAAGCTTTTGGCACCATTTTTGAGTGAATTGCCAAAAGCCAGATTTTTGCTGAAATTGTGACCCCGGGGCTTAGGAATTTTTTCAAAAAATATTTTCTGCCGGTTAAGTTTTTGAGGGCTGATTTCTTGTCCTGTGATAAAAAGCCTTCTGTTTCGAGTGCCAAACCTTTCAGGGGAGCATTTTCAAGCTTTTGGCACCATTTTTGAGTGAATTGCCAAAAGTTAGATTTTTGCTGAAATTGTGACCCCGGGGCTTAGGGATTTTTTCAAAAAAAAATTTCTGCCGGTTAAGTTTTTGAGGGCTGATTTCTTGTCCTGTGATAAAAAGCCTTCTGTTGTGAGTCCCAAACCTTTCAGGGGAGCATTTTCAAGCTTTTGGCACCATTTTTGAGTGAATTGCCAAAAGCCAGATTTTTGCTGAAATTGTGACCCCGGGGCTTAGGAATTTTTTCAAAAAAGTCTTTTCCGCCGGTTAGGTTTTTGAGGGCTGATTTCTTGTCCTGTGATAACAAGCCTTCTGTTTCGAGTGCCAAACATTTCAGGAGAACATTTTCAAGCTTTTGGCACCATTTTTGAGTGAATTGCCAAAAGTCAGATTTTTGCTGAAATTGTGACCCCGGGGATTAGGGATTTTTTCAAAAAAATATTTTCTGCCGGTTAAGTTTTTGAGGGCTGATTTCTTGTCCTGTGATAAAATGCCTTCTGTTTCGAGTGCCAAACCTTTCAGGAGAGCATTTTCAAGCTTTTGGCACCATTTTTGAGTGAATTCCCTGAAGTCAGATTTTTGCTGAAATTGTGACCCCGGGGGTTAGGGATTTCTTCAAAAAAATATTTTCTGCCTGTTAAGTTTTTGCGGGCTGATTTCTTGTCCTGTGATAAAAAGCCTTCTGTTTCAAGTGCCAAACCTTTCAGGGGAGCATTTTCAAGCTTTTGGCACCATTTTTGAGTGAATTGCCAAAAGTCAGATTTTTGCTGAAATTGTGACCCCGGGGCTTAGGAATTTTTTCAAAAAAGTCTTTTCCGCCGGTTAGGTTTTTGAGGGCTGATTTCTTGTCCTGTGATAAAAGGCCTTCTGTTTCGAGTGCCAAACCTTTCAGGAAAGCATTTTCAAGCTTTTGGCACCATTTTTGAGTGAATTGCCAAAAGTCAGATTTTTGCTGAAATTGTGACCCCGGGGCTTAGGAATTTTTTCAAAAAATATTTTCTGCCGGTTAAGTTTTTGAGGGCTGATTTCTTGTCCTGTGATAAAAAGCCTTCTGTTTCGAGTGCCAAACCTTTCAGGGGAGCATTTTCAAGCTTTTGGCACCATTTTTGAGTGAATTGCCAAAAGTTAGATTTTTGCTGAAATTGTGACCCCGGGGCTTAGGGATTTTTTCAAAAAAAAAATTTCTGCCGGTTAAGTTTTTGAGGGCTGATTTCTTGTCCTGTGATAAAAAGCCTTCTGTTGCGAGTCCCAAACCTTTCAGGGGAGCATTTTCAAGCTTTTGCCACCAATTTTGAGTGATTTGCCAAAAGTTAGATTTTTGCTGAAATTGTGACCCCGGGGCTTAGGAATTTTTTCACAAAATTCTTTTCCGCCGGTTAGTTTTTTGAGGGTTGATTTCTTGTCCTGTGATAACAAGCCTTCTGTTTCGAGTGCCAAACCTTTCAGGAGAGCATTTTCAAGCTTTTGGCACCATTTTTGAGTGAATTGCCAAAAGCCAGATTTTTGCTGAAATTGTGACCCCGGGGCTTAGGAATTTTTTCAAAAAATATTTTCTGCCGGTTAAGTTTTTGAGGGCTGATTTCTTGTCCTGTGATAAAAAGCCTTCTGTTTCGAGTGCCAAACCTTTCAGGGGAGCATTTTCAAGCTTTTGGCACCATTTTTGAGTGAATTGCCAAAAGTTAGATTTTTGCTGAAATTGTGACCCCGGGGCTTAGGGATTTTTTCAAAAAAAAATTTCTGCCGGTTAAGTTTTTGAGGGCTGATTTCTTGTCCTGTGATAAAAAGCCTTCTGTTGTGAGTCCCAAACCTTTCAGGGGAGCATTTTCAAGCTTTTGGCACCATTTTTGAGTGAATTGCCAAAAGCCAGATTTTTGCTGAAATTGTGACCCCGGGGCTTAGGAATTTTTTCAAAAAAGTCTTTTCCGCCGGTTAGGTTTTTGAGGGCTGATTTCTTGTCCTGTGATAACAAGCCTTCTGTTTCGAGTGCCAAACATTTCAGGAGAACATTTTCAAGCTTTTGGCACCATTTTTGAGTGAATTGCCAAAAGTCAGATTTTTGCTGAAATTGTGACCCCGGGGATTAGGGATTTTTTCAAAAAAATATTTTCTGCCGGTTAAGTTTTTGAGGGCTGATTTCTTGTCCTGTGATAAAATGCCTTCTGTTTCGAGTGCCAAACCTTTCAGGAGAGCATTTTCAAGCTTTTGGCACCATTTTTGAGTGAATTCCCTGAAGTCAGATTTTTGCTGAAATTGTGACCCCGGGGGTTAGGGATTTCTTCAAAAAAATATTTTCTGCCTGTTAAGTTTTTGCGGGCTGATTTCTTGTCCTGTGATAAAAAGCCTTCTGTTTCAAGTGCCAAACCTTTCAGGGGAGCATTTTCAAGCTTTTGGCACCATTTTTGAGTGAATTGCCAAAAGTCAGATTTTTGCTGAAATTGTGACCCCGGGGCTTAGGAATTTTTTCAAAAAAGTCTTTTCCGCCGGTTAGGTTTTTGAGGGCTGATTTCTTGTCCTGTGATAAAAGGCCTTCTGTTTCGAGTGCCAAACCTTTCAGGAAAGCATTTTCAAGCTTTTGGCACCATTTTTGAGTGAATTGCCAAAAGCCAGATTTTTGCTGAAATTGTGACCCCGGGGCTTAGGAATTTTTTCAAAAAATATTTTCTACCGGTTAAGTTTTTGAGGGCTGATTTCTTGTCCTGTGATAAAAAGCCTTCTGTTTCGAGTGCCAAACCTTTCAGGGGAGCATTTTCAAGCTTTTGGCACCATTTTTGAGTGAATTGCGAAAAGTTAGATTTTTGCTGAAATTGTGACCCCGGGGCTTAGGGATTTTTTCAAAAAAATATTTTCTGCCGGTTAAGTTTTTGAGGGCTGATTTCTTGTCCTGTGATAAAAAGCCTTCTGTTGCGAGTGCCAAACCTTTCAGGGGAGCATTTTCAAGCTTTTGGCACCATTTTTGAGTGATTTGCCAAAAGTCAGATTTTTGCTGAAATTGTGACCCCGGGGCTTAGGGATTTTTTCAAAAAAATATTTTCTGCCGGTTAAGTTTTTGAGGGCTGATTTCTTGTCCTGTGATAAAATGCCTTCTGTTTCGAGTGCCAAACCTTTCAGGAGAGCATTTTCAAGCTTTTGGCACCATTTTTGAGTGAATTGCCAAAAGTCAGATTTTTGCTGAAATTGTGACCCCGGGGGTTAGGGATTTTTTCAAAAAAATATTTTCTGCCGGTTAAGTTTTTGAGGGCTGATTTCTTGTCCTGTGATAAAATGCCTTCTGTTTCGAGTGCCAAACCTTTCAGGAGAGCATTTTCAAGCTTTTGGCACCATTTTTGAGTGAATTGCCAAAAGTCAGATTTTTGCTGAAATTGTGACCCCGGGGGTTAGGGATTTTTTCAAAAAAAGTCTTTTCCGCCGGTTAGTTTTTTGAGGGTTGATTTCTTGTCCTGTGATAACAAGCCTTCTGTTTCGAGTGCCAAACCTTTCAGGAGAACATTTTCAAGCTTTTGGCACCATTTTTGAGTGAATTGCCAAAAGTCAGATTTTTGCTGAAATTGTGACCCGGGGGCTTAGGAATTTTTTCACAAAATTCTTTTCCGCCGGTTAGTTTTTTGAGGGTTGATTTCTTGTCCTGTGATAACAAGCCTTCTGTTTCGAGTGCCAAACCTTTCAGGAGAGCATTTTCAAGCTTTTGGCACCATTTTTGAGTGAATTGCCAAAAGCCAGATTTTTGCTGAAATTGTGACCCCGGGGCTTAGGAATTTTTTCAAAAAATATTTTCTGCCGGTTAAGTTTTTGAGGGCTGATTTCTTGTCCTGTGATAAAAAGCCTTCTGTTTCGAGTGCCAAACCTTTCAGGGGAGCATTTTCAAGCTTTTGGCACCATTTTTGAGTGAATTGCCAAAAGTTAGATTTTTGCTGAAATTGTGACCCCGGGGCTTAGGGATTTTTTCAAAAAAAAATTTCTGCCGGTTAAGTTTTTGAGGGCTGATTTCTTGTCCTGTGATAAAAAGCCTTCTGTTGTGAGTCCCAAACCTTTCAGGGGAGCATTTTCAAGCTTTTGGCACCATTTTTGAGTGAATTGCCAAAAGCCAGATTTTTGCTGAAATTGTGACCCCGGGGCTTAGGAATTTTTTCAAAAAAGTCTTTTCCGCCGGTTAGGTTTTTGAGGGCTGATTTCTTGTCCTGTGATAACAAGCCTTCTGTTTCGAGTGCCAAACATTTCAGGAGAACATTTTCAAGCTTTTGGCACCATTTTTGAGTGAATTGCCAAAAGTCAGATTTTTGCTGAAATTGTGACCCCGGGGATTAGGGATTTTTTCAAAAAAATATTTTCTGCCGGTTAAGTTTTTGAGGGCTGATTTCTTGTCCTGTGATAAAATGCCTTCTGTTTCGAGTGCCAAACCTTTCAGGAGAGCATTTTCAAGCTTTTGGCACCATTTTTGAGTGAATTCCCTGAAGTCAGATTTTTGCTGAAATTGTGACCCCGGGGGTTAGGGATTTCTTCAAAAAAATATTTTCTGCCTGTTAAGTTTTTGCGGGCTGATTTCTTGTCCTGTGATAAAAAGCCTTCTGTTTCAAGTGCCAAACCTTTCAGGGGAGCATTTTCAAGCTTTTGGCACCATTTTTGAGTGAATTGCCAAAAGTCAGATTTTTGCTGAAATTGTGACCCCGGGGCTTAGGAATTTTTTCAAAAAAGTCTTTTCCGCCGGTTAGGTTTTTGAGGGCTGATTTCTTGTCCTGTGATAAAAGGCCTTCTGTTTCGAGTGCCAAACCTTTCAGGAAAGCATTTTCAAGCTTTTGGCACCATTTTTGAGTGAATTGCCAAAAGCCAGATTTTTGCTGAAATTGTGACCCCGGGGCTTAGGAATTTTTTCAAAAAATATTTTCTACCGGTTAAGTTTTTGAGGGCTGATTTCTTGTCCTGTGATAAAAAGCCTTCTGTTTCGAGTGCCAAACCTTTCAGGGGAGCATTTTCAAGCTTTTGGCACCATTTTTGAGTGAATTGCGAAAAGTTAGATTTTTGCTGAAATTGTGACCCCGGGGCTTAGGGATTTTTTCAAAAAAATATTTTCTGCCGGTTAAGTTTTTGAGGGCTGATTTCTTGTCCTGTGATAAAAAGCCTTCTGTTGCGAGTGCCAAACCTTTCAGGGGAGCATTTTCAAGCTTTTGGCACCATTTTTGAGTGATTTGCCAAAAGTCAGATTTTTGCTGAAATTGTGACCCCGGGGCTTAGGGATTTTTTCAAAAAAATATTTTCTGCCGGTTAAGTTTTTGAGGGCTGATTTCTTGTCCTGTGATAAAATGCCTTCTGTTTCGAGTGCCAAACCTTTCAGGAGAGCATTTTCAAGCTTTTGGCACCATTTTTGAGTGAATTGCCAAAAGTCAGATTTTTGCTGAAATTGTGACCCCGGGGGTTAGGGATTTTTTCAAAAAAAGTCTTTTCCGCCGGTTAGTTTTTTGAGGGTTGATTTCTTGTCCTGTGATAACAAGCCTTCTGTTTCGAGTGCCAAACCTTTCAGGAGAACATTTTCAAGCTTTTGGCACCATTTTTGAGTGAATTGCCAAAAGTCAGATTTTTGCTGAAATTGTGACCCGGGGGCTTAGGAATTTTTTCAAAAAAGTCTTTTCCGCCGGTAAGGTTTTTGAGGGCTGATTTCTTGTCCTGTGATAACAAGCCTTCTGTTTCGAGTGCCAAACATTTCAGGAGAGCATTTTCAAGCTTTTGGCACCATTTTTGAGTGAATTGCCAAAAGTCAGATTTTTGCTGAAATTGTGACCCCGGGGCTTAGGAATTTTTTGAAAAAAAGTCTTTTCCGCCGGTTAGATTTTGAGGGTTGATTTCTTGTCCTGTGATAACAAGCCTTCTGTTTCGAGTGCCAAACCTTTCAGGAGAACATTTTCAAGCTTTTGGCACCATTTTTGAGTGAATTGCCAAAAGTCAGATTTTTGCTGAAATTGTGACCCCGGGGCTTAGGAATTTTTTCAAAAAAGTCTTTTCCGCCGGTTAGGTTTTTGAGGGCTGATTTCTTGTCCTGTGATAACAAGCCTTCTGTTTCGAGTGCCAAACATTTCAGGAGAACATTTTCAAGCTTTTGGCACCATTTTTGAGTGAATTGCCAAAAGTCAGATTTTTGCTGAAATTGTGACCCCGGGGGTTAGGGATTTTTTCAAAAAAATATTTTCTGCCGGTTAGGTTTTTGAGGGCTGATTTCTTGTCCTGTGATAAAAAGCCTTCTGTTTCAAGTGCCAAACCTTTCAGGGGAGCATTTTCAAGCTTTTGGCACCATTTTTGAGTGAATTGCCAAAAGCCAGATTTTTGCTGAAATTGTGACCCCGGGGCTTAGGAATTTTTTGAAAAAAAGTCTTTTCCGCCGGTTAGGTTTTTGAGGGTTGATTTCTTGTCCTGTGATAACAAGCCTTCTGTTTCGAGTGCCAAACATTTCAGGAGAACATTTTCAAGCTTTTGGCACCATTTTTTAGTGAATTGCCAAAAGTCAGATTTTTGCTGAAATTGTGACCCCGGGGCTTAGGGATTTTTTCAAAAAAATATTTTCTGCCGGTTAAGTCTTTGAGGGCTGATTTCTTGTCCTGTGATAAAAAGCCTTCTGTTTCGAGTGCCAAACCTTTCAGGAGAACATTTTCAAGCTTTTGGCACCATTTTTGAGTGAATTGCCAAAAGTCAGATTTTTGCTGAAATTGTGACCCCGGGGCTTAGGAATTTTTTCAAAAAAGTCTTTTCCGCCGGTTTGGTTTTTGAGGGCTGATTTCTTGTCCTGTGATAACAAGCCTTCTGTTTCGAGTGCCAAACATTTCAGGAGAACATTTTCAAGCTTTTGGCACCATTTTTGAGTGAATTGCCAAAAGTCAGATTTTTGCTGAAATTGTGACCCCGGGGGTTAGGGATTTTTTCAAAAAAATATTTTCTGCCGGTTAGGTTTTTGAGGGCTGATTTCTTGTCCTGTGATAAAAAGCCTTCTGTTTCAAGTGCCAAACCTTTCAGGGGAGCATTTTCAAGCTTTTGGCACCATTTTTGAGTGAATTGCCAAAAGCCAGATTTTTGCTGAAATTGTGACCCCGGGGCTTAGGAATTTTTTGAAAAAAAGTCTTTTCCGCCGGTTAGGTTTTTGAGGGTTGATTTCTTGTCCTGTGATAACAAGCCTTCTGTTTCGAGTGCCAAACATTTCAGGAGAACATTTTCAAGCTTTTGGCACCATTTTTTAGTGAATTGCCAAAAGTCAGATTTTTGCTGAAATTGTGACCCCGGGGGTTAGGGATTTTTTCAAAAAAAGTCTTTTCCGCCGGTTAGTTTTTTGAGGGTTGATTTCTTGTCCTGTGATAACAAGCCTTCTGTTTCGAGTGCCAAACCTTTCAGGAGAACATTTTCAAGCTTTTGGCACCATTTTTGAGTGAATTGCCAAAAGTCAGATTTTTGCTGAAATTGTGACCCGGGGGCTTAGGAATTTTTTCAAAAAAGTCTTTTCCGCCGGTAAGGTTTTTGAGGGCTGATTTCTTGTCCTGTGATAACAAGCCTTCTGTTTCGAGTGCCAAACATTTCAGGAGAACATTTTCAAGCTTTTGGCACCATTTTTGAGTGAATTGCCAAAAGTCAGATTTTTGCTGAAATTGTGACCCCGGGGGTTAGGGATTTTTTCAAAAAAATATTTTCTGCCGGTTAGGTTTTTGAGGGCTGATTTCTTGTCCTGTGATAAAAAGCCTTCTGTTTCAAGTGCCAAACCTTTCAGGGGAGCATTTTCAAGCTTTTGGCACCATTTTTGAGTGAATTGCCAAAAGCCAGATTTTTGCTGAAATTGTGACCCCGGGGCTTAGGAATTTTTTGAAAAAAAGTCTTTTCCGCCGGTTAGGTTTTTGAGGGTTGATTTCTTGTCCTGTGATAACAAGCCTTCTGTTTCGAGTGCCAAACATTTCAGGAGAACATTTTCAAGCTTTTGGCACCATTTTTTAGTGAATTGCCAAAAGTCAGATTTTTGCTGAAATTGTGACCCCGGGGCTTAGGGATTTTTTCAAAAAAATATTTTCTGCCGGTTAAGTCTTTGAGGGCTGATTTCTTGTCCTGTGATAAAAAGCCTTCTGTTTCGAGTGCCAAACCTTTCAGGAGAACATTTTCAAGCTTTTGGCACCATTTTTGAGTGAATTGCCAAAAGTCAGATTTTTGCTGAAATTGTGACCCCGGGGCTTAGGAATTTTTTCAAAAAAGTCTTTTCCGCCGGTTTGGTTTTTGAGGGCTGATTTCTTGTCCTGTGATAACAAGCCTTCTGTTTCGAGTGCCAAACATTTCAGGAGAACATTTTCAAGCTTTTGGCACCATTTTTGAGTGAATTGCCAAAAGTCAGATTTTTGCTGAAATTGTGACCCCGGGGGTTAGGGATTTTTTCAAAAAAATATTTTCTGCCGGTTAGGTTTTTGAGGGCTGATTTCTTGTCCTGTGATAACAAGCCTTCTGTTTCGAGTGCCAAACCTTTCAGGAGAACATTTTCAAGCTTTTGGCACCATTTTTGAGTGAATTGCCAAAAGTCAGATTTTTGCTGAAATTGTGACCCCGGGGCTTAGGAATTTTTTCAAAAAAGTCTTTTCCGCCGGTTAGGTTTTTGAGGGCTGATTTCTTGTCCTGTGATAACAAGCCTTCTGTTTCGAGTGCCAAACATTTCAGGAGAACATTTTCAAGCTTTTGGCACCATTTTTGAGTGAATTGCCAAAAGTCAGATTTTTGCTGAAATTGTGACCCCGGGGGTTAGGGATTTTTTCAAAAAAATATTTTCTGCCGGTTAGGTTTTTGAGGGCTGATTTCTTGTCCTGTGATAAAAAGCCTTCTGTTTCAAGTGCCAAACCTTTCAGGGGAGCATTTTCAAGCTTTTGGCACCATTTTTGAGTGAATTGCCAAAAGCCAGATTTTTGCTGAAATTGTGACCCCGGGGCTTAGGAATTTTTTGAAAAAAAGTCTTTTCCGCCGGTAAGGTTTTTGAGGGTTGATTTCTTGTCCTGTGATAACAAGCCTTCTGTTTCGAGTGCCAAACCTTTCAGGAGAACATTTTCAAGCTTTTGGCACCATTTTTGAGTGAATTGCCAAAAGTCAGATTTTTGCTGAAATTGTGACCCGGGGGCTTAGGAATTTTTTCAAAAAAGTCTTTTCCGCCGGTAAGGTTTTTGAGGGCTGATTTCTTGTCCTGTGATAACAAGCCTTCTGTTTCGAGTGCCAAACATTTCAGGAGAGCATTTTCAAGCTTTTGGCACCATTTTTGAGTGAATTGCCAAAAGTCAGATTTTTGCTGAAATTGTGACCCCGGGGCTTAGGAATTTTTTGAAAAAAAGTCTTTTCCGCCGGTTAGTTTTTTGAGGGTTGATTTCTTGTCCTGTGATAACAAGCCTTCTGTTTCGAGTGCCAAACCTTTCAGGAGAACATTTTCAAGCTTTTGGCACCATTTTTGAGTGAATTGCCAAAAGTCAGATTTTTGCTGAAATTGTGACCCCGGGGCTTAGGAATTTTTTCAAAAAAGTCTTTTCCGCCGGTTAGGTTTTTGAGGGCTGATTTCTTGTCCTGTGATAACAAGCCTTCTGTTTCGAGTGCCAAACATTTCAGGAGAACATTTTCAAGCTTTTGGCACCATTTTTGAGTGAATTGCCAAAAGTCAGATTTTTGCTGAAATTGTGACCCCGGGGGTTAGGGATTTTTTCAAAAAAATATTTTCTGCCGGTTAGGTTTTTGAGGGCTGATTTCTTGTCCTGTGATAAAAAGCCTTCTGTTTCAAGTGCCAAACCTTTCAGGGGAGCATTTTCAAGCTTTTGGCACCATTTTTGAGTGAATTGCCAAAAGCCAGATTTTTGCTGAAATTGTGACCCCGGGGCTTAGGAATTTTTTGAAAAAAAGTCTTTTCCGCCGGTTAGGTTTTTGAGGGTTGATTTCTTGTCCTGTGATAACAAGCCTTCTGTTTCGAGTGCCAAACATTTCAGGAGAACATTTTCAAGCTTTTGGCACCATTTTTGAGTGAATTGCCAAAAGTCAGATTTTTGCTGAAATTGTGACCCGGGGGCTTAGGAATTTTTTCAAAAAAGTCTTTTCCGCCGGTAAGGTTTTTGAGGGCTGATTTCTTGTCCTGTGATAACAAGCCTTCTGTTTCGAGTGCCAAACATTTCAGGAGAGCATTTTCAAGCTTTTGGCACCATTTTTGAGTGAATTGCCAAAAGTCAGATTTTTGCTGAAATTGTGACCCCGGGGCTTAGGAATTTTTTGAAAAAAAGTCTTTTCCGCCGGTTAGTTTTTTGAGGGTTGATTTCTTGTCCTGTGATAACAAGCCTTCTGTTTCGAGTGCCAAACCTTTCAGGAGAACATTTTCAAGCTTTTGGCACCATTTTTGAGTGAATTGCCAAAAGTCAGATTTTTGCTGAAATTGTGACCCCGGGGCTTAGGAATTTTTTCAAAAAAGTCTTTTCCGCCGGTTAGGTTTTTGAGGGCTGATTTCTTGTCCTGTGATAACAAGCCTTCTGTTTCGAGTGCCAAACATTTCAGGAGAACATTTTCAAGCTTTTGGCACCATTTTTGAGTGAATTGCCAAAAGTCAGATTTTTGCTGAAATTGTGACCCCGGGGGTTAGGGATTTTTTCAAAAAAATATTTTCTGCCGGTTAGGTTTTTGAGGGCTGATTTCTTGTCCTGTGATAAAAAGCCTTCTGTTTCAAGTGCCAAACCTTTCAGGGGAGCATTTTCAAGCTTTTGGCACCATTTTTGAGTGAATTGCCAAAAGCCAGATTTTTGCTGAAATTGTGACCCCGGGGCTTAGGAATTTTTTGAAAAAAAGTCTTTTCCGCCGGTTAGGTTTTTGAGGGTTGATTTCTTGTCCTGTGATAACAAGCCTTCTGTTTCGAGTGCCAAACATTTCAGGAGAACATTTTCAAGCTTTTGGCACCATTTTTTAGTGAATTGCCAAAAGTCAGATTTTTGCTGAAATTGTGACCCCGGGGCTTAGGGATTTTTTCAAAAAAATATTTTCTGCCGGTTAAGTCTTTGAGGGCTGATTTCTTGTCCTGTGATAAAAAGCCTTCTGTTTCGAGTGCCAAACCTTTCAGGAGAACATTTTCAAGCTTTTGGCACCATTTTTGAGTGAATTGCCAAAAGTCAGATTTTTGCTGAAATTGTGACCCCGGGGCTTAGGAATTTTTTCAAAAAAGTCTTTTCCGCCGGTTTGGTTTTTGAGGGCTGATTTCTTGTCCTGTGATAACAAGCCTTCTGTTTCGAGTGCCAAACATTTCAGGAGAACATTTTCAAGCTTTTGGCACCATTTTTGAGTGAATTGCCAAAAGTCAGATTTTTGCTTAAATTGTGACCCCGGGGGTTAGGGATTTTTTCAAAAAAATATTTTCTGCCGGTTAGGTTTTTGAGGGCTGATTTCTTGTCCTGTGATAAAAAGCCTTCTGTTTCAAGTGCCAAACCTTTCAGGGGAGCATTTTCAAGCTTTTGGCACCATTTTTGAGTGAATTGCCAAAAGCCAGATTTTTGCTGAAATTGTGACCCCGGGGCTTAGGAATTTTTTGAAAAAAAGTCTTTTCCGCCGGTTAGGTTTTTGAGGGTTGATTTCTTGTCCTGTGATAACAAGCCTTCTGTTTCGAGTGCCAAACATTTCAGGAGAACATTTCAAGCTTTTGGCACCATTTTTTAGTGAATTGCCAAAAGTCAGATTTTTGCTGAAATTGTGACCCCGGGGGTTAGGGATTTTTTCAAAAAAAGTCTTTTCCGCCGGTTAGTTTTTTGAGGGTTGATTTCTTGTCCTGTGATAACAAGCCTTCTGTTTCGAGTGCCAAACCTTTCAGGAGAACATTTTCAAGCTTTTGGCACCATTTTTGAGTGAATTGCCAAAAGTCAGATTTTTGCTGAAATTGTGACCCGGGGGCTTAGGAATTTTTTCAAAAAAGTCTTTTCCGCCGGTAAGGTTTTTGAGGGCTGATTTCTTGTCCTGTGATAACAAGCCTTCTGTTTCGAGTGCCAAACATTTCAGGAGAGCATTTTCAAGCTTTTGGCACCATTTTTGAGTGAATTGCCAAAAGTCAGATTTTTGCTGAAATTGTGACCCCGGGGCTTAGGAATTTTTTGAAAAAAAGTCTTTTCCGCCGGTTAGTTTTTTGAGGGTTGATTTCTTGTCCTGTGATAACAAGCCTTCTGTTTCGAGTGCCAAACCTTTCAGGAGAACATTTTCAAGCTTTTGGCACCATTTTTGAGTGAATTGCCAAAAGTCAGATTTTTGCTGAAATTGTGACCCCGGGGCTTAGGAATTTTTTCAAAAAAATATTTTCTGCCATTTAGGTTTTTGAGGGCTGATTTCTTGTCCTGTGATAAAAAGCCTTCTGTTTCAAGTGCCAAACATTTCAGGGGAGCATTTTCAAGCTTTTGGCACCATTTTTGAGTGAATTGCCAAAAGCCAGATTTTTGCTGAAATTGTGACCCCGGGGCTTAGGAATTTTTTGAAAAAAAGTCTTTTCCGCCGGTTAGGTTTTTGAGGGTTGATTTCTTGTCCTGTGATAACAAGCCTTCTGTTTCGAGTGCCAAACATTTCAGGAGAACATTTTCAAGCTTTTGGCACCATTTTTTAGTGAATTGCCAAAAGTCAGATTTTTGCTGAAATTGTGACCCCGGGGCTTAGGAATTTTTTCAAAAAAGTCTTTTCCGCCGGTTAGGTTTTTGAGGGCTGATTTCTTGTCCTGTGATAACAAGCCTTCTGTTTCGAGTGCCAAACATTTCAGGAGAACATTTTCAAGCTTTTGGCACCATTTTTGAGTGAATTGCCAAAAGTCAGATTTTTGCTGAAATTGTGACCCCGGGGGTTAAGGATTTTTTCAAAAAAATATTTTCTGCCGGTTAGGTTTTTGAGGGCTGATTTCTTGTCCTGTGATAAAAAGCCTTCTGTTTCAAGTGCCAAACCTTTCAGGGGAGCATTTTCAAGCTTTTGGCACCATTTTTGAGTGAATTGCCAAAAGCCAGATTTTTGCTGAAATTGTGACCCCGGGGCTTAGGAATTTTTTGAAAAAAAGTCTTTTCCGCCGGTTAGGTTTTTGAGGGTTGATTTCTTGTCCTGTGATAACAAGCCTTCTGTTTCGAGTGCCAAACATTTCAGGAGAACATTTTCAAGCTTTTGGCACCATTTTTTAGTGAATTGCCAAAAGTCAGATTTTTGCTGAAATTGTGACCCCGGGGCTTAGGGATTTTTTCAAAAAAATATTTTCTGCCGGTTAAGTCTTTGAGGGCTGATTTCTTGTCCTGTGATAAAAAGCCTTCTGTTTCGAGTGCCAAACCTTTCAGGGGAGCATTTTCAAGCTTTTGGCACCATTTTTGAGTGAATTGCCAAAAGTCAGATTTTTGCTGAAATTGTGACCCCGGGGGTTAGGGATTTTTTCAAAAAAATATTTTCTGCCGGTTAAGTTTTTGAGGGCTGATTTCTTGTCCTGTGATAAAAAGCCTTCTGTTTCGAGTGAAAAACCTTTCTGGGGAGCATTTTCAAGCTTTTGGCACCATTTTTGAGTGAATTGCCAAAAGTCAGATTTTTGCTGAAATTGTGACCCCGGGGCTTAGGAATTTTTTCAAAAAAGTCTTTTCCGCCGGTTAGGTTTTTGAGGGCTGATTTCTTGTCCTGTGATAACAAGCCTTCTGTTTCGAGTGCCAAACATTTCAGGAGAACATTTTCAAGCTTTTGGAACCATTTTTGAGTGAATTGCCAAAAGTTAGATTTTTGCTGAAATTGTGACCCCGGGGCTTAGGAATTTTTTCAAAAAAATATTTTCTGCCGGTTAAGTTTTTGAGGGCTGATTTCTTGTCCTGTGATAAAATGCCTTCTCTTTCGAGTGAAAAACCTTTCAGGGGAGCATTTTCAAGCTTTTGGCACCATTTTTGAGTGAACTGCCAAAAGCCAGATTTTTGCTGAAATTGTGACCCCGGGGCTTAGGGATTTTTTCAAAAAAATATTTTCTGCCGGTTAAGTTTTTGAGGGCTGATTTCTTGTCCTGTGATAAAAAGCCTTCTGTTTCGAGTGCCAAACCTTTCAGGGGAGCATTTTCAAGCTTTTGGCACCATTTTTGAGTGAATTGCCAAAAGTCAGATTTTTGCTGAAATTGTGACCCCGGGGGTTAGGGATTTTTTCAAAAAAGTCTTTTCCGCCGGTTAGGTTTTTGAGGGCTGATTTCTTGTCCTGTGATAACAAGCCTTCTGTTTCGAGTGCCAAACATTTCAGGAGAACATTTTCAAGCTTTTGGAACCATTTTTGAGTGAATTGCCAAAAGCCAGATTTTTGCTGAAATTGTGACCCCGGGGGTTAGGGATTTTTTCAAAAAAATATTTTCTGCCGGTTAAGTTTTTGAGGGCTGATTTCTTGTCCTGTGATAACAAGCCTTCTGTTTTGAGTACCAAAGCTTTCAGTAGAGCATTTTCAAGCTTTTGCACAATTTTTGAGTGAATTGCCAAAAGCCAGATTTTGGCTGAAATTGTGACCCCGGGGGTTAGGGATTTCTTCAAAAAAATATTTTCTGCCGGTTAAGTTTTTGAGGGCTGATTTCTTGTCCTGTTATAAAATGCCTTCTGTTTCGAGTGCCAAACCTTTCAGGGGAGCATTTTCAAGCTTTTGGCACCATTTTTGAGTGAATTGCCAAAAGCCAGATTTTTGCTGAAATTGTGACCCCGAGGCTTAGGAATTTTTTCAAAAAAGTCTTTTCCGCCGGTTAGGTTTTTGAGGGCTGATTTCTTGTCCTGTGATAACAAGCCTTCTGTTTCGAGTGCCAAACATTTCAGGAGAACATTTTCAAGCTTTTGGAACCATTTTTGAGTGAATTGCCAAAAGTCAGATTTTTGCTGAAATTGTGACCCCGGGGGTTAGGGATTTTTTCAAAAAAATATTTTCTGCCGGTTAGGTTTTTGAGGGATGATGTCTTGTCCTGTGATAAAAAGCCTTCTGTTTCGAGTGCCAAACCTTTCAGGGGAGCATTTTCAAGCTTTTGGCACCATTTTTGAGTGAATTGCCAAAAGCCAGATTTTTGCTGAAATTCTGACCCCGGGGGTTAGGGATTTCTTCAAAAAAATATTTTCTACCGGTTAAGTTTTTGAGGGCTGATTACTTGACCTGTGATAAAATGCCTTCTGTTTCGAGTGCCAAACCTTTCAGGAGAACATTTTCAAGCTTTTGGCACCATTTTTGAGTGAATTGCCAAAAGTTAGATTTTTGCTGAAATTGTGACCCCGGGTCTTAGGAATTTTTTCAAAAAAATATTTTCTGCCGGTTAAGTTTTTGAGGGCTGATTTCTTGTCCTGTGATAAAAAGCCTTCTGTTTCGAGTGAAAAACCTTTCTGGGGAGCATTTTCAAGCATTTGGCAC
This sequence comes from Podarcis vaucheri, assembly GCF_965113315.1. Classification (NCBI taxonomy): domain Eukaryota; kingdom Metazoa; phylum Chordata; class Lepidosauria; order Squamata; family Lacertidae; genus Podarcis; species Podarcis vaucheri. The sequence continues at coordinate 17,280,603 of NC_138764.1, forward strand.
CATTTTTGAGTGAATTGCCAAAAGTCAGATTTTTGCTGAAATTGTGACCCCGGGGTTTAGGAATTTTTTCAAAAAAGTCTTTTCCGCCGGTTAGGTTTTTGAGGGCTGATTTCTTGTCCTGTGATAACAAGCCTTCTGTTTCGAGTGCCAAACATTTCAGGAGAACATTTTCAAGTTTTTGGAACCATTTTTGAGTGAATTGCCAAAAGTTAGATTTTTGCTGAAATTGTGACCCCGGGGCTTAGGAATTTTTTCAAAAAAATATTTTCTGCCGGTTAAGTTTTTGAGGGCTGATTTCTTGTCCTGTGATAAAATGCCTTCTGTTTCGAGTGAAAAACCTTTCAGGGGAGCATTTTCAAGCTTTTGGCACCATTTTTGAGTGAACTGCCAAAAGCCAGATTTTTGCTGAAATTGTGACCCCGGGGCTTAGGGATTTTTTCAAAAAAAATATTTTCTGCCGGTTAAGTTTTTGAGGGCTGATTTCTTGTCCTGTGATAAAAAGCCTTCTGTTTCGAGTGCCAAACCTTTCAGGGGAGCATTTTCAAGCTTTTGGCACCATTTTTGAGTGAATTGCCAAAAGTCAGATTTTTGCTGAAATTGTGACCCCAGGGGTTAGGAATTTTTTGAAAAAAAGTCTTTTCCGCCGGTTAGGTTTTTGAGGGCTGATTTCTTGTCCTGTGATAAAAGGCCTTCTGTTTCGAGTGCGAAACCTTTCAGGAGAGCATTTTCAAGCTTTTGGCACCATTTTTGAGTGAATTGCCAAAAGCCAGATTTTTGCTGAAATTGTGACCCCGGGGCTTAGGAATTTTTTCAAAAAATATTTTCTGCCGGTTAGGTTTTTGAGGGCTGATTTCATGTCCTGTGATAAAAAGCCTTCTGTTTCGAGTGCCAAACCTTTCAGGGGAGCATTTTCAAGCTTTTGGCACCATTTTTGAGTGAATTGCCAAAAGTTAGATTTTTGCTGAAATTGTGACCCCGGGGCTTAGGGATTTTTTCAAAAAAAATTTTTCTGCCGGTTAAGTTTTTGAGGGCTGATTTCTTGTCCTGTGATAAAAAGCCTTCTGTTGCGAGTCCCAAACCTTTCAGGGGAGCATTTTCAAGCTTTTGGCACCATTTTTGAGTGATTTGCCAAAAGTCAGATTTTTGCTGAAATTGGGACCCCGGGGCTTAGGAATTTTTTCAAAAAAGTCTTTTCCGCCGGTTAGGTTTTTGAGGGCTGATTTCTTGTCCTGTGATAACAAGCCTTCTGTTTCGAGTGCCAAACATTTCAGGAGAACGTTTTCAAGCTTTTGGCACCATTTTTGAGTGAATTGCCAAAAGTCAGATTTTTGCTGAAATTGTGACCCCGGGGATTAGGGATTCTTTCAAAAAAATATTTTCTGCCGGTTAAGTTTTTGAGGGCTGATTTCTTGTCCTGTGATAAAATGCCTTCTGTTTCGAGTGCCAAACCTTTCAGGAGAGCATTTTCAAGCTTTTGGCACCATTTTTGAGTGAATTCCCTGAAGTCAGATTTTTGCTGAAATTGTGACCCCGGGGGTTAGGGATTTCTTCAAAAAAATATTTTCTGCCTGTTAAGTTTTTGAGGGCTGATTTCTTGTCCTGTGATAAAAAGCCTTCTGTTGCGAGTGCCAAACCTTTCAGGGGAGCATTTTCAAGCTTTTGGCACCATTTTTGAGTGAATTGCCAAAAGTCAGATTTTTGCTGAAATTGTGACCCCGGGGGTTAGGGATTTTTTCAAAAAATATTTTCTACCGGTTAAGTTTTTGAGGGCTGATTTCTTGTCCTGTGATAAAAAGCCTTCTGTTGCGAGTGCCAAACCTTTCAGGGGAGCATTTTCAAGCTTGTGGCACCATTTTTGAGTGATATGCCAAAAGTCAGATTTTTGCTGAAATTGTGACCCCGGGGCTTAGGGATTTTTTCAAAAAAATATTTTCTGCCGGTTAAGTTTTTGAGGGCTGATTTCTTGTCCTGTGATAAAATGCCTTCTGTTTCGAGTGCCAAACCTTTCAGGAGAACATTTTCAAGCTTTTGGCACCATTTTTGAGTGAATTGCCAAAAGTCAGATTTTTGCTGAAATTGTGACCCGGGGGCTTAGGAATTTTTTCAAAAAAGTCTTTTCCGCCGGTTAGTTTTTTGAGGGTTGATTTCTTGTCCTGTGATAACAAGCCTTCTGTTTCGAGTGCCAAACCTTTCAGGAGAACATTTTCAAGCTTTTGGCACCATTTTTGAGTGAATTGCCAAAAGTCAGATTTTTGCTGAAATTGTGACCCGGGGGCTTAGGAATTTTTTCAAAAAAGTCTTTTCCGCCGGTTAGGTTTTTGAGGGCTGATTTCTTGTCCTGTGATAACAAGCCTTCTGTTTCGAGTGCCAAACATTTCAGGAGAACATTTTCAAGCTTTTGGCACCATTTTTGAGTGAATTGCCAAAAGTCAGATTTTTGCTGAAATTGTGACCCCGGGGGTTAGGGATTTTTTCAAAAAAATATTTTCTGCCGGTTAGGTTTTTGAGGGCTGATTTCTTGTCCTGTGATAAAAAGCCTTCTGTTTCAAGTGCCAAACCTTTCAGGGGAGCATTTTCAAGCTTTTGGCACCATTTTTGAGTGAATTGCCAAAAAGCCAGATTTTTGCTGAAATTGTGACCCCGGGGCTTAGGAATTTTTTGAAAAAAAGTCTTTTCCGCCGGTTAGGTTTTTGAGGGTTGATTTCTTGTCCTGTGATAACAAGCCTTCTGTTTCGAGTGCCAAACATTTCAGGAGAACATTTTCAAGCTTTTGGCACCATTTTTGAGTGAATTGCCAAAAGTCAGATTTTTGCTGAAATTGTGACCCCGGGGCTTAGGGATTTTTTCAAAAAAATATTTTCTGCCGGTTAAGTCTTTGAGGGCTGATTTCTTGTCCTGTGATAAAAAGCCTTCTGTTTCGAGTGCCAAACCTTTCAGGGGAGCATTTTCAAGCTTTTGGCACCATTTTTGAGTGAATTGCCAAAAGTCAGATTTTTGCTGAAATTGTGACCCCGGGGGTTAGGGATTTTTTCAAAAAAATATTTTATGCCGGTTAAGTTTTTGAGGGCTGATTTCTTGTCCTGTGATAAAAAGCCTTCTGTTTCGAGTGAAAAACCTTTCTGGGGAGCATTTTCAAGCTTTTGGCACCATTTTTGAGTGAATTGCCAAGAGTCAGATTTTTGCTGAAATTGTGACCCCGGGGCTTAGGAATTTTTTCAAAAAAGTCTTTTCCGCCGGTTAGGTTTTTGAGGGCTGATTTCTTGTCCTGTGATAACAAGCCTTCTGTTTCGAGTGCCAAACATTTCAGGAGAACATTTTCAAGCTTTTGGAACCATTTTTGAGTGAATTGCCAAAAGTTAGATTTTTGCTGAAATTGTGACCCCGGGGGTTAGGGATTTTTTCAAAAAAATATTTTCTGCCGGTTAGGTTTTTGAGGGCTGATTTCTTGTCCTGTGATAAAAAGCCTTCTGTTTCAAGTGCCAAACCTTTCAGGGGAGCATTTTCAAGCTTTTGGCACCATTTTTGAGTGAATTGCCAAAAAGCCAGATTTTTGCTGAAATTGTGACCCCGGGGCTTAGGAATTTTTTGAAAAAAAGTCTTTTCCGCCGGTTAGGTTTTTGAGGGTTGATTTCTTGTCCTGTGATAACAAGCCTTCTGTTTCGAGTGCCAAACATTTCAGGAGAACATTTTCAAGCTTTTGGCACCATTTTTGAGTGAATTGCCAAAAGTCAGATTTTTGCTGAAATTGTGACCCCGGGGCTTAGGGATTTTTTCAAAAAAATATTTTCTGCCGGTTAAGTCTTTGAGGGCTGATTTCTTGTCCTGTGATAAAAAGCCTTCTGTTTCGAGTGCCAAACCTTTCAGGGGAGCATTTTCAAGCTTTTGGCACCATTTTTGAGTGAATTGCCAAAAGTCAGATTTTTGCTGAAATTGTGACCCCGGGGGTTAGGGATTTTTTCAAAAAAATATTTTATGCCGGTTAAGTTTTTGAGGGCTGATTTCTTGTCCTGTGATAAAAAGCCTTCTGTTTCGAGTGAAAAACCTTTCTGGGGAGCATTTTCAAGCTTTTGGCACCATTTTTGAGTGAATTGCCAAGAGTCAGATTTTTGCTGAAATTGTGACCCCGGGGCTTAGGAATTTTTTCAAAAAAGTCTTTTCCGCCGGTTAGGTTTTTGAGGGCTGATTTCTTGTCCTGTGATAACAAGCCTTCTGTTTCGAGTGCCAAACATTTCAGGAGAACATTTTCAAGCTTTTGGAACCATTTTTGAGTGAATTGCCAAAAGTTAGATTTTTGCTGAAATTGTGACCCCGGGGCTTAGGAATTTTTTCAAAAAAATATTTTCTGCCGGTTAAGTTTTTGAGGGCTGACTTCTTGTCCTGTGATAAAATGCCTTCTCTTTCGAGTGAAAAACCTTTCAGGGGAGCATTTTCAAGCTTTTGGCACCATTTTTGAGTGAACTGCCAAAAGCCAGATTTTTGCTGAAATTGTGACCCCGGGGCTTAGGGATTTTTTCAAAAAAATATTTTCTGCCGGTTACGTTTTTGAGGGCTGATTTCTTGTCCTGTGATAAAAAGCCTTCTGTTTCGAGTGCCAAACCTTTCAGGGGAGCATTTTCAAGCTTTTGGCACCATTTTTGAGTGAATTGCCAAAAGTCAGATTTTTGCTGAAATTGTGACCCCGGGGCTTAGGAATTTATTCAAAAAAGTCTTTTCCGCCGGTTAGGTTTTTGAGGGCTGATTTCTTGTCCTGTGATAACAAGCCTTCTGTTTCGAGTGCCAAACCTTTCAGGAGAACATTTTCAAGCTTTTGGCACCATTTTTGAGTGAATTGCCAAAAGCCAGATTTTGGCTGAAATTGTGACCCCGGGGGTTAGGTATTTCTTCAAAAAAATATTTTCTGCCGGTTAAGTTTTTGACGGCTGATTTCTTGTCCTGTTTCGAGTGCCAAACATTTCAGGAGAACATTTTCAAGCTTTTGGAATCATTTTTGAGTGAATTGCCAAAAGTCAGATTTTTGCTGAAATTGTGACCCTGGGGGTTAGGGATTTTTCAAAAAAATATTTTCTGCCGGTTAAGTTTTTGAGGGCTGATTTCTTGTCCTGTGATAAAAAGCCTTCTGTTTCGAGTGCCAAACCTTTCAGGGGAGCATTTTCAAGCTTTTGGAATCATTTTTGAGTGAATTGCCAAAAGTCAGATTTTTGCTGAAATTGTGACCCCGGGGGTTAGGGATTTTTTCAAAAAAATATTTTCTGCCGGTTAGGTTTTTGAGGGATGATTTCTTGTCCTGTGATAAAAAGCCTTCTGTTTTGAGTGCCAAAGCTTTCAGTAGAGCATTTTCAAGCTTTTGGCACCATTTTTGAGTGAATTGCCAAAAGTCAGATTTTTGCTGAAATTGTGACCCCGGGGGTGAGGGATTTTTTCAAAAAAATATTTTCTGCCGGTTAAGTTTTTGAGGGCTGATTTCTTGTCCTGTGATAACAAGCCTTCTGTTTCGAGTGCCAAACATTTCAGGAGAACATTTTCAAGCTTTTGGCACCATTTTTGAGTGAATTGCCAAAAGTCAGATTTTTGCTGAAATTGTGACCCCGGGGCTTAGGAATTTTTTCAAAAAAGTCTTTTCCGCCGGTTAGGTTTTTGAGGGCTGATTTCTTGTCCTGTGATAACAAGCCTTCTGTTTCGAGTGCCAAACATTTCAGGAGAACATTTTCAAGCTTTTGGCACCATTTTTGAGTGAATTGCCAAAAGTCAGATTTTTGCTGAAATTGTGACCCCGGGGGTTAGGGATTTTTTCAAAAAAATATTTTCTGCCGGTTAGGTTTTTGAGGGATGATTTCTTGTCCTGTGATAAAAAGCCTTCTGTTTCGAGTGCCAAACCTTTCAGGGGAGCATTTTCAAGCTTTTGGCACCATTTTTGAGTGAATTGCCAAAAGCCAGATTTTTGCTGAAATTGTGACCCCGGGGCTTAGGAATTTTTTGAAAAAAAGTCTTTTCCGCCGGTTAGGTTTTTGAGGGTTGATTTCTTGTCCTGTGATAACAAGCCTTCTGTTTCGAGTGCCAAACCTTTCAGGAGAACATTTTCAAGCTTTTGGCACCATTTTTGAGTGAATTGCCAAAAGTCAGATTTTTGCTGAAATTGTGACCCCGGGGCTTAGGGATTTTTTCAAAAAAATATTTTCTGCCGGTTAAGTCTTTGAGGGCTGATTTCTTGTCCTGTGATAAAAAGCCTTCTGTTTCGAGTGCCAAACCTTTCAGGGGAGCATTTTCAAGCGTTTGGCACCATTTTTGAGTGAATTGCCAAAAGCCAGATTTTTGCTGAAATTGTGACCCCGGGGCTTAGGAATTTTTTGAAAAAAAGTCTTTTCCGCCGGTTAGGTTTTTGAGGGTTGATTTCTTGTCCTGTGATAACAAGCCTTCTGTTTCGAGTGCCAAACATTTCAGGAGAACATTTTCAAGCTTTTGGAACCATTTTTGAGTGAATTGCCAAAAGTCAGATTTTTGCTGAAATTGTGACCCCGGGGCTTAGGGATTTTTTCAAAAAAATATTTTCTGCCGGTTAAGTCTTTGAGGGCTGATTTCTTGTCCTGTGATAAAAAGCCTTCTGTTTCGAGTGCCAAAACTTTCAGGGGAGCATTTTCAAGCTTTTGGCACCATTTTTGAGTGAATTGCCAAAAGTCAGATTTTTGCTGAAATTGTGACCCCGGGGGTTAGGGATTTTTTCAAAAAAATATTTTCTGCCGGTTAAGTTTTTGAGGGCTGATTTCTTGTCCTGTGATAAAAAGCCTTCTGTTTCGAGTGAAAAACCTTTCTGGGGAGCATTTTCAAGCATTTGGCACCATTTTTGAGTAAATTGCCAAAAGTCAGATTTTTGCTGAAATTGTGACCACGGGGCTTAGGAATTTTTTCAAAAAAGTCTTTTCCGCCGGTTAGGTTTTTGAGGGCTGATTTCTTGTCCTGTGATAAAAAGCCTTCTGTTTCGAGTGCCAAACCTTTCAGGGGAGCATTTTCAAGCTTTTGGCACCATTTTTGAGTGAATTGCCAAAAGTCAGATTTTTGCTGAAATTGTGACCCCGGGGCTTGGGAATTTTTTCAAAAAAGTCTTTTCCGCCGGTTAGGTTTTTGAGGGCTGATTTCTTGTCCTGTGATAACAAGCCTTCTGTTTCGAGTGCCAAACATTTCAGGAGAACATTTTCAAGCTTTTGGAACCATTTTTGAGTGAATTGCCAAAACCCAGATTTTTGCTGAAATTGTGACCCCGGGGGTTAGGGATTTTTTCAAAAAAATATTTTCTGCCGGTTAAGTTTTTGAGGGCTGATTTCTTGTCCTGTGATAACAAGCCTTCTGTTTCGAGTGCCAAACATTTCAGGAGAACATTTTCATGCTTTTGGAACCATTTTTGAGTGAATTGCCAAAAGTCAGATTTTTGCAGAAATTGTGACCCCGAGGCTTAGGAATTTTTTCAAAAAATTCTTTTCCGCCGGTTAGGTTTTTGAGGGCTGATTTCTTGTCCTGTGATAACAAGCCTTCTGTTTCGAGTGCCAAACATTTCAGGAGAACATTTTCAAGCTTTTGGCACCATTTTTGAGTGAATTGCCAAAAGTCAGATTTTTGCTGAAATTGTGACCCCGGGGATTAGGGATTTTTTAAAAAAAATATTTTCTGCCGGTTAAGTTTTTGAGGGCTGATTTCTTGTCCTGTGATAAAATGCCTTCTGTTTCGAGTGCCAAACCTTTCAGGAGAGCATTTTCAAGCTTTTGGCACCATTTTTGAGTGAATTCCCTGAAGTCAGATTTTTGCTGAAATTGTGACCCCGGGGGTTAGGGATTTCTTCAAAAAAATATTTTCTGCCTGTTAAGTTTTTGCGGGCTGATTTCTTGTCCTGTGATAAAAAGCCTTCTGTTTCGACTGCCAAACATTTCAGGAGAACATTTTCAAGCTTTTGGCACCATTTTTGAGTGAATTGCCAAAAGTCAGATTTTTGCTGAAATTGTGACCCCGGGGGTTAGGGATTTTTTCAAAAAAATATTTTCTGCCGGTTAAGTTTTTGAGGGCTGATTTCTTGTCCTGTGATAAAATGCCTTCTGTTTCGAGTGCCAAACCTTTCAGGAGAGCATTTTCAAGCATTTGGCACCATTTTTGAGTGAACTGCCAAAAGTCAGATTTTTGCTGAAATTGTGACCCCGGGGGTTAGGGATTTTTTCAAAAAAATATTTTCTGCCGGTTAAGTTTTTGAGGGCTGATTTCTTGTCCTGTGATAAAATGCCTTCTGTTTCGAGTGCCAAACCTTTCAGGAGAGCATTTTCAAGCTTTTGGCACCATTTTTGAGTGAATTGCCAAAAGTCAGATTTTTGCTGAAATTGTGACCCCGGGGGTTAGGTATTTCTTCAAAAAAATATTTTCTGCCGGTTAAGTTTTTGAGGGCTGATTTCTTTTCCTGTTACGAGTGCCAAACATTTCAGGAGAACATTTTCAAGCTTTTGGAATCATTTTTGAGTGAATTGCCAAAAGTCAGATTTTTGCTGAAATTGTGACCCCGGGGGTTAGGGATTTTTCAAAAAAATATTTTCTGCCGGTTAAGTTTTTGAGGGCTGATGTCTTGTCCTGTGATAACAAGCCTTCTGTTTTGAATGCCAAACATTTCAGGAGAACATTTTCAAGCTTTTGACACCATTTTTGAGTGAATTGCCAAAAGCCAGATTTTTGCTGAAATTGTGACCCTGGGGGTTAGGGATTTCTTCAAAAAAATATTTTCTGCCGGTTAAGTTTTTGAGGGCTGATTTATTGTCCTGTGATAAAAAGCCTTCTGTTTCGAGTGAAAAACCTTTCAGGGGAGCATTTTCAAGCTTTTGGCACCATTTTTGAGTGAATTGCCAAAAGACAGATTTTTGCTGAAATTGTGACCCCGGGGCTTAGGAATTTATTCAAAAAAGTCTTTTCCGCCGGTTATGTTTTTGAGGGCTGATTTCTTGTCCTGTGATAACAAGCCTTCTGTTTCGACTGCCAAACATTTCAGGAGAACATTTTCAAGCTTTTGGCACCATTTTTGAGTGAATTGCCAAAAGTCAGATTTTTGCTGAAATTGTGACCCCGGGGGTTAGGGATTTTTTCAAAAAAATATTTTCTGCCGGTTAAGTTTTTGAGGGCTGATTTCTTGTCCTGTGATAACAAGCCTTCTGTTTCGAGTCCCAAACCTTTCAGGAGAGCATTTTCAAGCTTTTGGCACCATTTTTGAGTGAACTGCCAAAAGTCAGATTTTTGCTGAAATTGTGACCCCGGGGGCTAGGTATTTCTTCAAAAAAATATTTTCTGCCGGTTAAGTTTTTGAGGGCTGATTTCTTGTCCTGTGATAACAAGCCTTCTGTTTCGAGTGCCAAACATTTCAGGAGAACATTTTCAAGCTTTTGGCACCATTTTTGAGTGAACTGCCAAAAGTCAGATTTTTGCTGAAATTGTGACCCCGGGGCTTAGGAATATTTTCAAAAAAGTCTTTTCTGCCGGTTAAGTTTTTGAGGGCTGATTTCTTGTCCTGTGTTAAAATGCCTTCTGTTTCGAGTACCAAACCTTTCAGGAGAGCATTTTCAAGCTTTTGGCACCATTTTTGAGTGAATTGCCAAAAGTCAGATTTTTGCTGAAATTGTGACCCGGGGGTTAGGTATTTCTTCAAAAAAATATTTTCTGCCGGTTAAGTTTTTGAGGGCTGATTTCTTGTCCTGTGATAAAAAGCCTTCTGTTTCGAGTGCCAAACCATTCAGGGTAGCATTTTCAAGCTTTTGGCACCATTTTTGAGTGAATTGCCAAAAGCCAGATTTTTGCTGAAATTGTGACCCCGGGGGTTAGGATTTCTTCAAAAAAATATTTTCTGCCGGTTAAGTTTTTGAGGGCTGATTTATTGTCCTGTGATAAAAAGCCTTCTGTTTCGAGTGAAAAACCTTTCAGGGGAGCATTTTCAAGCTTTTGGCACCATTTTTGAGTGAATTGCCAAAAGACAGATTTTTGCTGAAATTGTGACCCCGGGGCTTAGGAATTTATTCAAAAAAGTCTTTTCCGCCAGTTAGGTTTTTGAGGGCTGATTTCTTCTCCTGTGATAACAAGCCTTCTGTTTCGACTGCCAAACATTTCAGGAGAACATTTTCAAGCTTTTGGCACCATTTTTGAGTGAATTGCCAAAAGTCAGATTTTTGCTGAAATTGTGACCCCGGGGGTTAGGGATTTTTTCAAAAAAATATTTTCTGCCGGTTAAGTTTTTGAGGGCTGATTTCTTGTCCTGTGATAAAAAGCCTTCTGTTTCGAGTGCCAAACCATTCAGGGTAGCATTTTCAAGCTTTTGGCACCATTTTTGAGTGAATTGCCAAAAGCCAGATTTTTGCTGAAATTGTGACCCCGGGGGTTAGGGATTTTTTGAAAAAAAGTCTTTTCCGCCGGTTAGTTTTTTGAGGGTTGATTTCTTGTCCTGTGATAACAAGCCTTCTGTTTCGACTGCCAAACATTTCAGGAGAACATTTTCAAGCTTTTGGCACCATTTTTGAGTGAATTGCCAAAAGTCAGATTTTTGCTGAAATTGTGACCCCGGGGGTTAGGGATTTCTTCAAAAAAATATTTTCTGCCGGTTAAGTTTTTGAGGGCTGATTTCTTGTCCTGTGATAGAATGCCTTCTGTTTCGAGTCCCAAACCTTTCAGGAGAGCATTTTCAAGCTTTTGGCACCATTTTTGAGTGAACTGCCAAAAGTCAAATTTTTGCTGAAATTGTGACCCCGGGGGTTAGGGATTTTTATCAAAAAAATATTTTCTGCCGGTTAAGTTTTTGAGGGCTGATTTCTTGTCCTGTGATAACAAGCCTTCTGTTTCGAGTGCCAAACCTTTCAGGGGAGCATTTTCAAGCTTTTGGCACCATTTCTGAGTGAATTGCCAAAAGTCAGATTTTTGCTAAAATTGTGACCCCGGGGCTTAGGGATTTCTTCAAAAAAATATTTTCTGCCGGTTAAGTTTTTGAGGGTTGATTTCTTGTCCTGTGATAAAAAGCCTTCTGTTTCGAGTGCCAAACATTTCAGGAGAACATTTTCAAGCTTTTGGCACCATTTTTGAGTGAGTTGCCAAAAGTCAGATTTTTGCTGAAATTGTGACCCCGGGGGTTAGGAATTTTTATCAAAAAAATATTTTCTGCCGGTTAAGTTTTTGAGGGCTGATTTCTTGTCCTGTGATAGAAAGCCTTCTGTTTCGAGTGCCAAACATTTCAGCAGAACATTTTCAAGCTTTTGGAACCATTTTTGAGTGAATTGCCAAAAGTCAGATTTTGGCTGAAATTGTGACCCCGGGGCTTCGGAATTTTTTCAAAAAAATATTTTCTGCCGGTTAAGTTTTTGAGGGCTGATTTCTTGTCCTGTGATAGAAAGCCTTCTGTTTCGAGTGCCAAACCTTTCAGGAGAGCATTTTCAAGCTTTTGGCACCATTTCTGAGTGAATTGCCAAACGTCAGATTTTTGCTGAAATTGTGACCCCGGGGGTTAGGGATTTTTTTCAAAAAAATATTTTCTGCCGGTTAAGTTTTTGAGGGCTGATTTCTTGTCCTGTGATAACAAGCCTTCTGTTTCGAGTGCCAAACATTTCAGGAGAACATTTTCAAGCTTTTGGAACCATTTTTGAGTGAATTGCCAAAAGTCAGATTTTTGCTGAAATTGTGACCCCGGGGATTAGGGATTTTTATCAAAAAAATATTTTCTGCCGGTTAAGTTTTTGAGGGCTGATTTCTTGTCCTGTGATAAAATGCCTTCTGTTTCGAGTGCCAAACCTTTCAGGGGAGCATTTTCAAGCTTTTGGCACCATTTTTGAGTGAATTGCCAAAAGCCAGATTTTTGCTGAAATTGTGACCCCGGGGCTTAGGAATTTTTTCAAAAAAGTCTTTTCCGCCGGTTAGGTTTTTGAGGGCTGATTTCTTGTCCTGTGATAACAAGCCTTCTGTTTCGAGTGCCAAACATTTCAGGAGAACATTTTCAAGCTTTTGGCACCATTTTTGAGTGAATTGCCAAAAGTCAGATTTTTGCTGAAATTGTGAACCCGGGGGTTAGGGATTTTTATCAAAAAAATATTTTCTGCCGGTTAAGTTTTTGAGGGCTGATTTCTTGTCCTGTGATAACAAGCCTTCTGTTTCGAGTGCCAAACCTTTCAGGGGAGCATTTTCAAGCTTTTGGCACCATTTTTGAGTGAATTGCCAAAAGTCAGATTTTTGCTGAAATTGTGACCCCGGGGGTTAGGAATTTTTATCAAAAAAATATTTTCTGCCGGTTAAGTTTTTGAGGGCTGATTTCTTGTCCTGTGATAGAAAGCCTTCTGTTTCGAGTGCCAAACATTTCAGCAGAACATTTTCAAGCTTTTGGAACCATTTTTGAGTGAATTGCCAAAAGTCAGATTTTTGCTGAAATTGTGACCCCGGGGCTTAGGAATTTTTATGAAAAAAATATTTTCTGCCGGTTAAGTTTTTGAGGGCTGATTTCTTGTCCTGTGATAAAATGCCTTCTGTTTCGAGTGCCAAACCTTTCAGGGGAGCATTTTCAAGCTTTTGGCACCATTTTTGAGTGAATTGCCAAAAGCCAGATTTTTGCTGAAATTGTGACCCCGGGGCTTAGGAATTTTTTCAAAAAAGTCTTTTCCGCCGGTTAGGTTTTTGAGGGCTGATTTCTTGTCCTGTGATAACAAGCCTTCTGTTTCGAGTGCCAAACATTTCAGGAGAACATTTTCAAGCTTTTGGCACCATTTTTGAGTGAATTGCCAAAAGTCAGATTTTTGCTGAAATTGTGACCCCGGGGGTTAGAGATTTTCTCAAAAAAATATTTTCTGCCGGTTAAGTTTTTGAGGGCTGATTTCTTGTCCTGTGATAAAATGCCTCCTGTTTCGAGTGCCAAACCTTTCAGGGGAGCATTTTCAAGCTTTTGGCACCATTTTTGAGTGAATTGCCGAAAGCCAGATTTTTGTTGAAATTGTGACCCCGGGGGTTAGGGAATTATTCAAAAAAATATTTTCTGCCGGTTAAGTTTCTGAGGGCTGATTTCTTGTCCTGTAATAGAAAGCCTTCTGTTTCGAGTGCCAAACATTTCAGGAGAACATTTTCAAGCTTTTGGAACCATTTTTGAGTGAATTGCCAAAAGTCAGATTTTTGCTGAAATTGTGACCCCGGGGATTAGGGATTTTTATCAAAAAAATATTTTCTGCCGGTTAAGTTTTTGAGGGCTGATTTCTTGTCCTGTGATAAAATGCCTTCTGTTTCGAGTGCCAAACCTTTCAGGGGAGCATTTTCAAGCTTTTGGCACCATTTTTGAGTGAATTGCCAAAAGCCAGATTTTTGCTGAAATTGTGACCCCGGGGCTTAGGAATTTTTTCAAAAAAGTCTTTTCCGCCGGTTAGGTTTTTGAGGGCTGATTTCTTGTCCTGTGATAACAAGCCTTCTGTTTCGAGTGCCAAACATTTCAGGAGAACATTTTCAAGCTTTTGGCACCATTTTTGAGTGAATTGCCAAAAGTCAGATTTTTGCTGAAATTGTGAACCCGGGGGTTAGGGATTTTTATCAAAAAAATATTTTCTGCCGGTTAAGTTTTTGAGGGCTGATTTCTTGTCCTGTGATAACAAGCCTTCTGTTTCGAGTGCCAAACCTTTCAGGGGAGCATTTTCAAGCTTTTGGCACCATTTTTGAGTGAATTGCCAAAAGTCAGATTTTTGCTGAAATTGTGACCCCGGGGGTTAGGGATTTTTATCAAAAAAATATTTTCTGCCGGTTAAGTTTTTGAGGGCTGATTTCTTGTCCTGTGATAGAAAGCCTTCTGTTTCGAGTGCCAAACATTTCAGCAGAACATTTTCAAGCTTTTGGAACCATTTTTGAGTGAATTGCCAAAAGTCAGATTTTTGCTGAAATTGTGACCCCGGGGCTTAGGAATTTTTATGAAAAAAATATTTTCTGCCGGTTAAGTTTTTGAGGGCTGATTTCTTGTCCTGTGATAAAATGCCTTCTGTTTCGAGTGCCAAACCTTTCAGGAGAGCATTTTCAAGCTTTTGGCACAATTTTTGAGTGAATTGCCAAAAGTCAGATTTTTGCTGAAATTGTGACCCCGGGGGTTAGGGATTTCTTCAAAAAAATATTTTCTGCCGGTTAAGTTTTTGAGGGTTGATTTCTTGTCCTGTGATAACAAGCCTTCTGTTTCGAGTGCCAAACATTTCAGGAGAACATTTTCAAGCTTTTGGAACCATTTTTGAGTGAATTGCCAAAAGTCAGATTTTTGCTGAAATTGTGACCCCGGGGGTTAGGGATTTTTATCAAAAAAATATTTTCTGCCGGTTAAGTTTTTGAGGGCTGATTTCTTGTCCTGTGATAAAATGCCTTCTGTTTCGAGTGCCAAACCTTTCAGGGGAGCATTTTCAAGCTTTTGGCACCATTTTTGAGTGAATTGCCAAAAGCCAGATTTTTGCTGAAATTGTGACCCCGGGGCTTAGGAATTTTTTCAAAAAAGTCTTTTCCGCCGGTTAGGTTTTTGAGGGCTGATTTCTTGTCCTGTGATAACAAGCCTTCTGTTTCGAGTGCCAAACATTTCAGGAGAACATTTTCAAGCTTTTGGCACCATTTTTGAGTGAATTGCCAAAAGTCAGATTTTTGCTGAAATTGTGACCCCGGGGGTTAGAGATTTTCTCAAAAAAATATTTTCTGCCGGTTAAGTTTTTGAGGGCTGATTTCTTGTCCTGTGATAAAATGCCTCCTGTTTCGAGTGCCAAACCTTTCAGGGGAGCATTTTCAAGCTTTTGGCACCATTTTTGAGTGAATTGCCGAAAGCCAGATTTTTGTTGAAATTGTGACCCCGGGGGTTAGGGAATTATTCAAAAAAATATTTTCTGCCGGTTAAGTTTTTGAGGGCTGATTTCTTGTCCTGTAATAGAAAGCCTTCTGTTTCGAGTGCCAAAGATTTCAGCAGAACATTTTCAAGCTTTTGGAACGATTTTTGAGTAAATTGCCAAAAGTCAGATTTTTGCTGAAATTGTGACCCCGGGGCTTAGGAATTTTTATGAAAAAAATATTTTCTGCCGGTTAAGTTTTTGAGGGCTGATTTCTTGTCCTGTGATAAAATGCCTTCTGTTTCGAGTGCCAAACCTTTCAGGAGAGCATTTTCAAGCTTTTGGCACCATTTTTGAGTGAATTGCCAAAAGTCAGATTTTTGCTGAAATTGTGACCCCGGGGCTTAGGAATTTTTTCAAAGAAGTCTTTTCCGACGGTTAGGTTTTTGAGGGCTGATTTCTTGTCCTGTGATAACAAGCCTTCTGTTTCGAGTGCCAAACATTTCAGGAGAACATTTTCAAGCTTTTGGCACCATTTTTGAGTGAATTGCCAAAAGTCAGATTTTTGCTGAAATTGTGACCCCGGGGGTTAGGGATTTTTATCAAAAAAATATTTTCTGCCGGTTAAGTTTTTGAGGGCTGATTTCTTGTCCTGTGATAAAATGCCTTCTGTTTCGAGTGCCAAACCTTTCAGGGGAGCATTTTCAAGCTTTTGGCACCATTTTTGAGTGAATTGCCAAAAGTCAGATTTTTGCTGAAATTGTGACCCCGGGGCTTAGGAATTTTTTCAAAAAAGTCTTTTCCGCCGGTTAGGTTTTTGAGGGCTGATTTCTTGTCCTGTGATAACAAGCCTTCTGTTTCGAGTGCCAAACATTTCAGGAGAACATTTTCAAGCTTTTGGCACCATTTTTGAGTGAACTGCCAAAAGTCAGATTTTTGCTGAAATTGTGACCCCGGGGGTTAGGTATTTCTTCAAAAAAATATTTTCTGCCGGTTAAGTTTTTGAGGGCTGATTTCTTGTCCTGTTTCGAGTGCCAAACATTTCAGGAGAACATTTTCAAGCTTTTGGAATCATTTTTGAGTGAATTGCCAAAAGCCAGATTTTTGCTGAAATTGTGACCCGGGGGCTTAGGAATTTTTTCAAAAAAGTCTTTTCCGCCGGTTAGGTTTTTGAGGGCTGATGTCTTGTCCTGTGATAAAATGCCTTCTGTTTCGAGTGCCAAACCTTTCAGGGGAGCATTTTCAAGCTTTTGGCACCATTTTTGAGTGAATTGCCAAAAGCCAGATTTTTGCTGAAATTGTGACCCTGGGGCTTAGGAATTTTTTCAAAAAAGTCTTTTCCGCCGGTTAGGTTTTTGAGGGCTGATTTCTTGTCCTGTGATAGAAAGCCTTCTGTTTCGAGTGCCAAACATTTCAGCAGAACATTTTCAAGCTTTTGGAACCATTTTTGAGTGAATTGCCAAAAGTCAGATTTTTGCTGAAATTGTGACCCCGGGGCTTAGGAATTTTTATGAAAAAAATATTTTCTGCCGGTTAAGTTTTTGAGGGCTGATTTCTTGTCCTGTGATAAAATGCCTTCTGTTTCGAGTGCCAAACCTTTCAGGAGAGCATTTTCAAGCTTTTGGCACCATTTTTGAGTGAATTGCCAAAAGTCAGATTTTTGCTGAAATTGTGACCCCGGGGCTTAGGAATTTTTTCAAAAAAGTCTTTTCCGCCGGTTAGGTTTTTGAGGGCTGATTTCTTGTCCTGTGATAACAAGCCTTCTGTTTCGAGTGCCAAACATTTCAGGAGAACATTTTCAAGCTTTTGGCACCATTTTTGAGTGAATTGCCAAAAGTCAGATTTTTGCTGAAATTGTGACCCCGGGGGTTAGGGATTTTTATCAAAAAAATATTTTCTGCCGGTTAAGTTTTTGAGGGCTGATTTCTTGTCCTGTGATAACAAGCCTTCTGTTTCGAGTGCCAAACATTTCAGGAGAACATTTTCAAGCTTTTGGCACCATTTTTGAGTGAATTGCCAAAAGCCAGATTTTTGCTGAAATTGTGACCCCGGGGGTTAGAGATTTTCTCAAAAAAATATTTTCTGCCGGTTAAGTTTTTGAGGGCTGATTTCTTGTCCTGTGATAAAATGCCTCCTGTTTCGAGTGCCAAACCTTTCAGGGGAGCATTTTCAAGCTTTTGGAACCATTTTTGAGTGAATTGCCGAAAGTCAGATTTTTGCTGAAATTGTGACCCCGGGGCTTAGGAATTTTTATGAAAAAAATATTTTCTGCCGGTTAAGTTTTTGAGGGCTGATTTCTTGTCCTGTGATAAAATGCCTTCTGTTTCGAGTGCCAAACCTTTCAGGAGAGCATTTTCAAGCTTTCGGCACCATTTTTGAGTGAATTGCCAAAAGTCAGATTTTTGCTGAAATTGTGACCCTGGGGCTTAGGAATTTTTTCAAAAAAGTCTTTTCCGCCGGTTAGGTTTTTGAGGGCTGATTTCTTGTCCTGTGATAACAAGCCTTCTGTTTCGAGTGCCAAACATTTCAGGAGAACATTTTCAAGCTTTTGGCACCATTTTTGAGTGAATTGCCAAAAGTCAGATTTTTGCTGAAATTGTGACCCCGGGGGTTAGGGGTTTTTATCAAAAAAATATTTTCTGCCGGTTAAGTTTTTGAGGGCTGATTTCTTGTCCTGTGATAAAATGCCTTCTGTTTCGAGTGCCAAACCTTTCAGGGGAGCATTTTCAAGCTTTTGGCACCATTTTTGAGTGAATTGCCAAAAGCCAGATTTTTGCTGAAATTGTGACCCCGGGGCTTAGGAATTTTTTCAAAAAAGTCTTTTCCACCGGTTAGGTTTTTGAGGGCTGATTTCTTGTCCTGTGATAACAAGCCTTCTGTTTCGAGTGCCAAACATTTCAGGAGAACATTTTCAAGCTTTTGGCACCATTTTTGAGTGAACTGCCAAAAGTCAGATTTTTGCTGAAATTGTGACCCCGGGGGTTAGAGATTTTCTCAAAAAAATATTTTCTGCCGGTTAAGTTTTTGAGGGCTGATTTCTTGTCCTGTGATAAAATGCCTCCTGTTTCGAGTGCCAAACCTTTCAGGGGAGCATTTTCAAGCTTTTGGAACCATTTTTGAGTGAATTGCCGAAAGTCAGATTTTTGCTGAAATTGTGACCCCGGGGCTTAGGAATTTTTATGAAAAAAATATTTTCTGCCGGTTAAGTTTTTGAGGGCTGATTTCTTGTCCTGTGATAAAATGCCTTCTGTTTCGAGTGCCAAACCTTTCAGGAGAGCATTTTCAAGCTTTCGGCACCATTTTTGAGTGAATTGCCAAAAGTCAGATTTTTGCTGAAATTGTGACCCTGGGGCTTAGGAATTTTTTCAAAAAAGTCTTTTCCGCCGGTTAGGTTTTTGAGGGCTGATTTCTTGTCCTGTGATAACAAGCCTTCTGTTTCGAGTGCCAAACATTTCAGGAGAACATTTTCAAGCTTTTGGCACCATTTTTGAGTGAACTGCCAAAAGTCAGATTTTTGCTGAAATTGTGACCCCGGGGGTTAGGTATTTCTTCAAAAAAATATTTTCTGCCGGTTAAGTTTTTGAGGGCTGATTTCTTGTCCTGTGATAAAATGCCTTCTGTTTCGAGTGCCAAACCTTTCAGGGGAGCATTTTCAAGCTTTTGGCACCATTTTTGAGTGAATTGCCAAAAGCCAGATTTTTGCTGAAATTGTGACCCCGGGGCTTAGGAATTTTTTCAAAAAAGTCTTTTCCACCGGTTAGGTTTTTGAGGGCTGATTTCTTGTCCTGTGATAACAAGCCTTCTGTTTCGAGTGCCAAACATTTCAGGAGAACATTTTCAAGCTTTTGGCACCATTTTTGAGTGAACTGCCAAAAGTCAGATTTTTGCTGAAATTGTGACCCCGGGGGTTAGGTATTTCTTCAAAAAAATATTTTCTGCCGGTTAAGTTTTTGAGGGCTGATTTCTTGTCCTGTGATAAAAAGCCTTCTGTTTCGAGTGCCAAACCTTTCAGGGGAGCATTTTCAAGCTTTTGGCACCATTTTTGAGTGAATTGCCAAAAGCCAAATTTTTGCTGAAATTGTGACCCCGGGGCTTAGGAATATTTTAAAAAAAGTCTTTTCCGCCGGTTAGGTTTTTGAGGGCTGATTTCTTGTCCTGTGATAACAAGCCTTCTGTTTCGAGTGCCAAACATTTCAGGAGAACATTTTCAAGCTTTTGGCACCATTTTTGAGTGAATTGCAAAAAGTCAGATTTTTGCTGAAATTGTGACCCCGGGGCTTAGGGATTTCTTCAAAAAAATATTTTCTGCCGGTTAAGTTTTTGAGGGCTGATTTCTTGTCCTGTGATAAAAAGCCTTCTGTTTCGAGTGCCAAACCTTTCAGGGGAGCATTTTCAAGCTTTTGGCACCATTTTTGAGTGAATTGCCAAAAGCCAGATTTTTGCTGAAATTGTGACCCCGGGGGTTAGGTATTTCTTCAAAAAAATATCTTCTGCCGGTTAAGTTTTTGAGGGCTGATTTCTTGTCCTGTTTCGAGTGCCAAACATTTCAGGAGAACATTTTCAAGCTTTTGGAATCATTTTTGAGTGAATTGCCAAAAGCCAGATTTTTGCTGAAATTGTGACCCGGGGGCTTAGGAATTTTTTCAAAAAAGTCTTTCCGCCGGTTAGGTTTTTGAGGGCTGATTTCTTGTCCCGTCATAACAAGCCTTCTGTTTCGAGTGCCAAACCTTTCAGGGGAGCATTTTCAAGCTTTTGGCACCATTTTTGAGTGAATTGCCAAAAGCCAGATTTTTGCTGAAATTGTGACCCCGGGGGTTAGATATTTTCTCAAAAAAATATCTTCTGCCGGTTAGGTTTTTGAGGGTTGATTTCTTGTCCTGTGATAAAATGCCTCCTGTTTCGAGTGCCAAACCTTTCAGGGGAGCATTTTCAAGCTTTTCGCACCATTTTTGAGTGAATTGCCGAAAGCCAGATTTTTGTTGAAATTGTGACCCCGGGGGTTAGGGATTTCTTCAAAAAAATATTTTCTGCCGGTTAAGTTTTTGAGGGCTGATTTCTTGTCCTGTGATAGAAAGCCTTCTGTTTCGAGTGCCAAACATTTCAGCAGAACATTTTCAAGCTTTTGGAACCATTTTTGAGTGAATTGCCAAAAGTCAGATTTTTGCTGAAATTGTGACCCCGGGGCTTAGGAATTTTTTCAAAAAAGTCTTTTCCGCCGGTTAGGTTTTTGAGGGCTGATTTCTTGTCCTGTGATAACAAGCCTTCTGTTTCGAGTGCCAAACATTTAAGGAGAACATTTTCAAGCTTTTGGCACCATTTTTGAGTGAATTGCCAAAAGTCAGATTTTTGCTGAAATTGTGTCCCCGGGGGTTAGGTATTTCTTCAAAAAAATATTTTCTGCCGGTTAAGTTTTTGAGGGCTGATTTCTTGTCCTGTGATAAAAAGCCTTCTGTTTCGAGTGCCAAACCTTTCAGGGGAGCATTTTCAAGCTTTTGGCACCATTTTTGAGTGAATTGCCAAAAGCCAGATTTTTGCTGAAATTGTGACCCCGGGGCTTAGGAATATTTTCAAAAAAGTCTTTTCCGCCGGTTAGGTTTTTGAGGGCTGATTTCTTGTCCTGTGATAACAAGCCTTCTGTTTCGAGTGCCAAACATTTCAGGAGAACATTTTCAAGCTTTTGGCACCATTTTTGAGTGAATTGCCAAAAGCCAGATTTTTGCTGAAATTGTGACCCCGGGGGTTAGGTATTTCTTCAAAAAAATATTTTCTGCCGGTTAAGTTTTTGAGGGCTGATTTCTTGTCCTGTTTCGAGTGCCAAACATTTCAGGAGAACATTTTCAAGCTTTTGGAATCATTTTTGAGTGAATTGCCAAAAGCCAGATTTTTGCTGAAATTGTGACCCGGGGGCTTAGGAATTTTTTCAAAAACGTCTTTTCCGCCGGTTAGGTTTTTGAGGGCTGATTTCTTGTCCCGTGATAACAAGCCTTCTGTTTCGAGTGCCAAACATTTCAGGAGAACATTTTCAAGCTTTTCGCACCATTTTTGAGTGAATTGCCGAAAGCCAGATTTTTGTTGAAATTGTGACCCCGGGGGTTAGGGATTTCTTCAAAAAAATATTTTCTGCCGGTTAAGTTTTTGAGGGCTGATTTCTTGTCCTGTGATAGAAAGCCTTCTGTTTCGAGTGCCAAACATTTCAGCAGAACATTTTCAAGCTTTTGGAACCATTTTTGAGTGAATTGCCGAAAGTCAGATTTTTGCTGAAATTGTGACCCCGGGGCTTAGGAATTTTTATGAAAAAAATATGTTCTGCCGGTTAAGTTTTTGAGGGCTGATTTCTTGTCCTGTGATAAAATGCCTTCTGTTTCGAGTGCCAAACCTTTCAGGAGAGCATTTTCAAGCTTTTGGCACCATTTTTGAGTGAATTGCCAAAAGTCAGATTTTTGCTGAAATTGTGACCCTGGGGCTTAGGAATTTTTTCAAAAAAGTCTTTTCCGCCGGTTAGGTTTTTGAGGGCTGATTTCTTGTCCTGTGATAACAAGCCTTCTGTTTCGAGTGCCAAACATTTAAGGAGAACATTTTCAAGCTTTTGGCACCATTTTTGAGTGAATTGCCAAAAGTCAGATTTTTGCTGAAATTGTGACCCCGGGGGTTAGGTATTTTTATCAAAAAAATATTTTCTGCCGGTTAAGTTTTTGAGGGCTGATTTCTTGTCCTGTGATAAAATGCCTTCTGTTTCGAGTGCCAAACCTTTCAGGGGAGCATTTTCAAGCTTTTGGCACCATTTTTGAGTGAATTGCCAAAAGCCAGATTTTTGCTGAAATTGTGACCCGGGGGCTTAGGAATTTTTTCAAAAAAGTCTTTTCCGCCGGTTAGGTTTTTGAGGGCTGATTTCTTGTCCCGTGATAACAAGCCTTCTGTTTCGAGTGCCAAACATTTCAGGAGAACATTTTCAAGCTTTTGGCACCATTTTTGAGTGAACTGCCAAAAGTCAGATTTTTGCTGAAATTGTGACCCCGGGGGTTAGAGATTTTCTCAAAAAAATATTTTCTGCCGGTTAAGTTTTTGAGGACTGATTTCTTGTCCTGTGATAAAATGCCTCCTGTTTCGAGTGCCAAACCTTTCAGGGGAGCATTTTCAAGCTTTTCGCACCATTTTTGAGTGAATTGCCGAAAGCCAGATTTTTGTTGAAATTGTGACCCCGGGGCTTAGGGATTTCTTCAAAAAAATATTTTCTGCCGGTTAAGTTTTTGAGGGCTGATTTCTTGTCCTGTGATAAAAAGCCTTCTGTTTCGAGTG
The DNA here is from genome assembly GCF_965113315.1 of Podarcis vaucheri. Taxonomy (NCBI): domain Eukaryota; kingdom Metazoa; phylum Chordata; class Lepidosauria; order Squamata; family Lacertidae; genus Podarcis; species Podarcis vaucheri. Next base: position 17,302,703 of record NC_138764.1, read on the forward strand.
CCAAACATTTCAGCAGAACATTTTCAAGCTTTTGGAACCATTTTTGAGTGAATTGCCAAAAGCCAAATTTTTGCTGAAATTGTGACCCGGGGGCTTAGGAATTTTTTCAAAAAAATATCTTCTGCCGGTTAGGTTTTTGAGGGTTGATTTCTTGTCCTGTGATAAAATGCCTCCTGTTTCGAGTGCCAAACCTTTCAGGGGAGCATTTTCAAGCTTTTCGCACCATTTTTGAGTGAATTGCCGAAAGCCAGATTTTTGTTGAAATTGTGACCCCGGGGGTTAGGGATTTCTTCAAAAAAATATTTTCTGACGGTTAAGGTTTTGAGGGCTGATTTCTTGTCCTGTGATAGAAAGCCTTCTGTTTCGAGTGCCAAACATTTCAGCAGAACATTTTCAAGCTTTTGGAACCATTTTTGAGTGAATTGCCAAAAGTCAGATTTTTGCTGAAATTGTGACCCCGGGGCTTAGGAATTTTTATGAAAAAAATATGTTCTGCCGGTTAAGTTTTTGAGGGCTGATTTCTTGTCCTGTGATAAAATGCCTTCTGTTTCGAGTGCCAAACCTTTCAGGAGAGCATTTTCAAGCTTTTGGCACCATTTTTGAGTGAATTGCCAAAAGTCAGATTTTTGCTGAAATTGTGACCTTAGGAATTGTGACTTAGGAATTTTTTCAAAAAAGTCTTTTCCGCCGGTTAGGTTTTTGAGGGCTGATTTCTTGTCCTGTGATAACAAGCCTTCTGTTTCGAGTGCCAAACATTTAAGGAGAACATTTTCAAGCTTTTGGCACCATTTTTGAGTGAATTGCCAAAAGTCAGATTTTTGCTGAAATTGTGACCCCGGGGGTTAGGGATTTTTATCAAAAAAATATTTTCTGCCGGTTAAGTTTTTGAGGGCTGATTTCTTGTCCTGTGATAAAATGTCTTCTGTTTCGAGTGCCAAACCTTTCAGGGGAGCATTTTCAAGCTTTTGGCACCATTTTTGAGTGAATTGCCAAAAGCCAGATTTTTGCTGAAATTGTGACCCCGGGGCTTAGGAATTTTTTCAAAAAAGTCTTTCCCGCCGGTTAGGTTTTTGAGGGCTGATATCTTGTCCTGTGATAACAAGCCTTCTGTTTTGAGTGCCAAACATTTCAGGAGAACATTTTCAAGCTTTTGGCACCATTTTTGAGTGAACTGCCAAAAGTCAGATTTTTGCTGAAATTGTGACCCTGGGGGTTAGAGATTTTCTCAAAAAAATATTTTCTGCCGGTTAAGTTTTTGAGGGCTGATTTCTTGTCCTGTGATAAAATGCCTTCTGTTTCGAGTGCCAAACCTTTCAGGGGAGAATTTTCAAGCTTTTGGCACCGTTTTTGAGTGAATTGCCAAAAGCCAGATTTTTGCTGAAATTGTGACCCCGGGGCTTAGGGATTTCTTCAAAAAAATATTTTCTGCCGGTTAAGTTTTTGAGGGCTGATTTCTTGTCCTGTGATAAAAAGCCTTCTGTTTCGAGTGCCAAACATTTCAGCAGAACATTTTCAAGCTTTTGGAACCATTTTTGAGTGAATTGCCAAAAGCCAAATTTTTGCTGAAATTGTGACCCCGGGGCTTAGGGATTTCTTCAAAAAAATATTTTCTGCCGGTTAAGTTTTTGAGGGCTGATTTCTTGTCCTGTGATAAAAAGCCTTCTGTTTCGAGTGCCAAACTTTCAGGGGAGAATTTTCAAGCTTTTGGCACCATTTTTGAGTGAATTGCCAAAAGCCAGATTTTTGCTGAAATTGTGACCCCGGGGCTTAGGAATTTTTATGAAAAAAATATGTTCTGCCGGTTAAGTTTTTGAGGGCTGATTTCTTGTCCTGTGATAAAATGCCTTCTGTTTCGAGTGCCAAACCTTTCAGGAGAGCATTTTCAAGCTTTTGGCACCATTTTTGAGTGAATTGCCAAAAGTCAGATTTTTGCTGAAATTGTGACCCCGGGGCTTAGGAATTTTTTCAAAAAAGTCTTTTCCGCCGGTTAGGTTTTTGAGGGCTGATTTCTTGTCCTGTGATAACAAGCCTTCTGTTTCGAGTGCCAAACATTTAAGGAGAACATTTTCAAGCTTTTGGCACCATTTTTGAGTGAATTGCCAAAAGTCAGATTTTTGCTGAAATTGTGACCCCGGGGGTTAGGGATTTTTATCAAAAAAATATTTTCTGCCGGTTAAGTTTTTGAGGGCTGATTTCTTGTCCTGTGATAAAATGTCTTCTGTTTCGAGTGCCAAACCTTTCAGGGGAGCATTTTCAAGCTTTTGGCACCATTTTTGAGTGAATTGCCAATAGCCAGATTTTTGCTGAAATTGTGACCCCGGGGCTTAGGAATTTTTTCAAAAAAGTCTTTCCCGCCGGTTAGGTTTTTGAGGGCTGATATCTTGTCCTGTGATAACAAGCCTTCTGTTTCGAGTGCCAAACATTTCAGGAGAACATTTTCAAGCTTTTGGCACCATTTTTGAGTGAACTGCCAAAAGTCAGATTTTTGCTGAAATTGTGACCCCGGGGGTTAGAGATTTTCTCAAAAAAATATTTTCTGCCGGTTAAGTTTTTGAGGACTGATTTCTTGTCCTGTGATAAAATGCCTCCTGTTTCGAGTGCCAAACCTTTCAGGGGAGCATTTTCAAGCTTTTCGCACCATTTTTGAGTGAATTGCCGAAAGCCAGATTTTTGTTGAAATTGTGACCCCGGGGCTTAGGGATTTCTTCAAAAAAATATTTTCTGCCGGTTAAGTTTTTGAGGGCTGATTTCTTGTCCTGTGATAAAAAGCCTTCTGTTTCGAGTGCCAAACATTTCAGCAGAACATTTTCAAGCTTTTGGAACCATTTTTGAGTGAATTGCCAAAAGCCAAATTTTTGCTGAAATTGTGACCCCGGGGCTTAGGGATTTCTTCAAAAAAATATTTTCTGCCGGTTAAGTTTTTGAGGGCTGATTTCTTGTCCTGTGATAAAAAGCCTTCTGTTTCGAGTGCCAAACTTTCAGGGGAGAATTTTCAAGCTTTTGGCACCATTTTTGAGTGAATTGCCAAAAGCCAGATTTTTGCTGAAATTGTGACCCCGGGGGTTAGAGATTTTCTCAAAAAAATATCTTCTGCCGGTTAGGTTTTTGAGGGTTGATTTCTTGTCCTGTGATAAAATGCCTCCTGTTTCGAGTGCCAAACCTTTCAGGGGAGCATTTTCAAGCTTTTCGCACCATTTTTGAGTGAATTGCCGAAAGCCAGATTTTTGTTGAAATTGTGACCCCGGGGGTTAGGGATTTCTTCAAAAAAATATTTTCTGCCGGTTAAGTTTTTGAGGGCTGATTTCTTGTCCTGTGATAGAAAGCCTTCTGTTTCGAGTGCCAAACATTTCAGCAGAACATTTTCAAGCTTTTGGAACCATTTTTGAGTGAATTGCCAAAAGTCAGATTTTTGCTGAAATTGTGACCCCGGGGCTTAGGAATTTTTATGAAAAAAATATGTTCTGCCGGTTAAGTTTTTGAGGGCTGATTTCTTGTCCTGTGATAAAATGCCTTCTGTTTCGAGTGCCAAACCTTTCAGGAGAGCATTTTCAAGCTTTTGGCACCATTTTTGAGTGAATTGCCAAAAGTCAGATTTTTGCTGAAATTGTGACCCCGGGGCTTAGGAATTTTTTCAAAAAAGTCTTTTCCGCCGGTTAGGTTTTTGAGGGCTGATTTCTTGTCCTGTGATAACAAGCCTTCTGTTTCGAGTGCCAAACATTTAAGGAGAACATTTTCAAGCTTTTGGCACCATTTTTGAGTGAATTGCCAAAAGTCAGATTTTTGCTGAAATTGTGACCCCGGGGGTTAGGGATTTTTATCAAAAAAATATTTTCTGCCGGTTAAGTTTTTGAGGGCTGATTTCTTGTCCTGTGATAAAATGTCTTCTGTTTCGAGTGCCAAACCTTTCAGGGGAGCATTTTCAAGCTTTTGGCACCATTTTTGAGTGAATTGCCAAAAGCCAGATTTTTGCTGAAATTGTGACCCCGGGGCTTAGGAATTTTTTCAAAAAAGTCTTTCCCGCCGGTTAGGTTTTTGAGGGCTGATATCTTGTCCTGTGATAACAAGCCTTCTGTTTCGAGTGCCAAACATTTCAGGAGAACATTTTCAAGCTTTTGGCACCATTTTTGAGTGAACTGCCAAAAGTCAGATTTTTGCTGAAATTGTGACCCCGGGGGTTAGGTATTTCTTCACAAAAATATTTTCTGCCGGTTAAGTTTTTGAGGGCTGATTTCTTGTCCTGTGATAAAAAGCCTTCTGTTTCGAGTGCCAAACCTTTCAGGGGAGCATTTTCAAGCTTTTGGCACAATTTTTGAGTGAATTGCCAAAAGCCAGATTTTTGCTGAAATTGTGACCCCGGGGCTTAGGAATATTTTCAAAAAAGTCTTTTCCGCCGGTTAGGTTTTTGAGGGCTGATTTCTTGTCCTGTGATAACAAGCCTTCTGTTTCGAGTGCCAAACATTTCAGGAGAACATTTTCAAGCTTTTGGCACCATTTTTGAGTGAATTGCCAAAAGTCAGATTTTTGCTGAAATTGTGACCCCGGGGCTTAGGGATTTCTTCAAAAAAATATTTTCTGCAGGTTAAGTTTTTGAGGGCTGATTTCTTGTCCTGTGATAAAAAGCCTTCTGTTTCGAGTGCCAAACCTTTCAGGGGAGCATTTTCAAGCTTTTGGCACCATTTTTGAGTGAATTGCCAAAAGCCAGATTTTTGCTGAAATTGTGACCCCGGGGGTTAGGTATTTCTTCAAAAAAATATTTTCTGCCGGTTAAGTTATTGAGGGCTGATTTCTTTTCCTGTTTCGAGTGCCAAACATTTCAGGAGAACATTTTCAAGCTTTTGGAATCATTTTTGAGTGAATTGCCAAAAGCCAGATTTTTGCTGAAATTGTGACCCGGGGGCTTAGGAATTTTTTCAAAAAAGTCTTTTCCGCCGGTTAGGTTTTTGAGGGCTGATTTCTTGTCCCGTGATAACAAGCCTTCTGTTTCGAGTGCCAAACATTTCATGAGAACATTTTCAAGCTTTTGGCACCATTTTTGAGTGAACTGCCAAAAGTCAGATTTTTGCTGAAATTGTGACCCCGGGGCTTAGGAATTTTTTCAAAAAAGTCTTTTCCGCCGGTTAGGTTTTTGAGGGCTGATTTCTTGTCCTGTGATAACAAGCCTTCTGTTTCGAGTGCCAAACATTTCAGGAGAACATTTTCAAGCTTTTGGCACCATTTTTGAGTGAATTGCCAAAAGCCAGATTTTTGCTGAAATTGTGACCCCGGGGGTTAGGGATTTTTCAAAAAAATATTTTCTGCCGGTTAAGTTTTTGAGGGCTGATTTCTTGTCCTGTGATAAAAAGCCTTCTGTTTCGAATGCCAAACCTTTCAGGGGAGCATTTTCAAGCTTTTGGCACCATTTTTGAGTGAATTGCCAAAAGCCATATTTTTGCTGAAATTGTGACCCGGGGGCTTAGGAATTTTTTCAAAAAAGTCTTTTCCGCCGGTTAGGTTTTTGAGGGCTGATTTCTTGTCCTGTGATAACAAGCCTTCTGTTTCGAGTGCCAAACATTTCAGGAGAACATTTTCAAGCTTTTGGCACCATTTTTGAGTGAACTGCCAAAAGTCAGATTTTTGCTGAAATTGTGACCCCGGGGGTTAGGTATTTCTTCAAAAAAATATTTTCTGCCGGTTAAGTTTTTGAGGGCTGATTTATTGTCCTGTGATAAAAAGCCTTCTGTTTCGAGTGCCAAACCTTTCAGGGGAGCATTTTCCAGCTTTTGGCACCATTTTTGAGTGAATTGCCAAAAGCCAGATTTTTGCTGAAATTGTGACCCCGGGGCTTAGGAATATTTTCAAAAAAGTCTTTTCCGCCGGTTAGGTTTTTGAGGGCTGATTTCTTGTCCTGTGATAACAAGCCTTCTGTTTCGAGTGCCAAACATTTCAGGAGAACATTTTCAAGCTTTTGGCACCATTTTTGAGTGAATTGCCAAAAGTCAGATTTTTGCTGAAATTGTGACCCCGGGGCTTAGGGATTTCTTCAAAAAAATATTTTCTGCCGGTTAAGTTTTTGAGGGCTGATTTCTTGTCCTGTGATCAAAAGCCTTCTGTTTCGAGTGCCAAACCTTTCAGGGGAGCATTTTCAAGCTTTTGGAACCATTTTTGAGTGAATTGCCAAAAGTCAGATTTTTGCTGAAATTGTGACCCCGGGGGTTAGGTATTTCTTCAAAAAAATATTTTCTGCCGGTTAAGTTTTTGAGGGCTGATTTCTTGTCCTGTTTCGAGTGCCAAACATTTCAGGAGAACATTTTCAAGCTTTTGGAACCATTTTTGAGTGAATTGCCAAAAGTCAGATTTTTGCTGAAATTGTGACCCCGGGGTTTAGGAATTTTTATGAAAAAAATATTTTCTGACGGTTAAGTTTTTGAGGGCTGATTTCTTGTCCTGTGATAAAATGCCTTCTGTTTCGAGTGCCAAACCTTTCAGGAGAGCATTTTCAAGCTTTTGGCACCATTTTTGAGTGAATTGCCAAAAGTCAGATTTTTGCTGAAATTGTGACCCTGGGGCTTAGGAATTTTTTCAAAAAAGTCTTTTCCGCCGGTTAGGTTTTTGAGGGCTGATTTCTTGTCCTGTGATAAAATGCCTTCTGTTTCGAGTGCCAAACCTTTCAGGGGAGCATTTTCAAGCTTTTGGCACCATTTTTGAGTGAATTGCCAAAAGCCAGATTTTTGCTGAAATTGTGACCCGGGGGCTTAGGAATTTTTTCAAAAAAGTCTTTTCCGCCGGTTAGGTTTTTGAGGGCTGATTTCTTGTCCCGTGATAACAAGCCTTCTGTTTCGAGTGCCAAACATTTCAGGAAAACATTTTCAAGCTTTTGGCACCATTTTTGAGTGAACTGCCAAAAGTCAGATTTTTGCTGAAATTGTGACCCCGGGGGTTAGAGATTTTCTCAAAAAAATATTTTCTGCCGGTTAAGTTTTTGAGGGCTGATTTCTTGTCCTGTGATAAAATGCCTCCTGTTTCGAGTGCCAAACCTTTCAGGGGAGCATTTTCAAGCTTTTCGCACCATTTTTGAGTGAATTGCCGAAAGCCAGATTTTTGTTGAAATTGTGACCCCGGGGGTTAGGGATTTCTTCAAAAAAATATTTTCTGCCGGTTAAGTTTTTGAGGGCTGATTTCTTGTCCTGTGATAGAAAGCCTTCTGTTTCGAGTGCCAAACATTTCAGCAGAACATTTTCAAGCTTTTGGAACCATTTTTGAGTGAATTGCCAAAAGTCAGATTTTTGCTGAAATTGTGACCCCGGGGCTTAGGAATTTTTATGAAAAAAATATTTTCTGCCGGTTAAGTTTTTGAGGGCTGATTTCTTGTCCTGTGATAAAATGCCTTCTGTTTCGAGTGCCAAACCTTTCAGGAGAGCATTTTCAAGCTTTTGGCACCATTTTTGAGTGAATTGCCAAAAGTCAGATTTTTGCTGAAATTGTGACCCCGGGGCTTAGGAATTTTTTTCAAAAAAGTCTTTTCCGCCGGTTAGGTTTTTGAGGGCTGATTTCTTGTCCTGTGATAACAAGCCTTCTGTTTCGAGTGCCAAACATTTCAGGAGAACATTTTCAAGCTTTTGGCACCATTTTTGAGTGAATTGCCAAAAGTCAGATTTTTGCTGAAATTGTGACCCCGGGGGTTAAGGATTTTTATCAAAAAAATATTTTCTGCCGGTTAAGTTTTTGAGGGCTGATTTCTTGTCCTGTGATAAAATGCCTTCTGTTTCGAGTGCCAAACCTTTCAGGGGAGCATTTTCAAGCTTTTGGCACCATTTTTGAGTGAATTGCCAAAAGCCAGATTTTTGCTGAAATTGTGACCCCGGGGCTTAGGAATTTTTTCAAAAAAGTCTTTCCCGCCGGTTAGGTTTTTGAGGGCTGATTTCTTGTCCTGTGATAACAAGCCTTCTGTTTCGAGTGCCAAACATTTCAGGAGAACATTTTCAAGCTTTTGGCACCATTTTTGAGTGAACTGCCAAAAGTCAGATTTTTGCTGAAATTGTGACCCCGGGGGTTAGGTATTTCTTCAAAAAAATATTTTCTGCCGGTTAAGTTTTTGAGGGCTGATTTCTTGTCCTGTGATAAAAAGCCTTCTGTTTCGAGTGCCAAACCTTTCAGGGGAGCATTTTCAAGCTTTTGGCACCATTTTTGAGTGAATTGCCAAAAGCCAGATTTTTGCTGAAATTGTGACCCCGGGGCTTAGGAATGTTTTCAAAAAAGTCTTTTCCGCCGGTTAGGTTTTTGAGGGCTGATTTCTTGTCCTGTGATAACAAGCCTTCTGTTTCGAGTGCCAAACATTTCAGGAGAACATTTTCAAGCTTTTGGCACCATTTTTGAGTGAATTGCCAAAAGTCTGATTTTTGCTGAAATTGTGACCCCGGGGCTTAGGGATTTCTTCAAAAAAATAATTTCTGCCGGTCAAGTTTTTGAGGGCTGATTTCTTGTCCTGTGATAACAAGCCTTCTGTTTCGAGTGCCAAACCTTTCAGGGGAGCATTTTCAAGCTTTTGGCACCATTTTTGAGTGAATTGCCAAAAGCCAGATTTTTGCTGAAATTGTGACCCCGGGGGTTAGGTATTTCTTCAAAAAAATATTTTCTGCCGGTTAAGTTTTTGAGGGCTGATTTCTTGTCCTGTTTCGAGTGCCAAACATTTCAGGAGAACATTTTCAAGCTTTTGGAATCATTTTTGAGTGAATTGCCAAAAGCCAGATTTTTGCTGAAATTGTGACCCGGGGGCTTAGGAATTTTTTCAAAAAAGTCTTTTCCGCCGATTAGGTTTTTGAGGGCTGATTTCTTGTCCCGTGATAACAAGCCTTCTGTTTCGAGTGCCAAACATTTCAGGAGAACATTTTCAAGCTTTTGGCACCATTTTTGAGTCAACTGCCAAAAGCCAGATTTTTGCTGAAATTGTGACCCCGGGGGTTAGGGATTTTTTCAAAAAAATATTTTCTGCCGGTTAAGTTTTTGAGGGCTGATTTCTTGTCCTGTGATAAAAAGCCTTCTGTTTCGAATGCCAAACCTTTCAGGGGAGCATTTTCAAGCTTTTGGCACCATTTTTGAGTGAATTGCCGAAAGCCAGATTTTTGTTGAAATTGTGACCCCGGGGGTTAGGGATTTCGTCAAAAAAATATTTTCTGCCGGTTAAGTTTTTGAGGGCTGATTTCTTGTCCTGTGATAACAAGCCTTCTGTTTCGAGTGCCAAACATTTCAGCAGAACATTTTCAAGCTTTTGGAACCATTTTTGAGTGAATTGCCAAAAGTCAGATTTTTGCTGAAATTGTGACCCCGGGGCTTAGGAATTTTTTTCAAAAAAGTCTTTTCCGCCGGTTAGGTTTTTGAGGGCTGATTTCTTGTCCTGTGATAACAAGCCTTCTGTTTCGAGTGCCAAACATTTCAGGAGAACATTTTCAAGCTTTTGGCACCATTTTTGAGTGAATTGCCAAAAGTCAGATTTTTGCTGAAATTGTGACCCCGGGGCTTAGGGATTTCTTCAAAAAAATAATTTCTGCCGGTTAAGTTTTTGAGGGCTGATTTCTTGTCCTGTGATAACAAGCCTTCTGTTTCAAGTGTCAAACGTTTCAGGAGAACATTATCAAGCTTTTGGCACCATTTTTGAGTGAATAGCCAAAAGCCAGATTTTTGCTGAAATTGTGACCCGGGGGCTTAGGAATTTTTTCAAAAAAGTCTTTTCCGCCGGTTAGGTTTTTGAGGGCTGATTTCTTGTCCTGTGATAACAAGCCTTCTGTTTCGAGTGCCAAACATTTCAGCAGAACATTTTCAAGCTTTTAGAACCATTTTTGAGTGAATTGCCAAAAGTCAGATTTTTGCTGAAATTGTGACCCCGGGGGTTAGGGATTTCTTCAAAAAAATATTTTCTGCCGGTTAAGTTTTTGAGGGCTGATTTATTGTCCTGTGATAAAAAGCCTTCTGTTTCGAGTGAAAAACCTTTCAGGGGAACATTTTCAAGCTTTTGGCACCATTTTTGAGTGAATTGCCAAAAGTAAGATTTTTGCTGAAATTGTGACCCCGGGGCTTAGGGATTTCTTCAAAAAAGTCTTTTCCGCCGGTTAGGTTTTTGAGGGCTGATTTCTTGTCCTGTGATAACAAGCCTTCTGTTTCGAGTGCCAAACATTTCAGGAGAACATTTTCAAGCTTTTGGCACCATTTTTGAGTGAATTGCCAAAAGTCAGATTTTTGCTGAAATTGTGACCCCGGGGTTTAGGAATTTTTATGAAAAAAATATTTTCTGACGGTTAAGTTTTTGAGGGCTGATTTCTTGTCCTGTGATAAAATGCCTTCTGTTTCGAGTGCCAAACCTTTCAGGAGAGCATTTTCAAGCTTTTGGCACCATTTTTGAGTGAATTGCCAAAAGTCAGATTTTTGCTGAAATTGTGACCCTGGGGCTTAGGAATTTTTTCAAAAAAGTCTTTTCCGCCGGTTAGGTTTTTGAGGGCTGATTTCTTGTCCTGTGATAAAATGCCTTCTGTTTCGAGTGCCAAACATTTCAGGAGAGCATTTTCAAGCTTTTGGCACCATTTTTGAGTGAATTGCCAAAAGTCAGATTTTTGCTGAAATTGTGACCCTGGGGCTTAGGAATTTTTTCAAAAAAGTCTTTTCCGCCGGTTAGGTTTTTGAGGGCTGATTTCTTGTCCTGTGATAACAAGCCTTCTGTTTCGAGTGCCAAACATTTCAGGAGAACATTTTCAAGCTTTTGGCACCATTTTTGAGTGAACTGCCAAAAGTCAGATTTTTGCTGAAATTGTGACCCTGGGGGTTAGGTATTTCTTCAAAAAAATATTTTCTGCCGGTTAAGTTTTTGAGGGCTGATTTCTTGTCCTGTGATAAAAAGCCTTCTGTTTCGAGTGCCAAACATTTCAGGAGAACATTTTCAAGCCTTTGGAATCATTTTTGAGTGAATTGCCAAAAGCCAGATTTTTGCTGAAATTGTGACCCGGGGGCTTAGGAATTTTTTCAAAAAAGTCTTTTCCGCCGGTTAGGTTTTTGAGGGCTGATTTCTTGTCCCGTGATAACAAGCCTTCTGTTTTGAGTGCCAAACATTTCAGGAAAACATTTTCAAGCTTTTGGCACCATTTTTGAGTGAACTGCCAAAAGTCAGATTTTTGCTGAAATTGTGACCCCGGGGGTTAGAGATTTTCTCAAAAAAATATTTTCTGCCGGTTAAGTTTTTGAGGGCTGATTTCTTGTCCTGTGATAAAATGCCTCCTGTTTCGAGTGCCAAACCTTTCAGGGGAGCATTTTCAAGCTTTTCGCACCATTTTTGAGTGAATTGCCGAAAGCCAGATTTTTGTTGAAATTGTGACCCCGGGGGTTAGGGATTTCTTCAAAAAAATATTTTCTGCCGGTTAAGTTTTTGAGGGCTGATTTCTTGTCCTGTGATAGAAAGCCTTCTGTTTCGAGTGCCAAACATTTCAGCAGAACATTTTCAAGCTTTTGGAACCATTTTTGAGTGAATTGCCAAAAGTCAGATTTTTGCTGAAATTGTGACCCCGGGGCTTAGGAATTTTTATGAAAAAAATATTTTCTGCCGGTTAAGTTTTTGAGGGCTGATTTCTTGTCCTGTGATAAAATGCCTTCTGTTTCGAGTGCCAAACCTTTCAGGAGAGCATTTTCAAGCTTTTGGCACCATTTTTGAGTGAATTGCCAAAAGTCAGATTTTTGCTGAAATTGTGACCCCGGGGCTTAGGAATTTTTTTCAAAAAAGTCTTTTCCGCCGGTTAGGTTTTTGAGGGCTGATTTCTTGTCCTGTGATAACAAGCCTTCTGTTTCGAGTGCCAAACATTTCAGGAGAACATTTTCAAGCTTTTGGCACCATTTTTGAGTGAATTGCCAAAAGTCAGATTTTTGCTGAAATTGTGACCCCGGGGGTTAAGGATTTTTATCAAAAAAATATTTTCTGCCGGTTAAGTTTTTGAGGGCTGATTTCTTGTCCTGTGATAAAATGCCTTCTGTTTCGAGTGCCAAACCTTTCAGGGGAGCATTTTCAAGCTTTTGGCACCATTTTTGAGTGAATTGCCAAAAGCCAGATTTTTGCTGAAATTGTGACCCCGGGGCTTAGGAATTTTTTCAAAAAAGTCTTTCCCGCCGGTTAGGTTTTTGAGGGCTGATTTCTTGTCCTGTGATAACAAGCCTTCTGTTTCGAGTGCCAAACATTTCAGGAGAACATTTTCAAGCTTTTGGCACCATTTTTGAGTGAACTGCCAAAAGTCAGATTTTTGCTGAAATTGTGACCCCGGGGGTTAGGTATTTCTTCAAAAAAATGTTTTCTGCCGGTTAAGTTTTTGAGGGCTGATTTCTTGTCCTGTGATAAAAAGCCTTCTGTTTCGAGTGCCAAACCTTTCAGGGGAGCATTTTCAAGCTTTTGGCACCATTTTTGAGTGAATTGCCAAAAGCCAGATTTTTGCTGAAATTGTGACCCCGGGGCTTAGGAATATTTTCAAAAAAGTCTTTTCCGCCGGTTAGGTTTTTGAGGGCTGATTTCTTGTCCTGTGATAACAAGCCTTCTGTTTCGAGTGCCAAACATTTCAGGAGAACATTTTCAAGCTTTTGGCACCATTTTTGAGTGAATTGCCAAAAGTCAGATTTTTGCTGAAATTGTGACCCCGGGGCTTAGGGATTTCTTCAAAAAAATAATTTCTGCCGGTCAAGTTTTTGAGGGCTGATTTCTTGTCCTGTGATAACAAGCCTTCTGTTTCGAGTGCCAAACCTTTCAGGGGAGCATTTTCAAGCTTTTGGCACCATTTTTGAGTGAATTGCCAAAAGCCAGATTTTTGCTGAAATTGTGACCCCGGGGGTTAGGTATTTCTTCAAAAAAATATTTTCTGCCGGTTAAGTTTTTGAGGGCTGATTTCTTGTCCTGTTTCGAGTGCCAAACATTTCAGGAGAACATTTTCAAGCTTTTGGAATCATTTTTGAGTGAATTGCCAAAAGCCAGATTTTTGCTGAAATTGTGACCCGGGGGCTTAGGAATTTTTTCAAAAAAGTCTTTTCCGCCGATTAGGTTTTTGAGGGCTGATTTCTTGTCCCGTGATAACAAGCCTTCTGTTTCGAGTGCCAAACATTTCAGGAGAACATTTTCAAGCTTTTGGCACCATTTTTGAGTCAACTGCCAAAAGCCAGATTTTTGCTGAAATTGTGACCCCGGGGGTTAGGGATTTTTTCAAAAAAATATTTTCTGCCGGTTAAGTTTTTGAGGGCTGATTTCTTGTCCTGTGATAAAAAGCCTTCTGTTTCGAATGCCAAACCTTTCAGGGGAGCATTTTCAAGCTTTTGGCACCATTTTTGAGTGAATTGCCAAAAGTCAGATTTTTGCTGAAATTGTGACCCCGGGGCTTAGGAATTTTTTTCAAAAAAGTCTTTTCCGCCGGTTAGGTTTTTGAGGGCTGATTTCTTGTCCTGTGATAACAAGCCTTCTGTTTCGAGTGCCAAACATTTCAGGAGAACATTTTCAAGCTTTTGGCACCATTTTTGAGTGAATTGCCAAAAGTCAGATTTTTGCTGAAATTGTGACCCCGGGGGTTAAGGATTTTTATCAAAAAAATATTTTCTGCCGGTTAAGTTTTTGAGGGCTGATTTCTTGTCCTGTGATAAAATGCCTTCTGTTTCGAGTGCCAAACCTTTCAGGGGAGCATTTTCAAGCTTTTGGCACCATTTTTGAGTGAATTGCCAAAAGCCAGATTTTTGCTGAAATTGTGACCCCGGGGCTTAGGAATTTTTTCAAAAAAGTCTTTCCCGCCGGTTAGGTTTTTGAGGGCTGATTTCTTGTCCTGTGATAACAAGCCTTCTGTTTCGAGTGCCAAACATTTCAGGAGAACATTTTCAAGCTTTTGGCACCATTTTTGAGTGAACTGCCAAAAGTCAGATTTTTGCTGAAATTGTGACCCCGGGGGTTAGGTATTTCTTCAAAAAAATATTTTCTGCCGGTTAAGTTTTTGAGGGCTGATTTCTTGTCCTGTGATAAAAAGCCTTCTGTTTTGAGTGCCAAACCTTTCAGGGGAGCATTTTCAAGCTTTTGGCACCATTTTTGAGTGAATTGCCAAAAGCCAGATTTTTGCTGAAATTGTGACCCCGGGGCTTAGGAATATTTTCAAAAAAGTCTTTTCCGCCGGTTAGGTTTTTGAGGGCTGATTTCTTGTCCTGTGATAACAAGCCTTCTGTTTCGAGTGCCAAACATTTCAGGAGAACATTTTCAAGCTTTTGGCACCATTTTTGAGTGAATTGCCAAAAGTCAGATTTTTGCTGAAATTGTGACCCCGGGGCTTAGGGATTTCTTCAAAAAAATAATTTCTGCCGGTCAAGTTTTTGAGGGCTGATTTCTTGTCCTGTGATAACAAGCCTTCTGTTTCGAGTGCCAAACCTTTCAGGGGAGCATTTTCAAGCTTTTGGCACCATTTTTGAGTGAATTGCCAAAAGCCAGATTTTTGCTGAAATTGTGACCCCGGGGGTTAGGTATTTCTTCAAAAAAATATTTTCTGCCGGTTAAGTTTTTGAGGGCTGATTTCTTGTCCTGTTTCGAGTGCCAAACATTTCAGGAGAACATTTTCAAGCTTTTGGAATCATTTTTGAGTGAATTGCCAAAAGCCAGATTTTTGCTGAAATTGTGACCCGGGGGCTTAGGAATTTTTTCAAAAAAGTCTTTTCCGCCGATTAGGTTTTTGAGGGCTGATTTCTTGTCCCGTGATAACAAGCCTTCTGTTTCGAGTGCCAAACATTTCAGGAGAACATTTTCAAGCTTTTGGCACCATTTTTGAGTCAACTGCCAAAAGCCAGATTTTTGCTGAAATTGTGACCCCGGGGGTTAGGGATTTTTTCAAAAAAATATTTTCTGCCGGTTAAGTTTTTGAGGGCTGATTTCTTGTCCTGTGATAAAAAGCCTTCTGTTTCGAATGCCAAACCTTTCAGGGGAGCATTTTCAAGCTTTTGGCACCATTTTTGAGTGAATTGCCAAAAGCCAGATTTTTGCTGAAATTGTGACCCGGGGGCTTAGGAATTTTTTCAAAAAAGTCTTTTCCGCCGGTTAGGTTTTTGAGGGCTGATTTCTTGTCCTGTGATAACAAGCCTTTTGTTTCAAGTGCCAAACATTTCAGGAGAACATTTTCAAGCTTTTTGCACCATTTTTGAGTGAATTGCCAAAAGTCAGATTTTTGCTGAAATTGTGACCCCAGGGGTTAGAGATTTTCTCAAAAAAATATTTTCTGCCGGTTAAGTTTTTGAGGGCTGATTTCTTGTCCTGTGATAAAATGCCTCCTGTTTCGAGTGCCAAACCTTTCAGGGGAGCATTTTCAAGCTTTTGGCACCATTTTTGAGTGAATTGCCGAAAGCCAGATTTTTGTTGAAATTGTGACCCCGGGGGTTAGGGATTTCGTCAAAAAAATATTTTCTGCCGGTTAAGTTTTTGAGGGCTGATTTCTTGTCCTGTGATAACAAGCCTTCTGTTTCGAGTGCCAAACATTTCAGCAGAACATTTTCAAGCTTTTGGAACCATTTTTGAGTGAATTGCCAAAAGTCAGATTTTTGCTGAAATTGTGACCCCGGGGCTTAGGAATTTTTTTCAAAAAAGTCTTTTCCGCCGGTTAGGTTTTTGAGGGCTGATTTCTTGTCCTGTGATAACAAGCCTTCTGTTTCGAGTGCCAAACATTTCAGGAGAACATTTTCAAGCTTTTGGCACCATTTTTGAGTGAATTGCCAAAAGTCAGATTTTTGCTGAAATTGTGACCCCGGGGCTTAGGGATTTCTTCAAAAAAATAATTTCTGCCGGTTAAGTTTTTGAGGGCTGATTTCTTGTCCTGTGATAACAAGCCTTCTGTTTCAAGTGCCAAACGTTTCAGGAGAACATTATCAAGCTTTTGGCACCATTTTTGAGTGAATAGCCAAAAGCCAGATTTTTGCTGAAATTGTGACCCGGGGGCTTAGGAATTTTTTCAAAAAAGTCTTTTCCGCCGGTTAGGTTTTTGAGGGCTGATTTCTTGTCCTGTGATAACATGCCTTCTGTTTCGAGTGCCAAACATTTCAGCAGAACATTTTCAAGCTTTTGGAACCATTTTTGAGTGAATTGCCAAAAGTCAGATTTTTGCTGAAATTGTGACCCCGGGGGTTAGGGATTTCTTCAAAAATATATTTTCTGCCGGTTAAGTTTTTGAGGGCTGATTTATTGTCCTGTGATAAAAAGCCTTCTGTTTCGAGTGAAAAACCTTTCAGGGGAACATTTTCAAGCTTTTGGCACCATTTTTGAGTGAATTGCCAAAAGTAAGATTTTTGCTGAAATTGTGACCCCGGGGGTTAGGGATTTCTTCAAAAAAATATTTTCTGCCGGTTAAGTTTTTGAGGGCTGATTTATTGTCCTGTGATAAAAAGCCTTCTGTTTCGAGTGAAAAACCTTTCAGGGGAACATTTTCAAGCTTTTGGCACCATTTTTGAGTGAATTGCCAAAAGTAAGATTTTTGCTGAAATTGTGACCCCGGGGCTTAGGGATTTCTTCAAAAAAGTCTTTTCCGCCGGTTAGGTTTTTGAGGGCTGATTTCTTGTCCTGTGATAACAAGCCTTCTGTTTCGAGTGCCAAACATTTCAGGAGAACACTTTCAAGCTTTTGGCACCATTTTTGAGTGAATTGCCAAAAGTCAGATTTTTGCTGAAATTGTGACCCCGGGGGTTAGGGATTTTTATCAAAAAAATATTTTCTGCCGGTTAAGTTTTTGAGGGCTGATTTCTTGTCCTGTGATAAAATGCCTTCTGTTTCGAGTGCCAAACCTTTCAGGGGAGCATTTTCAAGCTTTTGGCACCATTTTTGAGTGAATTGCCAAAAGCCAGATTTTTGCTGAAATTGTGACCCCGGGGCTTAGGAATTTTTTCAAAAAAGTCTTTTCCGCCGGTTAGGTTTTTGAGGGCTGATTTCTTGTCCTGTGATAACAAGCCTTCTGTTTCGAGTGCCAAACATTTCAGGAGAACATTTTCAAGCTTTTGGCACCATTTTTGAGTGAACTGCCAAAAGTCAGATTTTTGCTGAAATTGTGACCCCGGGGGTTAGGTATTTCTTCAAAAAAATATTTTCTGCCGGTTAAGTTTTTGAGGGCTGATTTCTTGTCCTGTGATAAAAAGCCTTCTGTTTTGAGTGCCAAACCTTTCAGGGGAGCATTTTCAAGCTTTTGGCACCATTTTTGAGTGAATTGCCAAAAGTCAGATTTTTGCTGAAATTGTGACCCCGGGGGTTAGGTATTTCTTCAAAAAAATATTTTCTGCCGGTTAAGTTTTTGAGGGCTGATTTCTTGTCCTGTTTCGAGTGCCAAACATTTCAGGAGAACATTTTCAAGCTTTTGGAATCATTTTTGAGTGAATTGCCAAAAGCCAGATTTTTTCTGAAATTGTGACCCGGGGGCTTAGGAATTTTTTCAAAAAAGTCTTTTCCGCCGGTTAGGTTTTTGAGGGCTGATTTCTTGACCCGTGATAACAAGCCTTCTGTTTCGAGTGCCAAACATTTCAGGAGAACATTTTCAAGCTTTTGGCACCATTTTTGAGTGAACTGCCAAAAGCCAGATTTTTGCTGAAATTGTGACCCCGGGGCTTAGGGATTTCTTCAAAAAAATATTTTCTGCCGGTTAAGTTTTTGAGGGCTGATTTCTTGTCCTGTGATAACAAGCCTTCTGTTTCGAGTGCCAAACATTTCAGGAGAACATTTTCAAGCTTTTGGCACCATTTTTGAGTGAATTGCCAAAAGCCAGATTTTTGCTGAAATTGTGACCCCGGGGCTTAGGGATTTCTTCAAAAAAGTCTTTTCCGCCGGTTAGGTTTTTGAGGGCTGATTTCTTGTCCTGTGATAACAAGCCTTCTGTTTCGAGTGCCAAACATTTCAGGAGAACATTTTCAAGCTTTTGGCACCATTTTTGAGTGAATTGCCAAAAGTCAGATTTTTGCTGAAATTGTGACCCCGGGGGTTAGGGATTTTTATCAAAAAAATATTTTCTGCCGGTTAAGTTTTTGAGGGCTGATTTCTTGTCCTGTGATAAAATGCCTTCTGTTTCGAGTGCCAAACCTTTCAGGGGAGCATTTTCAAGCTTTTGGCACCATTTTTGAGTGAATTGCCAAAAGCCAGATTTTTGCTGAAATTGTGACCCCGGGGCTTAGGAATTTTTTCAAAAAAGTCTTTTCCGCCGGTTAGGTTTTTGAGGGCTGATTTCTTGTCCTGTGATAACAAGCCTTCTGTTTCGAGTGCCAAACATTTCAGGAGAACATTTTCAAGCTTTTGGCACCATTTTTGAGTGAACTGCCAAAAGTCAGATTTTTGCTGAAATTGTGACCCCGGGGGTTAGGTATTTCTTCAAAAAAATATTTTCTGCCGGTTAAGTTTTTGAGGGCTGATTTCTTGTCCTGTTTCGAGTGCCAAACATTTCAGGAGAACATTTTCAAGCTTTTGGAATCATTTTTGAGTGAATTGCCAAAAGCCAGATTTTTGCTGAAATTGTGACCCGGGGGCTTAGGAATTTTTTCAAAAAAGACTTTTCCGCCGGTTAGGTTTTTGAGGGCTGATTTCTTGTCCTGTGATAACAAGCCTTCTGTTTCGAGTGCCAAACATTTCAGGAGAACATTTTCAAGCTTTTGGAACCATTATTGAGTGAATTGCCAAAAGTCAGATTTTTGCTGAAATTGTGATCCCGGGGGTTAGGTATTTCTTCAAAAAAATATTTTCTGCCGGTTAAGTTTTTGAGGGCTGATTTCTTGTCCTGTGATAACAAGCCTTCTGTTTCGAATGCCAAACCTTTCAGGGGAGCATTTTCAAGCTTTTGGCACCATTTTTGAGTGAATTGCCAAAAGCCAGATTTTTGCTGAAATTGTGACCCCCGGGGCTTAGGAATTTTTTCAAAAAAGTCTTTTCCGCCGGTTAGGTTTTTGAGGGCTGATTTCTTGTCCTATGATAACAAGCCTTCTGTTTCGAGTGCCAAACATTTCAGGAGAACATTTTCAAGCTTTTGGCACCATTTTTGAGTGAATTGCCAAAAGTCAGATTTTTGCTGAAATTGTGACCCCGGGGGTTAGGGATCTTTATCAAAAAAATATTTTCTGCCGGTTAAGTTTTTGAGGGCTGATTTCTTGTCCTGTGATAAAATGCCTTCTGTTTCGAGTGCCAAACCTTTCAGGGGAGCATTTTCAAGCTTTTGGCACCATTTTTGAGTGAATTGCCAAAAGCCAGATTTTTGCTGAAATTGTGACCCCGGGGCTTAGGAATTTTTTCAAAAAAATATTTTCTGCCGGTTAAGTTTTTGAGGGCTGATTTCTTGTCCTGTGATAAAAAGCCTTCTGTTTCGAGTGCCAAACCTTTCAGGGGAGCATTTTCAAGCTTTTGGCACAATTTTTGAGTGAATTGCCAAAAGCCAGATTTTTGCTGAAATTGTGACCCCGGGGCTTAGGGATTTTTTCAGAAAAAATATTTTCTGCCGGTTAAGTATTTGAGGGCTGATTTCTTGTCCTGTGATAAAAAGCCTTCTGTTTCGAGTGCCAAACCTTTCAGGAGAGCATTTGAAGCTTTTGGCACCATTTTTGAGTGAATTGCCAAAAGTCATATTTTTGCTGAAATTGTGACCCCGGGGGTTAGGGATTTTTTTCAAAAAAATATTTTCTGCCGGTTAACTTTTTGAGGGATGATTTCTTGTCCTGTGATAAAAAGCCCTCTGTTTCGAGTGAAAAACATTTCAGGAGAACATTTTCAAGCTTTTGGCACCATTTTTGAGTGAATTGCCAAAAGTCAGATTTTTGCTGAAATTGTGACCCCGGGGCTTAGGGATTTTTTCAAAAAAATATTTTCTGCCGGTTAAGTTTTTGAGGGCTGATTTCTTGTCCTGTGATAACAAGCCTTCTGTTTTGAGTGCCAAACCTTTCCGGAGAACATTTTCAAGCTTTTGGCACCATTTTTGAGTGAATTGCCAAAAGTCAGATTTTTGCTGAAATTGTGACCCCGGGGGTTAGGGATTTTTTTAAAAAAATATTTCCTGCTGGTTAAGTTTTTGAGGGCTGATTTCTTGTCCTGTGATAAAAAGCCTTCTGTTTCGAGTGCCAAACCTTTCAGGGGAGCATTTTCAAGCTTTTGGCACCATTTTTAAGTGAATTGCCAAAAGCCAGATTTTTGCTGAAATTGTGACCCCGGGGCGTAGGGATTTTTTCAAAAAAATATTTTCTGCCGGTTAGGTTTTTGAGGGCTGATTTCTTGTCCTGTGATAAAATGCCTTCTGTTTCGAGTGCCAAACCTTTCAGGAGAGCATTTTCAAGCTTTTGGCACCATTTTTGAGTGAATTGCCAAAAGTCAGATTTTTGCTGAAATTGTGACCCCGGGGCTTAGGGATTTTTTCAAAAAAATATTTTCTGCCGGTTAAGTTTTTGAGGGCTGATTTCTTGTCCTGTGATAAAAAGCCTTCTGTTTCGAGTTCCAAACCTTTCAGGGGAGTATTTTCAAGCTTTTGGCACCATTTTTGAGTGAATTGCCAATAGCCAGATTTTTGTTGAAATTGTGACCCCGGGGGTTAGGGATTTCTTCAAAAAAATATTTTCTGCCGGTTAAGTTTTTGAGGGCTGATTTCTTGTCCTGTGATAACAAGCCTTCTGTTTCGAGTGCCAAACATTTCAGGAGAACATTTTCAAGCTTTTGGAACCATTTTTGAGTGAATTGCCAAAAGCCAGATTTTTGCTGAAATTGTGACCCCGGGGCTTAGGAATTTTTTCAATAAAATATTTTCTGCCGGTTAAGTTTTTGAGGGCTGATTTCTTGTCCTGTGATAAAATGCCTCCTGTTTCGAGTGCCAAACCTTTCAGGGGAGCATTTTCAAGCTTTTGGCACCATTTTTGAGTGAATTGCTGAAAGCCAGATTTTTGTTGAAATTGTGACCCCGGGGGTTAGGGATTTTTTCAAAAAAATATTTTCTGCCGGTTAAGTTTTTGAGGGCTGATTTCTTGTCCTGTGATAAAATGCCTTCTGTTTCGAGTGCCAAACCTTTCAGGAGAGCATTTTCAAGCTTTTGGCACCATTTTTGAGTGAATTGCCAAAAGTCAGATTTTTGCTGAAATTGTGACCCCGGGGGTTAGGGATTTTTTTCAAAAAAATATTTTCTGCCGGTTAAGTTTTTGAGGGGTGATTTCTTGTCCTGTGATAAAAAGCCTTCTGTTTCGAGTGCCAAACCTTTCAGGGGAGCATTTTCAAGCTTTTGGCACCATTTTTGAGTGAATTGCCAAAAGCCAGATTTTTGCTGAAATTGTGACCCCGGGGCTTAGGAATTTTTTCAAAAAAGTCTTTTCCGCCGGTTAGGTTTTTGAGGGCTGATTTCTTGTCCTGTGATAACAAGCCTTCTGTTTCGAGTGCAAAACATTTCAGGAGAACATTTTCAAGCTTTTGGCACCATTTTTGAGTGAATTGCCGAAAGCCAGATTTTTGCTGAAATTGTGACCCCGGGGCTTAGGAATTTTTTCAAAAAAATATTTTCTGCCGGTTAAGTTTTTGAGGGCTGATTTCTTGTCCTGTGATAACAAGCCTTCTGTTTCGAGTGCCAAACCTTTCAGGGGAGCATTTTCAAGCTTTTGGCACCATTTTTGAGTGAATTGCCAAAAGTCAGATTTTTGCTGAAATTGTGACCCCGGGGGTTAGGTATTTCTTCAAAAAAATATTTTCTGCCGGTTAAGTTTTTGAGGGCTGATTTCTTGTCCTGTTTCGAGTGCCAAACATTTCAGGAGAACATTTTCAAGCTTTTGGAATCATTTTTGAGTGAATTGCCAAAAGCCAGATTTTTTCTGAAATTGTGACCCGGGGGCTTAGGAATTTTTTCAAAAAAGTCTTTTCCGCCGGTTAGGTTTTTGAGGGCTGATTCCTTGACCCGTGATAACAAGCCTTCTGTTTCGAGTGCCAAACATTTCAGGAGAACATTTTCAAGCTTTTGGCACCATTTTTGAGTGAACTGCCAAAAGTCAGATTTTTGCTGAAATTGTGACCCCGGGGCTTAGGGATTTCTTCAAAAAAATATTTTCTGCCGGTTAAGTTTTTGAGGGCTGATTTCTTGTCCTGTGATAACAAGCCTTCTGTTTCGAGTGCCAAACATTTCAGGAGAACATTTTCAAGCTTTTGGCACCATTTTTGAGTGAATTGCCAAAAGCCAGATTTTTGCTGAAATTGTGACCCCGGGGCTTAGGGATTTCTTCAAAAAAGTCTTTTCCGCCGGTTAGGTTTTTGAGGGCTGATTTCTTGTCCTGTGATAACAAGCCTTCTGTTTCGAGTGCCAAACCTTTCAGGGGAGCATTTTCAAGCTTTTGGCACCATTTTTGAGTGAATTGCCAAAAGCCAGATTTTTGCTGAAATTGTGACCCCGGGGCTTAGGAATTTTTTCAAAAAAGTCTTTTCCGCCGGTTAGGTTTTTGAGGGCTGATTTCTTGTCCTGTGATAACAAGCCTTCTGTTTCGAGTGCCAAACATTTCAGGAGAACATTTTCAAGCTTTTGGCACCATTTTTGAGTGAACTGCCAAAAGTCAGATTTTTGCTGAAATTGTGACCCCGGGGGTTAGGTATTTCTTCAAAAAAATATTTTCTGCCGGTTAAGTTTTTGAGGGCTGATTTCTTGTCCTGTTTCGAGTGCCAAACATTTCAGGAGAACATTTTCAAGCTTTTGGAATCATTTTTGAGTGAATTGCCAAAAGCCAGATTTTTGCTGAAATTGTGACCCGGGGGCTTAGGAATTTTTTCAAAAAAGACTTTTCCGCCGGTTAGGTTTTTGAGGGCTGATTTCTTGTCCTGTGATAACAAGCCTTCTGTTTCGAGTGCCAAACATTTCAGGAGAACATTTTCAAGCTTTTGGAACCATTTTTGAGTGAATTGCCAAAAGTCAGATTTTTGCTGAAATTGTGATCCCGGGGGTTAGGTATTTCTTCAAAAAAATATTTTCTGCCGGTTAAGTTTTTGAGGGCTGATTTCTTGTCCTGTGATAACAAGCCTTCTGTTTCGAATGCCAAACCTTTCAGGGGAGCATTTTCAAGCTTTTGGCACCATTTTTGAGTGAATTGCCAAAAGCCAGATTTTTGCTGAAATTGTGACCCCGGGGCTTAGGAATTTTTTCAAAAAAGTCTTTTCCGCCGGTTAGGTTTTTGAGGGCTGATTTCTTGTCCTATGATAACAAGCCTTCTGTTTCGAGTGCCAAACATTTCAGGAGAACATTTTCAAGCTTTTGGCACCATTTTTGAGTGAATTGCCAAAAGTCAGATTTTTGCTGAAATTGTGACCCCGGGGGTTAGGGATCTTTATCAAAAAAATATTTTCTGCCGGTTAAGTTTTTGAGGGCTGATTTCTTGTCCTGTGATAAAATGCCTTCTGTTTCGAGTGCCAAACCTTTCAGGGGAGCATTTTCAAGCTTTTGGCACCATTTTTGAGTGAATTGCCAAAAGCCAGATTTTTGCTGAAATTGTGACCCCGGGGCTTAGGAATTTTTTCAAAAAAGTCTTTTCCGCCGCTTAGGTTTTTGAGGGCTGATTTCTTGTCCTGTGATAACAAGCCTTCTGTTTCGAGTGCCAAACATTTCAGGAGAACATTTTCAAGCTTTTGGCACCATTTTTGAGTGAACTGCCAAAAGTCAGATTTTTGCTGAAATTGTGACCCCGGGGGTTAGGGATTTTTTCAAAAAAATATTTTCTGCCGGTTAAGTTTTTGAGGGCTGATTTCTTGTCCTGTGATAAAAAGCCTTCTGTTTCGAGTGCCAAACCTTTCAGGGGAGCATTTTCAAGCTTTTGGCACAATTTTTGAGTGAATTGCCAAAAGCCAGATTTTTGCTGAAATTGTGACCCCGGGGCTTAGGGATTTTTTCAGAAAAAATATTTTCTGCCGGTTAAGTATTTGAGGGCTGATTTCTTGTCCTGTGATAAAAAGCCTTCTGTTTCGAGTGCCAAACCTTTCAGGGGAGCATTTTCAAGCTTTTGGCACCATTTTTGAGTGAATTGCCAAAAGTCATATTTTTGCTGAAATTGTGACCCCGGGGGTTAGGGATTTTTTCAAAAAAATATTTTCTGCCGGTTAACTTTTTGAGGGATGATTTCTTGTCCTGTGATAAAAAGCCCTCTGTTTCGAGTGAAAAACATTTCAGGAGAACATTTTCAAGCTTTTGGCACCATTTTTGAGTGAATTGCCAAAAGTCAGATTTTTGCTGAAATTGTGACCCCGGGGCTTAGGGATTTTTTCAAAAAAATATTTTCTGCCGGTTAAGTTTTTGAGGGCTGATTTCTTGTCCTGTGATAACAAGCCTTCTGTTTTGAGTGCCAAACCTTTCCGGAGAACATTTTCAAGCTTTTGGCACCATTTTTGAGTGAATTGCCAAAAGTCAGATTTTTGCTGAAATTGTGACCCCGGGGGTTAGGGATTTTTTTAAAAAAATATTTCCTGCTGGTTAAGTTTTTGAGGGCTGATTTCTTGTCCTGTGATAAAAAGCCTTCTGTTTCGAGTGCCAAACCTTTCAGGGGAGCATTTTCAAGCTTTTGGCACCATTTTTAAGTGAATTGCCAAAAGCCAGATTTTTGCTGAAATTGTGACCCCGGGGCGTAGGGATTTTTTCAAAAAAATATTTTCTGCCGGTTAAGTTTTTGAGGGCTGATTTCTTGTCCTGTGATAAAATGCCTTCTGTTTCGAGTGCCAAACCTTTCAGGAGAGCATTTTCAAGCTTTTGGCACCATTTTTGAGTGAATTGCCAAAAGTCAGATTTTTGCTGAAATTGTGACCCAGGGGGTGAGGGATTTTTTTCAATAAAATATTTTCTGCCGGTTAAGTTTTTGAGGGCTGATTTCTTGTCCTGTGATAAAAAGCCTTCTGTTTCGAGTTCCAAACCTTTCAGGGGAGTATTTTCAAGCTTTTGGCACCATTTTTGAGTGAATTGCCAATAGCCAGATTTTTGTTGAAATTGTGACCCCGGGGGTTAGGGATTTCTTCAAAAAAATATTTTCTGCCGGTTAAGTTTTTGAGGGCTGATTTCTTGTCCTGTGATAACAAGCCTTCTGTTTCGAGTGCCAAACATTTCAGGAGAACATTTTCAAGCTTTTGGAACCATTTTTGAGTGAATTGCCAAAAGCCAGATTTTTGCTGAAATTGTGACCCCGGGGCTTAGGAATTTTTTCAATAAAATATTTTCTGCCGGTTAAGTTTTTGAGGGCTGATTTCTTGTCCTGTGATAAAATGCCTCCTGTTTCGAGTGCCAAACCTTTCAGGGGAGCATTTTCAAGCTTTTGGCACCATTTTTGAGTGAATTGCTGAAAGCCAGATTTTTGTTGAAATTGTGACCCCGGGGGTTAGGGATTTTTTCAAAAAAATATTTTCTGCCGGTTAAGTTTTTGAGGGCTGATTTCTTGTCCTGTGATAAAATGCCTTCTGTTTCGAGTGCCAAACCTTTCAGGAGAGCATTTTCAAGCTTTTGGCACCATTTTTGAGTGAATTGCCAAAAGTCAGATTTTTGCTGAAATTGTGACCCCGGGGGTTAGGGATTTTTTTCAAAAAAATATTTTCTGCCGGTTAAGTTTTTGAGGGGTGATTTCTTGTCCTGTGATAAAAAGCCTTCTGTTTCGAGTGCCAAACCTTTCAGGGGAGCATTTTCAAGCTTTTGGCACCATTTTTGAGTGAATTGCCAAAAGCCAGATTTTTGCTGAAATTGTGACCCCGGGGCTTAGGAATTTTTTCAAAAAAGTCTTTTCCGCCGGTTAGGTTTTTGAGGGCTGATTTCTTGTCCTGTGATAACAAGCCTTCTGTTTCGAGTGCAAAACATTTCAGGAGAACATTTTCAAGCTTTTGGCACCATTTTTGAGTGAATTGCCGAAAGCCAGATTTTTGCTGAAATTGTGACCCCGGGGCTTAGGAATTTTTTCAAAAAAATATTTTCTGCCGGTTAAGTTTTTGAGGGCTGATTTCTTGTCCTGTGATAAAATGCCTTCTGTTTCGAGTGCCAAACCTTTCAGGAGAGCATTTTCAAGCTTTTGGCACCATTTTTGAGTGAATTGCCAAAAGTCAAATTTTTGCTGAAATTGTGACCCCGGGGGTGAGGGATTTTCTCAAAAAAATATTTTCTGCCGGTTAAGTTTTTGAGGGCTGATTTCTTGTCCTGTGATAAAATGCCTCCTGTTTCGAGTGCCAAACCTTTCAGGGGAGCATTTTCAAGGTTTTGGCACCATTTTTGAGTGAATTGCCAAAAGTCAGATTTTTGCTGAAATTGTGACCCCGGGGGTTAGGGATTTTTTCAAAAAAATATTTTCTGCCGGTTAGGTTTTTGAGGGCTGATTTCTTGTCCTGTGATAAAATGCCTTCTGTTTCGAGTGCCAAACCTTTCAGGCGAGCATTTTCAAGCTTTTGGCACCATTTTTGAGTGAGTTGCCAAAAGTCAGATTTTTGCTGAAATTGTGACCCCGGGGGTTAGGGATTTTTTCAAAAAAATATTTTCTGCCGGTTAAGTTTTTGAGGGCTGATTTCTTGTCCTGTGATAAAATGCCTTCTGTTTCGAGTGCCAAACCTTTCAGGCGAGCATTTTCAAGCTTTTGGCACCATTTTTGAGTGAGTTGCCAAAAGTCAGATTTTTGCTGAAATTGTGACCCCGGGGGTTAGGGATTTTTTCAAAAAAATATTTTCTGCCGGTTAAGTTTTTGAGGGCTGATTTCTTGTCCTGTGATAAAATGCCTTCTGTTTCGAGTGCCAAACCTTTCAGGAGAGCATTTTCAAGCTTTTGGCACCATTTTTG
Source organism: Podarcis vaucheri (assembly GCF_965113315.1). Classification (NCBI taxonomy): domain Eukaryota; kingdom Metazoa; phylum Chordata; class Lepidosauria; order Squamata; family Lacertidae; genus Podarcis; species Podarcis vaucheri. The sequence goes on from NC_138764.1 coordinate 17,329,453, forward strand.
AGTGAATTGCCAAAAGTCAAATTTTTGCTGAAATTGTGACCCCGGGGGTTAGGGATTTTCTCAAAAAAATATTTTCTGCCGGTTAAGTTTTTGAGGGCTGATTTCTTGTCCTGTGATAAAATGCCTCCTGTTTCGAGTGCCAAACCTTTCAGGGAGCATTTTCAAGGTTTTGGCACCATTTTTGAGTGAATTGCCAAAAGTCAGATTTTTGCTGAAATTGTGACCCCGGGGGTTAGGGATTTTCTCAAAAAAATATTTTCTGCCGGTTAAGTTTTTGAGGGCTGATTTCTTGTCCTGTGATAAAATGCCTCCTGTTTCGAGTGCCAAACCTTTCAGGGGAGCATTTTCAAGGTTTTGGCACCATTTTTTGAGTGAATTGCCAAAAGTCAGATTTTTGCTGAAATTGTGACCCCGGGGGTTAGGGATTTTTTCAAAAAAATATTTTCTGCCGGTTAAGTTTTTGAGGGCTGATTTCTTGTCCTGTGATAAAATGCCTTCTGTTTCGAGTGCCAAACCTTTCAGGCGAGCATTTTCAAGCTTTTGGCACCATTTTTGAGTGAGTTGCCAAAAGTCAGATTTTTGCTGAAATTGTGACCCCGGGGGTTAGGGATTTTTTCAAAAAAATATTTTCTGCCGGTTAAGTTTTTGAGGGCTGATTTCTTGTCCTGTGACAAAATGCCTTCTGTTTCGAGTACCAAACCTTTCAGGAGAGCATTTTCAAGCTTTTGGCACCATTTTTGAGTGAATTGCCGAAAGCCAGATTTTTGCTGAAATTGTGACCGCGCGGCTTAGGGATTTTTAAAAAAAAACCTGTTGAGACGTCGAGGTCTAATTCTGTTTCCGATGAAAAAAACCCATCTGTTTCCACCGAAAAACATTTCAGGGGATTGTTTGCAACAGTTTGGAACCATTTTTGAGTGAATTGCAGAACGTCAGATTTTTGCTGAAATTGTGACCGCGCGGCTTAGGGATTTTTCCAAAAAAAGTTGTTCTGCCGTCGAGGGCAAATTCAGTTTCCGATGATAAAAACCCATCTATTTCCACCGAAAAACCTTACTGGGGATAGTTTGCAACGATTTGGCACCATTTTTGAGTGAATTGCAGAACGTCAGATTTTTGCTGAAATTGTGACCGCGCGGCTTAGGGATTTTTAAAAAAAAACCTGTTGAGACGTCGAGGTCTAATTCTGTTTCCGATGAAAAAAACCCATCTGTTTCCACCGAAAAACATTTCAGGGGATTGTTTGCAACAGTTTGGAACCATTTTTGAGTGAATTGCAGAACGTCAGATTTTTGCTGAAATTATGACCGCGCGGCTTAGGGATTTTTCCAAAAAAAAGTTGTTCTGCCGTCGAGGGCTAATTCAGTTTCCGATGATAAAAACCCATCTGCTTCCACCGAAAAACATTTCAGGGGATCGTTTGCAACAGGTTGGCACCATTTTTGAGTGAATTGCAGAACGTCCGATTTTTGCTGAAATTCTGACTGCGCGGCTTAGGGATTTTTTCAAAAAAAAGTTGTTGAGACGTAGAGAGCTAATTCTGTTTCCGATGATAAAAACCCATCTGTTTCCACCGAAAAACCTTTCTGGGGATAGTTTGCAACAATTTGGCACCATTTTTGAGTGAATTGCAGAACGTCAGATTTTTGCTGAAATTGTGACCGCGCGGCTTAGGGATTTTTTCAAAAAAAGTTGTTCAGACGTCGAGGGCTAATTCTGTTTTCGATGATAAAAACCCATCTGTTTCCACCGAAAAATATTTCAGGGGATTGGTTGCAACAGTTTGGAACCATTTTTGAGTGAATTGCAGAACGTCAGATTTTTGCTGAAATTGTGACCGCGCGGCTTAGGGATTTTTTCAAAAAAAGGTGTTCAGACGTCGAGAGCTAATTCTGTTTCCGATGATAAAAACCCATCTGTTTCCACCGAAAAACCTTTCTGGGGATAGTTTGCAACGATTTGGCACCATTTTTGAGTGAATTGCAGAACGTCAGATTTTTGCTGAAATTGTGACCGCGCGGCTTAGGGATTTTTTCAAAAAAAGTTGTTCAGACGTCGAGGGCTAATTCTGTTTCCGATGATAAAAAACCATCTATTTCCACCGAAAAACCTTACTGGGGATAGTTTGCAATGATTTGGCACCATTTTTGAGTGAATTGCAGAACGTCAGATTTTTGCTGAAATTGTGACCGCGCGGCTTAGGGATTTTTTTTTTAAAAAACTGTTGAGACGTCGAGGTCTAATACTGTTTCCGATGAAAAAAACCCATCTGTTTCCACCGAAAAACCTTTCTGGGGATAGTTTGCAACAATTTGGAACCATTTTTGAGTGAATTGCAGAAGGTCAGATTTTTGCTGAAATTGTGACCGCGCGGCTTACGGATTTTTTCAAAAAAAGTTGTTCCGACGTCGAGGGTTAATTCTGTTTCCGATGATAAAAACCAATCTATTTCCACCGAAAAACCTTACTGGGGATAGTTTGCAACGATTTGGCACCATTTTTGAGTGAATTGCAGAACGTCAGATTTTTGATGAAATTGTGAACGCGCGGCTTAGGGATTTTTTTAAAAAAACCTGTTGAGAGGTCGAGGTCTAATTATGTTTCCGATGAAAAAAACCCATCTGTTTCCACCGAAAAACCTTTCTGGGGATAGTTTGCAACAATTTGGCACCATTTTTGAGTGAATTGCAGAACGTCAGATTTTTGCTGAAATTGTGACTGCGCGGCTTAGGGTTTTTTTCAAAAAAGTTGTTCAGACGTCGAGGTCTAATTCTGTTTTCATTGATAAAAACCCATCTGCTTCCACCGAAAAACATTTCAGGGAATCGTTTGCAACAGTTTGGCACCATTTTTGAGTGAATAGCAGAACGTCAGATATTTGCTGAAATTGTGACCGCGCGGCTTAGGGATTTTTTCAAAAAAGGTTGTTTAGACGTCGAGGGCTAATTCTCTTTTCGATGATAAAACCCATCTGTTTCCACCGAAAAATATTTCAGGGGATCGTTTGCAACAGTTTGGAACCATTTTTGAGTGAATTGCAGAACGTCAGATTTTTGCTGAAATTGTGACCGCGCGGCTTAGGGATTTTTTCAAAAAAAGTTGTTCCGACGTCGAGGTCTAATTCTGTTTTCGATGATAAAAACCCATCTGTTTCCACAAAAAAACCTTTCTGGGGATAGTTTGCAAAAGTTTGGCACCATTTTTGAGTGAATTGCAGAACGTCAGATTTTTGCTGAAATTGTGACCGCGCGGCTTAGGAATTTTTTCAAAAAAAGTTGTTGAGACGTCGAGAGCTAATTTTGTTTCCGATGAAAAAAACCCATCTGTTTCCACCGAAAAACCTTTCTGGGGATAGTTTGCAACGATTTGGCACCATTTTTTAGTGAATTGCAGAACCTCAGATTTTTGCTGAAATTTTGACCACGCGGCTTAGGGTTTTTTTAAAAAAAGTTGTTCAGACGTCGAGGTCTAATTTTGTTTTCGATGATAAAAACCCATCTGTTTCCACCGAAAAACCTTACTGGGGATAGTTTGCAACGATTTTGCACCATTTTTGAGTGAATTGCAGAACGTCAGATTTTTGATGAAATTGTGAACGCGCGGCTTAGGGATTTTTTTAAAAAAACCTGTTGAGAGGTCGAGGTCTAATTATGTTTCCGATGAAAAAAACCCATCTGTTTCCACCGAAAAACCTTTCTGGGGATAGTTTGCAACAATTTGGCACCATTTTTGAGTGAATTGCAGAACGTCAGATTTTTGCTGAAATTGTGACTGCGCGGCTTAGGGTTTTTTTCAAAAAAGTTGTTCAGACGTCGAGGTCTAATTCTGTTTTCATTGATAAAAACCCATCTGCTTCCACCGAAAAACATTTCAGGGAATCGTTTGCAACAGTTTGGCACCATTTTTGAGTGAATAGCAGAACGTCAGATATTTGCTGAAATTGTGACCGCGCGGCTTAGGGATTTTTTCAAAAAAGGTTGTTTAGACGTCGAGGGCTAATTCTCTTTTCGATGATAAAACCCATCTGTTTCCACCGAAAAATATTTCAGGGGATCGTTTGCAACAGTTTGGAACCATTTTTGAGTGAATTGCAGAACGTCAGATTTTTGCTGAAATTGTGACCGCGCGGCTTAGGGATTTTTTCAAAAAAAGTTGTTCCGACGTCGAGGTCTAATTCTGTTTTCGATGATAAAAACCCATCTGTTTCCACAAAAAAACCTTTCTGGGGATAGTTTGCAAAAGTTTGGCACCATTTTTGAGTGAATTGCAGAACGTCAGATTTTTGCTGAAATTGTGACCGCGCGGCTTAGGAATTTTTTCAAAAAAAGTTGTTGAGACGTCGAGAGCTAATTTTGTTTCCGATGAAAAAAACCCATCTGTTTCCACCGAAAAACCTTTCTGGGGATAGTTTGCAACGATTTGGCACCATTTTTTAGTGAATTGCAGAACCTCAGATTTTTGCTGAAATTTTGACCACGCGGCTTAGGGTTTTTTTAAAAAAAGTTGTTCAGACGTCGAGGTCTAATTTTGTTTTCGATGATAAAAACCCATCTGTTTCCACCGAAAAACATTTCAGGGGATCGTTTGCAACAGTTTGCCAGCATTTTTGAGTGAATTGCAGAATGTCAGATTTTTGCTGAAATTGTGACCGCGCGCCTTAGGGAGTTTTTCAAAAAAAGTTGTTTAGACGTCAATAGCGAATTCTGTTTCCGATGATAAATCCCGTCTGTTTCCACCGAAAAACCTTTCTGGGGATAGTTTGCAGAAATTTGGCACCATTTTTGAGTGAATTGCAGAACGTCAGATTTTTGCTGAAATTGTGACCGCGCGGCTTAGGGATTTTTTCAAAAAAAGTTGATCCGATGTCTAGGTCTAATTCTGTTTCCGATGATAAAAACCCATCTGTTTCCACCGAAAAACATTTCAGGGGATTGTTTGCAACAGTTTGGAACCATTTTTGAGTGAATTGCAGAAAGTCAGATTTTTGCTGAAATTGTGACCGCGCGGCTTAGGGATTTTTTCAAAAAAGTTGTTCCGACGTCGAGGTCTAATTCTGTTTTCGATGATAAAAACCCATCTCTTTCCACCGAAAAACCTTTCTGGGGATAGTTTGCAACAATTTGGCACCATTTTTGAGTGAATTGCAGAACATCAGATTTTTGCTGAAATTGTGACCGCGCACCTTAGGGATTTTTTCAAAAAAGTTGTTAAGACGTCGAGGTCTAATTCTGTTTTCAATGATAAAAACCCAACTGTTTCCACCGAAAAACATTTCAGGGGATCGTTTGCAACAGTTTGGAACCATTTTTGAGTGAATTGCAGAACGTCAGATTTTTGCTGAAATTGTGACCGCGCGGCTTAGGGATTTTTTCAAAAAAAGTTGATCCGATGTCTAGGTCTAATTCTGTTTCCGATGATAAAAACCCATCTGTTTCCACCGAAAAACATTTCAGGGGATTGTTTGCAACAGTTTGGAACCATTTTTGAGTGAATTGCAGAAAGTCAGATTTTTGCTGAAATTGTGACCGCGCGGCTTAGGGATTTTTTCAAAAAAGTTGTTCCGACGTCGAGGTCTAATTCTGTTTTCGATGATAAAAACCCATCTCTTTCCACCGAAAAACCTTTCTGGGGATAGTTTGCAACAATTTGGCACCATTTTTGAGTGAATTGCAGAACATCAGATTTTTGCTGAAATTGTGACCGCGCACCTTAGGGATTTTTTCAAAAAAGTTGTTAAGACGTCGAGGTCTAATTCTGTTTTCAATGATAAAAACCCAACTGTTTCCACCGAAAAACATTTCAGGGGATCGTTTGCAACAGTTTGGAACCATTTTTGAGTGAATTGCAGAACGTCAGATTTTTGCTGAAATTGTGACCGCGCGGCTTAGGGATCTTTTCAAAAAAAGTTGTTCCGACGTCGAGGTCTAATTCTGTTTTCGATGATAAAAACCCATCTCTTTCCACCGAAAAACCTTTTTGGGGATAGTTTGCAACAATTTGGCACCATTTTTGAGTGAATTGCAGAACGTCAGATTTTTGCTGAAATTGTGACCGCGCACCTTAGGGATTTTTTCAAAAAAACCTGTTCAGACGTCGAGGGCTAATTCTGTTTATGATGATAAAAACCCATCCTTTTCCACCGAAAAACCTTTCTGGGGATAGTTTGCAACGATTTGGCACCATTTTTGAGTGAATTGCAGAACGTCAGATTTTTGCTGAAATTTTGACCGCGCGGCTTAGGGATTTTTTCACAAAAAGTTGTTCAGATCTTGAGGTCTAATTCTGTTTCCGATGATAAAAACCCATCTGTTTCCACCGAAAAACCTTTCTGGGGATAGTTTGCAACAATTTGGCACCATTATTTAGTGAATTGCAGAACGTCAGATTTTTGCTGAAATTGTGACCGCGCGGCTTAGGGATTTTTTCAAAAAAAGTTGTTCAGACGTCGAGGGCTAATTCTGTTTCCGATGATAAAAACTCATCTGTTTCCACCGAAAAACCTTTCTGGGGATAGTTTGCAACGATTTGGCACCATTTTTGAGTGAATTGCAGAACGTCAGATTTTTGCTGAAATTTTGACCGCGCGGCTTAGGGTTTTTTTCAAAAAAAGTTGATCCGATGTCTAGGTCTAATTCTGTTTCCGATGATAAAAACCCATCTGTTTCCACCGAAAAACATTTCAGGGGATCGTTTGCAACAGGTTGGAACCATTTTTGAGTGAATTGCAGAACGTCAGATTTTTGCTGAAATTGTGACCGCGCGGCTTAGGAATTTTTTCAAAAAAAATTGATCCGACGTCGAGGGCTAATTCTGTTTCTGATGATTAAAACGCATCTCTTTCCACCGAAAAACATTTCAGGGGATCGTTTGCAACAGTTTGGAACCATTTTTGAGTGAATTGCAGAACGTCAGATTTTTGCTGAAATTTTGACCGCGCGGCTTAGGGATTTTTCCAAAAAAAGTTGTTCTGACGTCGAGGGCAAATTCAGTTTCCGATGATAAAAACCCATCTGTTTCCACCGAAAAACATTTCAGGGGATCGTTTGCAACAGTTTGGCACCATTTTTGAGTGAATTGCAGAACGTCAGATTTTTGCTGAAATTGTGACCGCGCACCTTAGGGATTTTTTCAAAAAAGTTGTTAAGACGTCGAGGTCTAATTCTGTTTTCAATGATAAAAACCCAACTGTTTCCACCGAAAAACATTTCAGGGGATCGTTTGCAACAGTTTGGAACCATTTCTGAGTGAATTGCAGAACGTCAGATTTTTGCTGAAATTGTGACCGCGCGGCTTAGGGATCTTTTCAAAAAAAGTTGTTCCGACGTCGAGGTCTAATTCTGTTTTCGATGATAAAAACCCATCTCTTTCCACCGAAAAACCTTTTTGGGGATAGTTTGCAACAATTTGGCACCATTTTTGAGTGAATTGCAGAACGTCAGATTTTTGCTGAAATTGTGACCGCGCGGCTTAGGGATTTTTAAAAAAAAACCTGTTGAGACGTCGAGGTCTAATTCTGTTTCCGATGAAAAAAACCCATCTGTTTCCACCGAAAAACATTTCAGGGGATTGTTTGCAACAGTTTGGAACCATTTTTGAGTGAATTGCAGAACGTCAGATTTTTGCTGAAATTATGACCGCGCGGCTTAGGGATTTTTCCAAAAAAAAGTTGTTCTGCCGTCGAGGGCTAATTCAGTTTCCGATGATAAAAACCCATCTGCTTCCACCGAAAAACATTTCAGGGGATCGTTTGCAACAGGTTGGCACCATTTTTGAGTGAATTGCAGAACGTCCGATTTTTGCTGAAATTCTGACTGCGCGGCTTAGGGATTTTTTCAAAAAAAAGTTGTTGAGACGTAGAGAGCTAATTCTGTTTCCGATGATAAAAACCCATCTGTTTCCACCGAAAAACCTTTCTGGGGATAGTTTGCAACAATTTGGCACCATTTTTGAGTGAATTGCAGAACGTCAGATTTTTGCTGAAATTGTGACCGCGCGGCTTAGGGATTTTTTCAAAAAAAGTTGTTCAGACGTCGAGGGCTAATTCTGTTTTCGATGATAAAAACCCATCTGTTTCCACCGAAAAATATTTCAGGGGATTGGTTGCAACAGTTTGGAACCATTTTTGAGTGAATTGCAGAACGTCAGATTTTTGCTGAAATTGTGACCGCGCGGCTTAGGGATTTTTTCAAAAAAAGTTGTTCAGACGTCGAGGGCTAATTCTGTTTCCGATGATAAAAACTCATCTGTTTCCACCGAAAAACCTTTCTGGGGATAGTTTGCAACGATTTGGCACCATTTTTGAGTGAATTGCAGAACGTCAGATTTTTGCTGAAATTTTGACCGCGCGGCTTAGGGTTTTTTTCAAAAAAGTTGTTCAGACGTCGAGGTCTAATTCTGTTTTCAATCAGAAAAACCCATCTGTTTCCACCGAAAAACATTTCAGGGGATCGTTTGCAACAGGTTGGAACCATTTTTGAGTGAATTGCAGAACGTCAGATTTTTGCTGAAATTGTGACCGCGCGGCTTAGGAATTTTTTCAAAAAAATTTGATCCGACGTCGAGGGCTAATTCTGTTTCTGATGATTAAAACGCATCTCTTTCCACCCAAAAACATTTCAGGGGATCGTTTGCAACAGTTTGGAACCATTTTTGAGTGAATTGCAGAACGTCAGATTTTTGCTGAAATTTTGACCGCGCGGTTTAGGGATTTTTCCAAAAAAAGTTGTTCTGACGTCGAGGGCAAATTCAGTTTCCGATGATAAAAACCCATCTGTTTCCAACGAAAAACATTTCAGGGGGATCGTTTGCAACAGTTTGGCACCATTTTTGAGTGAATTGCAGAACGTCAGATTTTTGCTGAAATTGTGACCGCGCACCTTAGGGATTTTTTCAAAAACGTTGTTAAGACGTCGAGGTCTAATTCTGTTTTCAATGATAAAAACCCAAATGTTTCCACCGAAAAACATTTCAGGGGATCGTTTGCAACAGTTTGGAACCATTTTTGAGTGAATTGCAGAACGTCAGATTTTTGCTGAAATTGTGACCGCGCGGCTTAGGGATTTTTTCAAAAAAAGTTGATCCGACGTCGGGATTTTTTCAAAAAAAGTTGATCCGATGTCAAGGTCTAATTCTGTTTCCGATGATAAAAACCCATCTGTTTCCACCGAAAAACATTTCAGGAGATTGTTTGCAACAGTTTGGAACCATTTTTGAGTGAATTGCAGAACGTCAGATTTTTGCTGAAATTGTGACCGCGCGGCTTAGGGATTTTTTCAAAAAAAGTTGTTCAGGCGTCGAGAGCTAATTCTGTTTATGATGATAAAAACCCATCCTTTTCCACCGAAAAACCTTTCTGGGGATAGTTTGCAACGATTTGGCACCATTTTTGAGTGAATTGCAGAACGTCAGATTTTTGCTGAAATTTTGACCGCGCGGCTTAGGGATTTTTTCACAAAAAGTTGTTCAGATCTCGAGGTCTAATTCTGTTTCCGATGATAAAAACCCATCTGTTTCCACCGAAAAACATTTCAGGAGATTGTTTGCAACAGTTTGGAACCATTTTTGAGTGAATTGCAGAACGTCAGATTTTTGCTGAAATTGTGACCGCGCGGCTTAGGGATTTTTTCAAAAAAAGTTGTTCAGGCGTCGAGAGCTAATTCTGTTTATGATGATAAAAACCCATCCTTTTCCACCGAAAAACCTTTCTGGGGATAGTTTGCAACGATTTGGCACCATTTTTGAGTGAATTGCAGAACGTCAGATTTTTGCTGAAATTTTGACCGCGCGGCTTAGGGATTTTTTCACAAAAAGTTGTTCAGATTTCGAGGTCTAATTCTGTTTCCGATGATAAAAACCCATCTGTTTCCACCGAAAAACCTTTCTGGGGATAGTTTGCAACAATTTGGCACCATTTTTGAGTGAATTGCAGAACGTCAGATTTTTGCTGAAATTGTGACCGCGCGGCTTAGGGATTTTTTCAAAAAAAGTTGTTCAGGCGTCGAGAGCTAATTCTGTTTATGATGATAAAAACCCATCCTTTTCCACCGAAAAACCTTTCTGGGGATAGTTTGCAACGATTTGGCACCATTTTTGAGTGAATTGCAGAACGTCAGATTTTTGCTGAAATTTTAACCGCGCGGCTTAGGGATTTTTTCAAAAAAAGTTGATCCGATGTCTAGGTCTAATTCTGTTTCCGATGATAAAAACCCATCTGTTTCCACCGAAAAACATTTCAGGGGATCGTTTGCAACAGTTTGGAACCATTTTTGAGTGAATTGCAGAACGTCAGATTTTTGCTGAAATTGTGACCGCGCGGCTTAGGGATTTTTCCAAAAAAAGTTGTTCTGACGTCGAGGGCAAATTCAGTTTCCGATGATAAAAACCCATCTGTTTCCACCGAAAAACATTTCAGGGGATCGTTTGCAACAGTTTGGCACCATTTTTGAGTGAATTGCAGAACGTCAGATTTTTGCTGAAATTGTGACCGCGCGGCTTAGGGATTTTTTCAAAAAAAGTTGATCCGATGTCGAGGTCTAATTCTGTTTCCGATGATAAAAACCCATCTCTTTCCACCGAAAAACCTTTCTGGGGATAGTTTGCAACAATTTGGCACCATTTTTTAGTGAATTGCAGAACGTCAGATTTTTGCTGAAATTGTGACCGCGTGGCTTAGGGATTTTTTCAAAAAAAGTTGATCCGACGTCGGGATTTTTTCAAAAAAAGTTGATCCGATGTCAAGGTCTAATTCTGTTTCCGATGATAAAAACCCATCTGTTTCCACCGAAAAACATTTCAGGGGATCGTTTGCAACAGTTTGGAACCATTTTTGAGTGAATTGCAGAATGTCAGATTTTTGCTGAAGTTGTGACCGCGCGGCTTAGGGATTTTTTCAAAAAAAGTTGATCCGACGTCGGGATTTTTTCAAAAAAAGTTGATCCGATGTCAAGGTCTAATTCTGTTTCCGATGATAAAAACCCATCCTTTTCCACCGAAAAACCTTTCTGGGCATAGTTTGCAACGATTCGGCACCATTTTTGAGTGAATTGCAGAACGTCAGATTTTTGCTGAAATTTTGACCGCGCGGCTTAAGGATTTTTTCAAAAAAAGTTGTTCAGATCTCGAGGTCTAATTCTGTTTCCGATGATAAAAACCCATCTGTTTCCACCGAAAAACCTTTCTGGGGATAGTTTGCAACAATTTGGCACCATGTTTGAGTGAATTGCAGAACGTCAGATTTTTGCTGAAATTGTGACCGCGCGGCTTAGGGATTTTTTCAAAAAAAGTTGTTCAGGCGACGAGAGCTAATTCTGTTTATGATGATAAAAACCCATCCTTTTCCACCGAAAAACCTTTCTGGGGATAGTTTGCAACGATTTGGCACCATTTTTGAGTGAATTGCAGAACGTCAGATTTTTGCTGAAATTTTGACCGCGCGGCTTAGGGATTTTTTCACAAAAAGTTGTTCAGATCTCGAGGTCTAATTCTGTTTCCGATGATAAAAACCCATCTGTTTCCACCGAAAAACCTTTCTGGGGATAGTTTGCAACAATTTGGCACCATTTTTGAGTGAATTGCAGAACGTCAGATTTTTGCTGAAATTGTGACCGCGCGGCTTAGGGATTTTTTCAAAAAAAGTTGTTCAGACGTCGAGGGCTAATTCTGTTTCCGATGATAAAAACTCATCTGTTTCCACCGAAAAACCTTTCTGGGGATAGTTTGCAACGATTTGGCACCATTTTTGAGTGAATTGCAGAACGTCAGATTTTTGCTGAAATTTTGACCGCGCGGCTTAGGGTTTTTTTCAAAAAAGTTGTTCAGACGTCGAGGTCTAATTCTGTTTCCGATGATAAAAACCGATCTGTTTCCACCGAAAAACATTTCAGGGGATCGTTTGCAACAGGTTGGAACCATTTTTGAGTGAATTGCAGAACGTCAGATTTTTGCTGAAATTGTGACCGCGCGGCTTAGGAATGTTTCAAAAAAAGTTGATCCGACGTCGAGGGCTCATACTGTTTCTGATGATAAAAACCCATCTATTTCCACGGAAAAGATTTCAGGGGATCGTTTGCAACAGTTTGGAACCATTTTTGAGTGAATTGCAGAACGTCCGATTTTTGCTGAAATTGTGACCGCGCGGCTTAGGGATTTTTTCAAAAAAAGTTGTTCAGACGTCGAGGTCTAATTCTGTTTCCGATGATAAAAACCCATCTGTTTCCACCGAAAAACATTTCAGGGGATTGTTTGCAACAGTTTGGAACCATTTTTGAGTGAATTGCAGAACGTCAGATTTTCGCTGAAATTGTGATCGCGCACTTTAGGGATTTTTTCAAAAAAGTTGTTAAGACGTCGAGGTCTAATTCTGTTTTCAATGATAAAAACCCAACTGTTTCCACCGAAAAACATTTCAGGGGATCGTTTGCAACAGTTTGGAACCATTTTTGAGTGAATTGCAGAACGTCAGATTTTTGCTGAAATTGTGACCGCGCGGCTTAGGGATTTTTTCAAAAAAAGTTGATCTGACGTCGGGATTTTTTCAAAAAAAGTTGATCCGATGTCAAGGTCTAATTCTGTTTCCGATGATAAAAACCCATCTGTTTCCACCGAAAAACATTTCAGGGGATTGTTTGCAACAGTTTGGAACCATTTTTGAGTGAATTGCAGAACGTCAGATTTTTGCTGAAATTGTGACCGCGCGGCTTAGGGATTTTTTCAAATAAAGTTGTTCCGACGTCGAGGTCTAATTCTGTTTTCGATGATAAAAACCCATCTCTTTCCACCGAAAAACCTTTCTGGGGATAGTTTGCAACAATTTGGCACCATTTTTGAGTGAATTGCAGAACGTCAGATTTTTGCTGAAATTGTGACCGCGCGCCTTAGGGATTTTTTCAAAAAAAGTTGTTCAGGCGTCGAGAGCTAATTCTGTTTATGATGATAAAAACCCATCCTTTTCCACCGACAAACCTTTCTGGGGATAGTTTGCAACGATTTGGCACCATTTTTGAGTGAATTGCAGAACGTCAGATTTTTGCTGAAATTGTGACCGCGCACCTTAGGGATTTTTTCACAAAAAGTTGTTCAGATCTCGAGGTCTAATTCTGTTTCCGATGATAAAAACCCATCTGTTTCCACCGAAAAACCTTTCTGGGGATAGTTTGCCACAATTTGGCACCATTTTTGAGTGAATTGCAGAACGTCAGATTTTTGCTGAAATTGTGACCGCGCGGCTTAGGGATTTTTTCACAAAAAGTTGTTCAGACGTCGAGGTCTAATTCTGTTTCCGATGATAAAAACTCATCTGTTTCCACCGAAAAACCTTTCTGGGGATAGTTTGCAACGATTTGGCACCATTTTTGAGTGAATTGCAGAACGTCAGATTTTTGCTGAAATTTTGACCGCGCGGCTTAGGGTTTTTTTCAAAAAAGTTGTTCAGACGTCGAGGTCTAATTCTGTTTTCAATCATAAAAACCCATCTGTTTCCACCGAAAAACATTTCAGGGGATCGTTTGCAACAGGTTGGAACCATTTTTGAGTGAATTGCAGAACGTCAGATTTTTGCTGAAATTGTGACCGCGCGGCTTAGGAATTTTTTCAAAAAAAGTTGTTCTGACGTCGAGGGCAAATTCAGTTTCCGATGATAAAAACCCATCTGTTTCCACCGACAAGATTTCAGGGGATCGTTTGCAGCAATTTGGCACCATTTTTGAGTGAATTGCAGAACGTCAGATTTTTGCTGAAATTGTGACCGTGCGGCTTAGGGATTTCATCAAAAAAAGTTGATCCGATGTCAAGGTCTAATTCTGTTTCCGATGATAAAATCCCATCTGTTTCCACCGAAAAACATTTCAGGGGATTGTTTGCAACAGTTTGGAACCATTTTTGAATGAATTGCAGAACGTCAGATTTTTGCTGAAATTGTGACCGCGCGGCTTAGGGATTTTTTCAAAAAAAGTTTATCCGACGTCGGGATTTTTTCGAAAAAAGTTGATCCGATGTCAAGGTCTAATTCTGTTTCCGATGACAAAAACCCATCCATTTCCACCGAAAAACCTTTCTGGGGATAGTTTGCAACGATTCGGCACCATTTTTGAGTGAATTGCAGAACGTCAGATTTTTGCTGAAATTTTGACCGCGCGGCTTAGGGATTTTTTCACAAAAAGTTGTTCAGATCTCAAGGTCTAATTCTGTTTCCGATGATAAAAACCCATCTGTTTCCACCGAAAAACCTTTCTGGGGATAGTTTGCAACAATTTGGCACCATTATTGAGTGAATTGCAGAACGTCAGATTTTTGCTGAAATTGTGACCGCGCGGCTTAGGGATTTTTTCAAAAAAAACTTGTTCAGACGTCGAGGGCTAATTCTGTTTCCGATGATAAAAACTCATCTGTTTCCACCGAAAAACCTTTCTGGGGATAGTTTGCAACGATTTGGCACCATTTTTGAGTGAATTGCAGAACGTCAGATTTTTGCTGAAATTGTGACCGCGCGGCTTAGGGATTTTTTCAAAAATAGTTCTTCAGACGTCGAGGGCTAATTCTGTTTCCGATGATAAAAACCCATCTATTTCCACCGAAAAGATTTCAGGGGATCGTTTGCAACAGTTTGGAACCATTTTTGAGTGAATTGCAGAACGTCCGATTTTTGCTGAAATTGTGACCGCGCGGCTTAGGGATTTTTTCAAAAAAACCTGTTGAGACGTCGAGGTCTAATTCTGTTTCCGATGAAAAAAACCCATCTGTTTCCACCGAAAAACCTTTCTGGGGATAGTTTGCAACAATTTGGCACCATTTTTGAGTGAATTGCAGAACGTCAGATTTTTGCTGAAATTTTGACCGCGCGGTTTAGGGTTTTTTTCAAAAAAGTTGTTCAGACGTCGAGGTCTAATTCTGTTTTCATTGAAAAAAAGCCATCTGTTTCCACCGAAAAATATTTCAGGGGATCGTTTGCAACAGTTTGGAACCATTTTTGAGTGAATTGCAGAACGTCAGATTTTTGCTGAAATTGTGACTGCGCGGCTTAGGAATTTTTTTAAAAAAAAGTTGATCCGACGTTGAGGTCTAATTCTGTTTTCGATGATAAAAACCCATCTGTTTCCACCGAAAAACCTTTCTGGGGATAGTTTGCAAAAGTTTGGCACCATTTTTGAGTGAATTGCAGAACGTCAGATTTTTGCTGAAATTGTGACCGCGCGGCTTAGGGATTTTTTCAAAAAAACACGTTGAGACGTCGAGGTCTAATTCTGTTTCCGATGAAAAAAACCCATCTGTTTCCACCAAAAAACATTTCAGGGGATCGTTTGCAACAGTTTGCCAACATTTTTGAGTGAATTGCAGAACGTCAGATTTTTGCTGAAATTGTGACCGCGCGGCTTAGGGATTTTTTCAAAAAAAGTTCTTCAGACGTCGAGGGCTAATACTGTTTCTGATGATAAAAACCCATCTATTTCCACCGAAAAGATTTCAGGGGATCGTTTGCAACAGTTTGGAACCATTTTTGAGTGAATTGCAGAACGTCCGATTTTTGCTGAAATTGTGACCGCGCGGCTTAGGGATTTTTTCAAAAAAAGTTCTTCAGACGTCGAGGGCTAATAATGTTTCTGATGATAAAAACCCATCTATTTCCACCGAAAAGATTTCAGGGGATAGTTTGCAACAGTTTGGCACCATTTTTGAGTGAATTGCAGAACGTCAGATTTTTGCTGAAATTGTGACTGCGCGGCTTAGGGATTATTTCAAAAAAAGTTGTTCAGACGTCGACAGCTAATTCTGTTTACGCTGATAAAAACCCATCTGTTTCCACCGAAAAACCTTTCTGGGGTTAGTTTGCAACAATTTGGCACCATTTTTGAGTGAATTGCAGAACGTCAGATTTTTGCTGAAATTGTGACCGAACGGCTTAGGGATTTTTTCACAAAACGTTGTTCAGATCTCGAGGGCTAATTCTGTTTCCGATGATAAAAACCCATCTGTTTCCACCGAGAAACATTTCAGGGGATCGTTTGCAACAATTTGGCACCATTTTTGAGTGAATTGCAGAACGTAAGATTTTTGCTGAAATTGTGACCGCGTGCCTGAGGGATTATTTCAAAAAAAGTTGTTCAAACGTCGAGGGCTAATTCTGTTTCCGATGAAAAAAACCCATCTCTTTCCACCGAAAAACATTTCAGGGGATCGTTTGCAACAGTTTGGCACCATTTTTGAGTGAATTGCAGAACGTCAGATTTTTGCTGAAATTGTGACCGCGCGGCTTAGGGATTTTTTCAAAAAATGTTTTTCAGAGGTCAAGGTATAATTCTCTTTTGGATTATAAAAACCCATCTGTTTCCACCAAAAAACAATTCAGGGGATCGTTTGCAACAGTTTGCCAACATTTTTGAGTGAATTGCAGAACGTCAGATTTTTGCTGAAATTGTGACCGTGCGGCTTAGGGATTTTTTCAAAAAAAGTTCTTCAGACGTCGAGGGCTAATACTGTTTCTGATGATAAAAACCCATCTATTTCCACCGAAAAGATTTCAGCGGATTGTTTGCAACAGTTTGGAACCATTTTTGAGTGAATTGCAGAACGTCAGATTTTTGCTGAAATTGTGACCGCGCGGCTTAGGGATTTTTTCAAAAAAAGTTGTTCAGACGTCGAGGTCTAATTCTGTTTCCGATGATAAAAACCCATCTGTTTCCACCGAAAAACATTTCAGGGGATTGTTTGCAACAGTTTGGCACCATTTTTGAGTGAATTGCAGAACGTCAGATTTTTGCTGAAATTGTGACCGCGCGCCTTAGGGATTTTTTCAAAAAAAGTTGTTCAGGCGTCGAGAGCTAATTCTGTTTTCGATGATAAAAACCCATCTGTTTCCACCGAAAAATATTTCAGGGGATCGTTTGCAACAGTTTGGCACCATTTTTGAGTGAATTGCAGAACGTCAGATTTTTGCTGAAATTGTGACCGCGCACCTTAGGGATTTTTTCAAAAAAAGTTGTTCAGGCGTCGAGAGCTAATTCTGTTTATGATGATAAAAACCCATCCTTTTCCACCGACAAACCTTTCTGGGGATAGTTTGCAACGATTTGGCACCATTTTTGAGTGAATTGCAGAACGTCAGATTTTTGCTGAAATTGTGACCGCGCACCTTAGGGATTTTTTCACAAAAAGTTGTTCAGACGTCGAGGGCTAATTCTGTTTCCGATGATAAAAACTCATCTGTTTCCACCGAAAAACCTTTCTGGGGATAGTTTGCAACGATTTGGCACCATTTTTGAGTGAATTGCAGAACGTCAGATTTTTGCTGGAATTTTGACCCCGCGGCTTAGGGTTTTTTTCAAAAAAAGTTGTTCAGACGTCGAGGTCTAATTCTGTTTTCAATCATAAAAACCCATCTGTTTCCACCGAAAAACATTTCAGGGGATCGTTTGCAACAGGTTGGAACCATTTTTGAGTGAATTGCAGAACGTCAGGTTTTTGCTGAAATTGTGACCGCGCGGCTTAGGGATTTTTCCAAAAAAAGTTGTTCTGACGTCGAGGGCAAATTCAGTTTCCGATGATAAAAACCCATCGGTTTCCACTAAAAAACATTTCAGGGGATCGTTTGCAACAGTTTGGCACCATTTTTGAGTGAATTGCAGAACGTCAGATTTTTGCTGAAATTGTGACCGAACGGCTTAGGGATTTTTTCACAAAAAGTTGTTCAGATCTCGAGGGCTAATTCTGTTTCCGATGATAAAAACCCTTCTGTTTCCACCGAAAAGATTTCAGGGGATCGTTTGCAGCAATTTGGCACCATTTTTGAGTGAATTGCAGAACGTCAGATTTTTGCTGAAATTGTGACCGTGCGGCTTAGGGATTTTTTCAAAAAAAGTTGATCCGATGTCAAGGTCTAATTCTGTTTCCGATGATAAAATCCCATCTGTTTCCACCGAAAAACATTTCAGGGGATTGTTTGCAACAGTTTGGAACCATTTTTGAGTGAATTGCAGAACGTCAGATATTTGCTGAAATTTTGACCGAACGGCTTAGGGATTTTTTCACAAAAGGTTGTTCAGATGTCGAGGTCTAATTCTGTTTTCAATGATAAAAACCCATCTGTTTCCACCGAAAAACATTTCAGGGGATCGTTTGCAACAGTTTGGAACCATTTTTGAGTGAATTGCAGAACATCAGATTTTTGCTGAAATTTTGACCGCGCGGCTTAGGGATTTTTTCAAAAAAAGTTGATCCGACGTCAAGGTCTAATTCTGTTTTCGATGATAAAAACCCATCTGTTTCCACCGAAAAACATTTCAGGGGATCGTTTGCAACAGTTTGGCACCATTTTTGATTGAATTGCAGAACGTCAGATTTTGCTGAAATTGTGACCGCGCGGCTTAGGGATTTTTTCAAAAAAAGTTGTTCCGACGTCAAGGTCTAATTCTGTTTTCGATGATAAAAACCCATCTGTTTCCATTGAAAAACCTTTCTGGGGATAGTTTGCAAAAGTTTGGCACCATTTTTGAGTGAATTGCAGAACGTCAGATTTTTGCTGAAATTGTGACGCGACGCGCGGCTTAGGGATTTTTTCACAAAAAGTTGTTCAGACGTCGAGGGCTAATTCTGTTTCCGATGATAAAAACCCATCTGTTTCCACCGAAAAACATTTCAGGGGATCGTTTGCAACAGTTTGGCACCATTTTTGATTGAATTGCAGAACGTCAGATTTTGCTGAAATTGTGACCGCGCGGCTTAGGGATTTTTTCAAAAAAAGTTGTTCCGACGTCAAGGTCTAATTCTGTTTTCGATGATAAAAACCCATCTGTTTCCATTGAAAAACCTTTCTGTGGATAGTTTGCAAAAGTTTGGCACCATGTATGAGTGAATTGCAGAACGTCAGATTTTTGCTGAAATTGTGACGCGACGCGCGGCTTAGGGATTTTTTCACAAAAAGTTGTTCAGACGTCGAGGGCTAATTCTGTTTCCGATGATACAAACCCATCTGTTTCCACCGAAAAATATTTCAGGGGATTGTTTGCAACAGTTTTAAACCATTTTTGAGTGAATTGCAGAACGTCAGATTTTTACTGAAATTGTGACCGCGCGGCTTAGGAATTTTTTCAAAAAAAGTTGATCCGACGTCGAGGTCTAATTCTGTTTTCGATGATAAAAACCCATCTGTTTCCACCGAAAAACCTTTCTGGGGATAGTTTGCAAAAGTTTGGCACCATTTTTGAGTGAATTGCAGAACGTCAGATTTTTGCTGAAATTGTGACCGTGCGGCTTAGGGATTTTTTCAAAAAAAGTTCTTCAGACGTCGAGGGCTAATACTGTTTCTGATGATAAAAACCCATCTATTTCCACCGAAAAGATTTCAGCGGATTGTTTGCAACAGTTTGGAACCATTTTTGAGTGAATTGCAGAACGTCAGATTTTTGCTGAAATTGTGACCGCGCGGCTTAGGGATTTTTTCAAAAAAAGTTGTTCAGACGTCGAGGTCTAATTCTGTTTCCGATGATAAAAACCCATCTGTTTCCACCGAAAAACATTTCAGGGGATTGTTTGCAACAGTTTGGAACCATTTTTGAGTGAATTGCAGAACGTCAGATTTTTGCTGAAATTGTGACCGCGCGCCTTAGGGATTTTTTCAAAAAAAGTTGTTCAGGCGTCGAGAGCTAATTCTGTTTTCGATGATAAAAACCCATCTGTTTCCACCGAAAAATATTTCAGGGGATCGTTTGCAACAGTTTGGCACCATTTTTGAGTGAATTGCAGAACGTCAGATTTTTGCTGAAATTGTGACCGCGCACCTTAGGGATTTTTTCAAAAAAAGTTGTTCAGGCGTCGAGAGCTAATTCTGTTTATGATGATAAAAACCCATCCTTTTCCACCGACAAACCTTTCTGGGGATAGTTTGCAACGATTTGGCACCATTTTTGAGTGAATTGCAGAACGTCAGATTTTTGCTGAAATTGTGACCGCGCACCTTAGGGATTTTTTCACAAAAAGTTGTTCAGACGTCGAGGGCTAATTCTGTTTCCGATGATAAAAACTCATCTGTTTCCACCGAAAAACCTTTCTGGGGATAGTTTGCAACGATTTGGCACCATTTTTGAGTGAATTGCAGAACGTCAGATTTTTGCTGAAATTTTGACCCCGCGGCTTAGGGTTTTTTTCAAAAAAAGTTGTTCAGACGTCGAGGTCTAATTCTGTTTTCAATCATAAAAACCCATCTGTTTCCACCGAAAAACATTTCAGGGGATCGTTTGCAACAGGTTGGAACCATTTTTGAGTGAATTGCAGAACGTCAGGTTTTTGCTGAAATTGTGACCGCGCGGCTTAGGAATTTTTCCAAAAAAAGTTGTTCTGACGTCGAGGGCAAATTCAGTTTCCGATGATAAAAACCCATCGGTTTCCACTAAAAAACATTTCAGGGGATCGTTTGCAACAGTTTGGCACCATTTTTGAGTGAATTGCAGAACGTCAGATTTTTGCTGAAATTGTGACCGAACGGCTTAGGGATTTTTTCACAAAAAGTTGTTCAGATCTCGAGGGCTAATTCTGTTTCCGATGATAAAAACCCTTCTGTTTCCACCGAAAAGATTTCAGGGGATCGTTTGCAGCAATTTGGCACCATTTTTGAGTGAATTGCAGAACGTCAGATTTTTGCTGAAATTGTGACCGTGCGGCTTAGGGATTTTTTCAAAAAAAGTTGATCCGATGTCAAGGTCTAATTCTGTTTCCGATGATAAAATCCCATCTGTTTCCACCGAAAAACATTTCAGGGGATTGCTTGCAACAGTTTGGAACCATTTTTGAGTGAATTGCAGAACGTCAGATATTTGCTGAAATTTTGACCGAACGGCTTAGGGATTTTTTCACAAAAGGTTGTTCAGATGTCGAGGTCTAATTCTGTTTTCAATGATAAAAACCCATCTGTTTCCACCGAAAAACATTTCAGGGGATCGTTTGCAACAGTTTGGAACCATTTTTGAGTGAATTGCAGAACATCAGATTTTTGCTGAAATTTTGACCGCGCGGCTTAGGGATTTTTTCAAAAAAAGTTGATCCGACGTCAAGGTCTAATTCTGTTTTCGATGATAAAAACCCATCTGTTTCCACCGAAAAACATTTCAGGGGATCGTTTGCAACAGTTTGGCACCATTTTTGATTGAATTGCAGAACGTCAGATTTTGCTGAAATTGTGACCGCGCGGCTTAGGGATTTTTTCAAAAAAAGTTGTTCCGACGTCAAGGTCTAATTCTGTTTTCGATGATAAAAACCCATCTGTTTCCATTGAAAAACCTTTCTGGGGATAGTTTGCAAAAGTTTGGCACCATTTTTGAGTGAATTGCAGAACGTCAGATTTTTGCTGAAATTGTGACGCGACGCGCGGCTTAGGGATTTTTTCACAAAAAGTTGTTCAGACGTCGAGGGCTAATTCTGTTTCCGATGATAAAAACCCATCTGTTTCCACCGAAAAACATTTCAGGGGATCGTTTGCAACAGTTTGGCACCATTTTTGATTGAATTGCAGAACGTCAGATTTTGCTGAAATTGTGACCGCGCGGCTTAGGGATTTTTTCAAAAAAAGTTGTTCCGACGTCAAGGTCTAATTCTGTTTTCGATGATAAAAACCCATCTGTTTCCATTGAAAAACCTTTCTGTGGATAGTTTGCAAAAGTTTGGCACCATTTTTGAGTGAATTGCAGAACGTCAGATTTTTGCTGAAATTGTGACGCGACGCGCGGCTTAGGGATTTTTTCACAAAAAGTTGTTCAGACGTCGAGGGCTAATTCTGTTTCCGATGATACAAACCCATCTGTTTCCACCGAAAAATATTTCAGGGGATTGTTTGCAACAGTTTTAAACCATTTTTGAGTGAATTGCAGAACGTCAGATTTTTACTGAAATTGTGACCGCGCGGCTTAGGAATTTTTTCAAAAAAAGTTGATCCGACGTCGAGGTCTAATTCTGTTTTCGATGATAAAAACCCATCTGTTTCCACCGAAAAACCTTTCTGGGGATAGTTTGCAAAAGTTTGGCACCATTTTTGAGTGAATTGCAGAACGTCAGATTTTTGCTGAAATTGAGACCACGCGGCTTAGGGATTTTTTCAAAAAAAGGTGTTCCGACGTCGAAGTCTAATTCTGTTTTCGATGATAAAAACCCATCTGTTTCCACCGAAAAACCTTTCTGGGGATAGTTTGCAAAAGTTTGGCACCATTTTTGAGTGAATTGCAGAACGTCAGATTTTTGCTGAAATTGAGACCGCGCGGCTTAGGGATTTTTTCAAAAAAAAGGGGTTCCGACGTCGAGGTCTAATTCTGTTTTCGATGATAAAAACCCATCTGTTTCCACTGAAAAATATTTCAGGGGATCGTTTGTGTCAGGGGTTCAGGAGCAGAGGCGAGGGCAAGGGAGGAAACAGAGAGCGAGGGGGAGGAGGCAGAAGAAAAGATGAGTGATGACGACGACCCGAGATCTCCGAGTCTTTCCAGTGAATCAAAAGATTCACAGGAAGGAGCACCAGTGGCCAGAGCAAGGGGGGAGCTTAGGGGGACACCCCAGGAAGAAAGGTCCAGAGGGGGCTCAGAGAGCAGCAGTTGGAAATCGGAGCCAGCATCACCAGCAGAACGCAGTGGGGAGGAAGGGCGCCAGGTACCGAGTTCTGGCAGCTCGCAGTAGGAGGCAGGACATGAGTCAGAAGTGGCCACACCTCCATCGGGAAGTGAGGAAACGGTCAGGCGGCAAGTGGAAGGTTGGGCGCGCGCGCCAAGTTCAAATACACAGGAAGGTGGCGCAGTAAGCAGCCTGGAAAGGGAGCCAGGTCCTAAAGCCCGGCGCAAGGAGACAGAAGGGTCCGGGGGGGGGCAGCGTCAGAAGCGTCCCGAAAGGAAGAGACTACGGGGGGCAGAGGGACCCAGAGAAGAACGGTCAGGCGGAAAAGGTGGAGTAAGGCGAGGGTACTTAGCTGGTGTACAGGGGGCGGAGACTCAGACGGAGCTTCGCCGGTCTAACCCTTAAGACGTAGAGCTGCACGCAGCCGCTTGAAAATGGAAACTGTAACTCAATAAAGACTTTTACAAAGTGACCGCTGGCTAGCGTGATCCTCTGTGAGCTAGGATCTGGAGCAGCTCTGACAGTTTGCAACAGTTTGGAACCATTTTTGAGTGAATTGCAGAACGTCCGATTTTTGCTGAAATTGTGACCGCGCGGCTTAGGGTTTTTTTCACAAAAAGTTGTTCAGATCTCGAGGGCTAATTCTGTTTCCGATGATAAAAACCCTTCTGTTTCCACCGAAAAGATTCCAGGGGATCGTTTGCAACAGTTTGGAACCATTTTTGAGTGAATTGCAGAACGTCAGATTTTTGCTGAAATTGTGACCGCGCGGCTTAGGGATTTTTTCAAAAATAGTTCTTCAGACGTCGAGGGCTAATTCTGTTTCCGATGATAAAAACCCATCTATTTCCACCGAAAAGATTTCAGGGGATCGTTTGCAACAGTTTGGAACCATTTTTGAGTGAATTGCAGAACGTCAGATTTTTGCTGAAATTGTGACCGCGCGGCTTAGGGATTTTTTCAAAAAAACCTGTTGAGACGTCGAGGTCTAATTCTGTTTCCGATGAAAAAAACCCATCTGTTTCCACCGAAAAACCTTTCTTCGGATAGTTTGCAACAATTTGGCACCATTTTTGAGTGAATTGCAGAACGTCAGATTTTTGCTGAAATTTTGACCGCGCGGTTTAGGGTTTTTTTCAAAAAAGTTGTTGAGACGTCGAGGTCTAATTCTGTTTTCATTGAAAAAAAGCCATCTGTTTCCACCGAAAAATATTTCAGGGGATCGTTTGCAACAGTTTGGAACCATTTTTGAGTGAATTGCAGAACGTCAGATTTTTGCTGAAATTGTGACTGCGCGGCTTAGGAATTTTTTTTAAAAAAAGTTGATCCGACGTTGAGGTCTAATTCTGTTTTCGATGATAAAAACCCATCTGTTTGCACCGAAAAACCTTTCTGGGGATCGTTTGCAACAGTTTGGCACCATTTTTGAGTGAATTGCAGAACGTCAGATTTTTGCTGAAATTGTGACCGCGCGGCTTAGGGATTTTTTCAAAAAAAGTTGTTCAGACGTCGATGGCTAATTCTGTTTTCGATGATAAAAACCCATTTCTTTCCACCGAAAAATATTTCAGGGGATCGTTTGCAACAGTTTGGAACCATTTTTGAGTGAATTGCAGAACGTCAGATTTTTGCTGAAATTGTGACCGCGCGGCTTAGGGATTTTTTCAAAAAAACCTGTTGAGACGTCGAGGTCTAATTCTGTTTCCGATGAAAAAAACCCATCTGTTTCCACCAAAAAACATTTCAGGGGATCGTTTGCAACAGTTTGCCAACAATTTTGAGTGGATTGCAGAACGTCAGATTTTTGCTGAAATTGTGACCGCGCGGCTTAGGGATTTTTTCAAAAAAAGTTCTTCAGACGTCGAGGGCTAATACTGTTTCTGATGATAAAAACCCATCTATTTCCACCGAAAAGATTTCAGGGGATAGTTTGCAACAGTTTGGCACCATTTTTGAGTGAATTGCAGAACGTCAGATTTTTGCTGAAATTGTGACTGCGCGGCTTAGGGATTTTTTTTAAAAAAGTTGTTCAGACGTCGACAGCTAATTCTGTTTACGCTGATAAAAACCCATCTGTTTCCACCGAAAAACCTTTCTGGGGTTAGTTTGCAACAATTTGGCACCATTTTTGAGTGAATTGCAGAACGTCAGATTTTTGCTGAAATTGTGACCGAACGGCTTAGGGATTTTTTCACAAAACGTTGTTCAGATCTCAAGGGCTAATTCTGTTTCCGATGATAAAAACCCATCTGTTTCCACCGAGAAACATTTTAGGGGATCGTTTGCAACAATTTGGCACCATTTTTGAGTGAATTGCAGAACGTCAGATTTTTGCTGAAATTGTGACCGCGTGCCTTAGGGATTATTTCAAAAAAAGTTGTTCAAACGTCGAGGGCTAATTCTGTTTCCGATGAAAAAAACCCATCTCTTTCCACCGAAAAACATTTCAGGGGATCGTTTGCAACAGTTTGGCACCATTTTTGAGTGAATTGCAGAACGTCAGATTTTTGCTGAAATTGTGACCGCGCGGCTTAGGGATTTTTTCAAAAAATGTTTTTCAGAGGTCAAGGTATAATTCTCTTTTGGATTATAAAAACCCATCTGTTTCCACCAAAAAACAATTCAGGGGATCGTTTGCAACAGTTTGCCAACATTTTTGAGTGAATTGCAGAACGTCAGATTTTTGCTGAAATTGTGACCGCGCGGCTTAGGGATTTTTTTTAAAAAACCTGTTGAGACGTCGAGGTCTAATTCTGTTTCCGATTAAAAAAACCCATCTGTTTCCACCGAAAAACATTTCAGGGGATTGTTTGCAACAGTTTGGAACCATTTTTGAGTGAATTGCAGAACGTCCGATTTTTGCTGAAATTGTGACCGCGCGGCTTAGGGATTTTTTCAAAAAAAGTTGTTCAGACGTCGAGGTCTAATTCTGTTTCCGATGATAAAAACCCATCTGTTTCCACCGAAAAACATTTCAGGGGATTGTTTGCAACAGTTTGGAACCATTTTTGAGTGAATTGCAGAACGTCAGATTTTTGCTGAAATTGTGACCGAACGGCTTAGGGATTTTTTCACAAAAAGTTGTTCAGATCTCGAGGGCTAATTCTGTTTCCGATGATAAAAACCCATCTGTTTCCACCAAGAAACATCTCAGGGGATCGTTTGCAACAATTTGGCACCATTTTTGAGTGAATTGCAGAACGTCAGATTTTTGCTGAAATTGTGACCGCGCGGCTTAGGGATTTTATCAAAAAAAGTTGTTCAAACGTCGAGGGCTAATTCTGTTTCCGATGAAAAAAACCCATCTCTTTCCACCGAAAAATATTTCAGGGGATCGTTTGCAACAGTTTGGAACCATTTTTGAGTGAATTGCAGAACGTCCGATTTTTGCTGAAATTGTGACCGCGCGGCTTAGGGATTTTTTCAAAAAATGTTTTTCAGACGTCAAGGTATAATTCTCTTTTGGATTATAAAAACCCATCTGTTTCCACCAAAAAACAATTCAGGGGATCGTTTGCAACAGTTTGCCAACATTTTTGAGTGAATTGCAGAACGTCCGATTTTTGCTGAAATTGTGACCGCGCGGCTTAGGGATTTTTTTCAAAAAAAGTTCTTCAGACGTCGAGGGCTAATACTGTTTCCGATGATAAAAACCCATCTATTTCCACCGAAAAGATTTCAGGGGATCGTTTGCAACAGTTTGGAACCATTTTTGAGTGAATTGCAGAACGTCCGATTTTTGCTGAAATTGTGACCGCGCGGCTTAGGGATTTTTTCAAAAAAAGTTGTTCAGACTTCGAGGTCTAATTCTGTTTTCGATAGTAAAAACCCATCTGTTTCCACCGAAAAACATTTCAGGGGATAGTTTGCAACAGTTTGGCACCATTTTTGAGTGAATTGCAGAACGTCAGATTTTTGCTGAAATTGTGACCGCGCGGCTTAGGGATTTTTTCCAAAAAAGTTGTTGAGACTTCGAGACCTAATTCTGTTTCTGATGATAAAAACCCATTTGTTTCCACCTAAAAACATTTCAGGCGATCACTTAGAAAAATTTGCCAACATTTTTGAGTGAATAGCAGAACGTCAGATTTCTGCTGAAATTTTGAACGCGTGGCTTAGGGATTTTTTTAAAAAAAGTTGTTCAGACGTCGACAGCTAATTCTGTTTACGCTGATAAAAACCCATCTGTTTCCACCGAAAAACCTTTCTGGGGTTAGTTTGCAACAATTTGGCACCATTTTTGAGTGAATTGCAGAACGTCAGATTTTTGCTGTAATTGTGACCGCGCGGCTTAGGGTTTTTTTCAAAAAAAGTTGTTCAGACGTCGAGGTCTAATTCTGTTTTCGATGATAAAAACCCATCTGTTTCCATTGAAAAACCTTTCTGGGGATAGTTTGCAAAAGTTTGGCACCATTTTTGAGTGAATTGCAGAACGTCAGATTTTTGCTGAAATTGTGACGCGACGCGCGGCTTAGGGATTTTTTCACAAAAAGTTGTTCAGACGTCGAGGGCTAATTCTGTTTCCGATGATACAAACCCATCTGTTTCCACCGAAAAATATTTCAGGGGATTGTTTGCAACAGTTTTAAACCATTTTTGAGTGAATTGCAGAACGTCAGATTTTTACTGAAATTGTGACCGCGCGGCTTAGGAATTTTTTCAAAAAAAGTTGATCCGACGTCGAGGTCTAATTCTGTTTTCGATGATAAAAACCCATCTGTTTCCACCGAAAAACCTTTCTGGGGATAGTTTGCAAAAGTTTGGCACCATTTTTGAGTGAATTGCAGAACGTCAGATTTTTGCTGAAATTGAGACCACGCGGCTTAGGGATTTTTTCAAAAAAAGGTGTTCCGACGTCGAAGTCTAATTCTGTTTTCGATGATAAAAACCCATCTGTTTCCACCGAAAAACCTTTCTGGGGATAGTTTGCAAAAGTTTGGCACCATTTTTGAGTGAATTGCAGAACGTCAGATTTTTGCTGAAATTGAGACCGCGCGGCTTAGGGATTTTTTCAAAAAAAAGGGGTTCCGACGTCGAGGTCTAATTCTGTTTTCGATGATAAAAACCCATCTGTTTCCACTGAAAAATATTTCAGGGGATCGTTTGTGTCAGGGGTTCAGGAGCAGAGGCGAGGGCAAGGGAGGAAACAGAGAGCGAGGGGGAGGAGGCAGAAGAAAAGATGAGTGATGACGACGACCCGAGATCTCCGAGTCTTTCCAGTGAATCAAAAGATTCACAGGAAGGAGCACCAGTGGCCAGAGCAAGGGGGGAGCTTAGGGGGACACCCCAGGAAGAAAGGTCCAGAGGGGGCTCAGAGAGCAGCAGTTGGAAATCGGAGCCAGCATCACCAGCAGAACGCAGTGGGGAGGAAGGGCGCCAGGTACCGAGTTCTGGCAGCTCGCAGTAGGAGGCAGGACATGAGTCAGAAGTGGCCACACCTCCATCGGGAAGTGAGGAAACGGTCAGGCGGCAAGTGGAAGGTTGGGCGCGCGCGCCAAGTTCAAATACACAGGAAGGTGGCGCAGTAAGCAGCCTGGAAAGGGAGCCAGGTCCTAAAGCCCGGCGCAAGGAGACAGAAGGGTCCGGGGGGGGCAGCGTCAGAAGCGTCCCGAAAGGAAGAGACTACGGGGGGCAGAGGGACCCAGAGAAGAACGGTCAGGCGGAAAAGGTGGAGTAAGGCGAGGGTACTTAGCTGGTGTACAGGGGGCGGAGACTCAGACGGAGCTTCGCCGGTCTAACCCTTAAGACGTAGAGCTGCACGCAGCCGCTTGAAAATGGAAACTGTAACTCAATAAAGACTTTTACAAAGTGACCGCTGGCTAGCGTGATCCTCTGTGAGCTAGGATCTGGAGCAGCTCTGACAGTTTGCAACAGTTTGGAACCATTTTTGAGTGAATTGCAGAACGTCCGATTTTTGCTGAAATTGTGACCGCGCGGCTTAGGGATTTTTTCACAAAAAGTTGTTCAGATCTCGAGGGCTAATTCTGTTTCCGATGATAAAAACCCTTCTGTTTCCACCGAAAAGATTCCAGGGGATCGTTTGCAACAGTTTGGAACCATTTTTGAGTGAATTGCAGAACGTCAGATTTTTGCTGAAATTGTGACCGCGCGGCTTAGGGATTTTTTCAAAAATAGTTCTTCAGACGTCGAGGGCTAATTCTGTTTCCGATGATAAAAACCCATCTGTTTCCACCGAAAAACCTTTCTGGGGATAGTTTGCAACAATTTGGCACCATTTTTGAGTGAATTGCAGAACGTCAGATTTTTGCTGAAATTGTGACTGCGCGGCTTAGGAATTTTTTTTAAAAAAAGTTGATCCGACGTTGAGGTCTAATTCTGTTTTCGATGATAAAAACCCATCTGTTTCCACCGAAAAACCTTTCTGGGGATCGTTTGCAACAGTTTGGCACCATTTTTGAGTGAATTGCAGAACGTCAGATTTTTGCTGAAATTGTGACCGCGCGGCTTAGGGATTTTTTCAAAAAAAGTTGTTCAGACGTCGATGGCTAATTCTGTTTTCGATGATAAAAACCCATCTCTTTCCACCGAAAAATATTTCAGGGGATCGTTTGCAACAGTTTGGAACCATTTTTGAGTGAATTGCAGAACGTCAGATTTTTGCTGAAATTGTGACCGCGCGGCTTAGGGATTTTTTCAAAAAAACCTGTTGAGACGTCGAGGTCTAATTCTGTTTCCGATGAAAAAAACCCATCTGTTTCCACCAAAAAACATTTCAGGGGATCGTTTGCAACAGTTTGCCAACAATTTTGAGTGGATTGCAGAACGTCAGATTTTTGCTGAAATTGTGACCGCGCGGCTTAGGGATTTTTTCAAAAAAAGTTCTTCAGACGTCGAGGGCTAATACTGTTTCTGATGATAAAAAACCATCTATTTCCACCGAAAAGATTTCAGGGGATAGTTTGCAACAGTTTGGCACCATTTTTGAGTGAATTGCAGAACGTCAGATTTTTGCTGAAATTGTGACTGCGCGGCTTAGGGATTTTTTTTAAAAAAGTTGTTCAGACGTCGACAGCTAATTCTGTTTACGCTGATAAAAACCCATCTGTTTCCACCGAAAAACCTTTCTGGGGTTAGTTTGCAACAATTTGGCACCATTTTTGAGTGAATTGCAGAAAATCAGATTTTTGCTGAAATTGTGACCGAACGGCTTAGGGATTTTTTCACAAAACGTTGTTCAGATCTCAAGGGCTAATTCTGTTTCCGATGATAAAAACCCATCTGTTTCCACCGAGAAACATTTTAGGGGATCGTTTGCAACAATTTGGCACCATTTTTGAGTGAATTGCAGAACGTCAGATTTTTGCTGAAATTGTGACCGCGTGCCTTAGGGATTATTTCAAAAAAAGTTGTTCAAACGTCGAGGGCTAATTCTGTTTCCGATGAAAAAAACCCATCTCTTTCCACCGAAAAACATTTCAGGGGATCGTTTGCAACAGTTTGGCACCATTTTTGAGTGAATTGCAGAACGTCAGATTTTTGCTGGAATTGTGACCGCGCGGCTTAGGGATTTTTTCAAAAAATGTTTTTCAGAGGTCAAGGTATAATTCTCTTTTGGGTTGTAAAAACCCATCTGTTTCCACCAAAAAACAATTCAGGGGATCGTTTGCAACAGTTTGCCAACATTTTTGAGTGAATTGCAGAACGTCAGATTTTTGCTGAAATTGTGACCGAACGGCTTAGGGATTTTTTCACAAAAAGTTGTTCAGATCTCGAGGGCTAATTCTGTTTCCGATGATAAAAACCCATCTGTTTCCACCAAGAAACATCTCAGGGGATCGTTTGCAACAATTTGGCACCATTTTTGAGTGAATTGCAGAACGTCAGATTTTTGCTGAAATTGTGACCGCGCGGCTTAGGGATTTTATCAAAAAAAGTTGTTCAAACGTCGAGGGCTAATTCTGTTTCCGATGAAAAAAACCCATCTCTTTCCACCGAAAAATATTTCAGGGGATCGTTTGCAACAGTTTGGAACCATTTTTGAGTGAATTGCAGAACGTCCGATTTTTGCTGATATTGTGACCGCGCGGCTTAGGGATTTTTTCAAAAAATGTTTTTCAGACGTCAAGGTATAATTCTCTTTTGGATTATAAAAACCCATCTGTTTCCACCAAAAAACAATTCAGGGGATCGTTTGCAACAGTTTGCCAACATTTTTGAGTGAATTGCAGAACGTCAGATTTTTGCTGAAATTGTGACCGCGCGGCTTAGGGATTTTTTCAAAAAAAGTTCTTCAGACGTCGAGGGCTAATACTGTTTCTGATGATAAAAACCCATCTATTTCCACCGAAAAGATTTCAGGGGATTGTTTGCAACAGTTTGGAACCATTTTTGAGTGAATTGCAGAACGTCCGATTTTTGCTGAAATTGTGACCGCGCGGCTTAGGGATTTTTTTCAAAAAAAGTTCTTCAGACGTCGAGGGCTAATACTGTTTCCGATGATAAAAACCCATCTATTTCCACCGAAAAGATTTCAGGGGATCGTTTGCAACAGTTTGGAACCATTTTTGAGTGAATTGCAGAACGTCCGATTTTTGCTGAAATTGTGACCGCGCGGCTTAGGGATTTTTTCAAAAAAAGTTGTTCAGACTTCGAGGTCTAATTCTGTTTTCGATAGTAAAAACCCATCTGTTTCCACCGAAAAACATTTCAGGGGATCGTTTGCAACAGTTTGGCACCATTTTTGAGTGAATTGCAGAACGTCAGATTTTTGCTGAAATTGTGACCGCGCGGCTTAGGGATTTTTTCCAAAAAAGTTGTTGAGACTTCGAGACCTAATTCTGTTTCTGATGATAAAAACCCATTTGTTTCCACCTAAAAACATTTCAGGCGATCACTTAGAAAAATTTGCCAACATTTTTGAGTGAATAGCAGAACGTCAGATTTCTGCTGAAATTTTGAACGCGTGGCTTAGGGATTTTTTAAAAAAAAGTTGTTCAGACGTCGACAGCTAATTCTGTTTACGCTGATAAAAACCCATCTGTTTCCACCGAAAAACCTTTCTGGGGTTAGTTTGCAACAATTTGGCACCATTTTTGAGTGAATTGCAGAACGTCAGATTTTTGCTGTAATTGTGACCGCGCGGCTTAGGGATTTTTTCAAAAAAGTTGTTCAGACGTCGAGGTCTAATTCTGTTTTCAATAATAAAAACCCATCTGTTTCCACCGAAAAACATTTCAGGGGATCGTTTGCAACAGTTTGGAACCATTTTTGAGTGAATTGCAGAACGTCAGATTTTTGCTGAAATTTTGACCGCGCGGCTTAGGGTTTTTTTCAAAGAAGTTGTTCAGACGTCGAGGGCTAATTCTGTTTCCGATGATAAAAACCGATCTGTTTCCACCGAGAAACATTTCAGGGGATCGTTTGCAACAATTTGGCACCATTTTTGAGTGAATTGCAGAACGTCAGATTTTTGCTGAAATTGTGACCGCGCACCTTAGGGATTTTTTTCAAAAAGTTCTTCAGACGTCGAGGTATAATACTGTTTCCGATTATAAAAACCCATCTATCTCCACCGAAAAGATTTCAGGGGATCGTTTGCAACAGTTTGGAACCATTTTTGAGTGAATTGCAGAACGTCAGATTTTTGCTGAAATTGTGACCGCGCGGCTTAGGGATTTTTTCAAAAAAACCTGTTGAGACGTCGAGGTCTAATTCTGTTTCCGATGAAAAAATCCCATCTGTTTCCACCGAAAAACCTTTCTGGGGACAGTTTGCAACAATTTGGCACCATTTTTGAGTGAATTGCAGAACGTCAGATTTTTGCTGAAATTGTGACCGCGCGCGCGGCTTAGGGATTTTTTCAAAAAAAGTTTTTCAGACGTCGAGGGCTAATACTGTTTCTGATGATAAAAACCCATCTGTTTCCACCGAAAAGATTTCAGGGGATCGTTTGCAACAGTTTGGAACCATTTTTGAGTGAATTGCAGAACGTCCGATTTTTGCTGAAATTGTGACCGCACGGCTTAGGGATTTTTTCAAAAAAAGTTCTTCAGACGTCGAGGGCTAATACTGTTTCCGATGATAAAAACCCATCTATTTCCACCGAAAAGATTTCAGGGGATCGTTTGCAACAGTTTGGAACCATTTTTGAGTGAATTGCAGAACGTCCGATTTTTGCTGAAATTGTGACCGCGCGGCTTAGGGATTTTTTCAAAAAAAGTTGTTCAGACTTCGAGGTCTAATTCTGTTTTCGATAGTAAAAACCCATCTGTTTCCACCGAAAAACATTTCAGGGGATCGTTTGCAACAATTTGGCACCATTTTTCAGTGAATTGCAGAACGTCAGATTTTTGCTGTAATTGTGACCGCGCGGCTTAGGGTTTTTTTCAAAAAAGTTGTTCAGACGTCGAGGTCTAATTCTGTTTTCAATAATAAAAACCCATCTGTTTCCACCGAAAAACATTTCAGGGGATCGTTTGCAACAGTTTGGAACCATTTTTGAGTGAATTGCAGAACGTCCGATTTTTGCTGAAATTGTGACCGCGCGGCTTATGGTTTTTTTCAAAAAAAGTTCTTCAGACGTCGAGGGCTAATACTGTTTCCGATGATAAAAACCCATCTATTTCCACCGAAAAGATTTCAGGGGATCGTTTGCAACAGTTTGGAACCATTTTTGAGTGAATTGCAGAACGTCCGATTTTTGCTGAAATTGTCACCGCGCGGCTTAGGGATTTTTTCACAAAAAGTTGTTCAGACTTCGAGGTATAATTCTCTTTTGGATTATAAAAACCCATCTGTTTCCACCGAAAAACATTTCAGGGGATCGTTTGCAATAGTTTGGCACCATTTTTGAGTGAATTGCAGAACGTCAGATTTTTGCTGAAATTGTGACCGCGCGGCTTAGGGTTTTTTTCAAAAAAGTGGTTCAGACGTCGAGGTCTAATTCTGTTTTCAATAATAAAAACCCATCTGTTTCCACCGAAAAACATTTCAGGGGATCGTTTGCAACAGTTTGGAACCATTTTTGAGTGAATTGCAGAACGTCCGATTTTTGCTGAAATTGTGACCGCGCGGCTTATGGTTTTTTTCAAAAAAAGTTCTTCAGACGTCGAGGTCTAATTCTGTTTCCGATGATAAAAACCCATCTGTTTCCACCGAAAAACATTTCAGGGGATCGTTTGCAACAGTTTGGAACCATTTTTGAGTGAATTGCAGAACGTCCGATTTTTGCTGAAATTGTGACCGCGCGGCTTATGGTTTTTTTCAAAAAAAGTTCTTCAGACGTCGAGGTCTAATTCTGTTTTCGATAGTAAAAACCCATCTGTTTCCACCGAAAAACATTTCAGGGGATCATTTGCAACAGTTTGGCACCATTTTTGAGTGAATTGCAGAACGTCAGATTTTTGCTGAAATTGTGACTGCGCGGCTTAGGGATTTTTTCAAAAAAAGTTGTTCAGACTTCGAGGTCTAATTCTGTTTCCGATTATAAAAACCCATCTATTTCCACCGAAAAGATTTCAGGGGATCGTTTGCAACAGTTTGGAACCATTTTTGAGTGAATTGCAGAACGTCCGATTTTTGCTGAAATTGTGACCGCGCGGCTTAGGGATTTTTTTAAAAAAAGTTGTTCAGACGTCGACAGCTAATTCTGTTTACGCTGATAAAAACCCATCTGTTTCCACCGAAAAACCTTTCTGGGGTTAGTTTGCAACAATTTGGCACCATTTTTCAGTGAATTGCAGAACGTCAGATTTTTGCTGTAATTGTGACCGCGCGGCTTAGGGTTTTTTTCAAAAAAGTTGTTCAGACGTCGAGGTCTAATTCTGTTTTCAATAATAAAAACCCATCTGTTTCCACCGAAAAACATTTCAGGGGATTGTTTGCAACAGTTTGGAACCATTTTTGAGTGAATTGCAGAACGTCAGATTTTTGCTGAAATTGTGACCGCGCGGCTTAGGGATTTTTTCAAAAAAAGTTCTTCAGACGTCGAGGGCTAATACTGTTTCCGATGATAAAAACCCATCTATTTCCACCGAAAAGATTTCAGGGGATCGTTTGCAACAGTTTGGAACCATTTTTGAGTGAATTGCAGAACGTCCGATTTTTGCTGAAATTGTGACCGCGCGGCTTAGGGATTTTTTCAAAAAAAGTTGTTCAGACTTCGAGGTCTAATTCTGTTTTCGATAGTAAAAACCCATCTGTTTCCACCGAAAAACATTTCAGGGGATCGTTTGCAACAATTTGGCACCATTTTTCAGTGAATTGCAGAACGTCAGATTTTTGCTGTAATTGTGACCGCGCGGCTTAGGGTTTTTTTCAAAAAAGTTGTTCAGACGTCGAGGTCTAATTCTGTTTTCAATAATAAAAACCCATCTGTTTCCACCGAAAAACATTTCAGGGGATCGTTTGCAACAGTTTGGAACCATTTTTGAGTGAATTGCAGAACGTCAGATTTTTGCGGAAATTGTGACCGCGCGGCTTAGGGTTTTTTTCAAAAAAAGTTCTTCAGACGTCGAGGGCTAATACTGTTTCCGATGATAAAAACCCATCTATTTCCACCGAAAAGATTTCAGGGGATCGTTTGCAACAGTTTGGAACCATTTTTGAGTGAATTGCAGAACGTCCGATTTTTGCTGAAATTGTGACCGCGCGGCTTAGGGATTTTTTCAAAAAAAGTTGTTCAGACTTCGAGGTCTAATTCTGTTTTCGATAGTAAAAACCCATCTGTTTCCACCGAAAAACATTTCAGGGGATCGTTTGCAACAGTTTGGCACCATTTTTGAGTGAATTGCAGAACGTCAGATTATTGCTGAAATTGTGACCGCGCGGCTTAGGGTTTTTTTCAAAAAAGTTGTTCAGACGTCGAGGTCTAATTCTGTTCACGCTGATAAAAACCCATCTGTTTCCACCGAAAAACATTTCAGGGGATTGTTTGCAACAGTTTGGAACCATTTTTGAGTGAATTGCAGAACGTCAGATTTTTTCTGTAATTGTGACCGCGCGGCTTAGGGTTTTTTTCAAAAAAGTTGTTCAGACGTCGAGGTCTAATTCTGTTTCCGATGATAAAAACCCATCTGTTTCCACCGAAAAACATTTCAGGGGATCGTTTGCAACAGTTTGGCACCATTTTTGAGTGAATTGCAGAACGTCCGATTTTAGCTGAAATTGTGACCGCGCGGCTTAGGGATTTTTTTTAAAAAAGTTGTTCAGACGTCGACAGCTAATTCTGTTTATGCTGATAAAAACCCATCTGTTTCCACCGAAAAACCTTTCTGGGGTTAGTTTGCAACAATTTGGCACCATTTTTCAGTGAATTGCAGAACGTCAGATTTTTGCTGTAAT
The DNA here is from genome assembly GCF_965113315.1 of Podarcis vaucheri. NCBI lineage: Eukaryota > Metazoa > Chordata > Lepidosauria > Squamata > Lacertidae > Podarcis > Podarcis vaucheri. The sequence continues at coordinate 17,365,333 of NC_138764.1, forward strand.
TGTGACCGCGCGGCTTAGGGTTTTTTTCAAAAAAGTTGTTCAGACGTCGAGGGCTAATTCTGTTTCCGATGATAAAAACCGATCTGTTTCCACCGAGAAACATTTCAGGGGATCGTTTGCAACAATTTGGCACCATTTTTGAGTGAATGGCAGAACGTCAGATTTTTGCTGAAATTGTGACCGCGCACCTTAGGGATTTTTTTCAAAAATTTCTTCAGACGTCGAGGTATAATACTGTTTCCGATTATAAAAACCCATCTATCTCCACCGAAAAGATTTCAGGGGATCGTTTGCAACAGTTTGGAACCATTTTTGAGTGAATTGCAGAACGTCAGATTTTTGCTGAAATTGTGACCGCGCGGCTTAGGGATTTTTTCAAAAAAACCTGTTGAGACGTCGAGGTCTAATTCTGTTTACGATGAAAAAATCCCATCTGTTTCCACCGAAAAACCTTTCTGGGGACAGTTTGCAACAATTTGGCACCATTTTTGAGTGAATTGCAGAACGTCAGATTTTTGCTGAAATTGTGACCGCGCGCGCGGCTTAGGGATTTTTTCAAAAAAAGTTGTTCAGACGTCGAGGGCTAATACTGTTTCTGATGATAAAAACCCATCTGTTTCCACCGAAAAGATTTCAGGGGATCGTTTGCAACAGTTTGGAACCATTTTTGAGTGAATTGCAGAACGTCCGATTTTTGCTGAAATTGTGACCGCGCGGCTTAGGGATTTTTTCAAAAAAAGTTCTTCAGACGTCGAGGGCTAATACTGTTTCCGATGATAAAAAACCAACTATTTCCACTGAAAAGATTTCAGGGGATCGTTTGCAACAGTTTGGAACCATTTTTGAGTGAATTGCAGAACGTCCGATTTTTGCTGAAATTGTGACCGCGCGGCTTAGGGATTTTTTCAAAAAAAGTTGTTCAGACTTCGAGGTCTAATTCTGTTTTCGATAGTAAAAACCCATCTGTTTCCACCGAAAAACATTTCAGGGGATCGTTTGCAACAATTTGGCACCATTTTTCAGTGAATTGCAGAACGTCAGATTTTTGCTGTAATTGTGACCGCGCGGCTTAGGGTTTTTTTCAAAAAAGTTGTTCAGACGTCGAGGTCTAATTCTGTTTTCAATAATAAAAACCCATCTGTTTCCACCGAAAAACATTTCAGGGGATCGTTTGCAACAATTTGGCACCATTTTTCAGTGAATTGCAGAACGTCAGATTTTTGCTGTAATTGTGACCGCGCGGCTTAGGGTTTTTTTCAAAAAATTGTTCAGACGTCGAGGTCTAATTCTGTTTTCAATAATAAAAACCCATCTGTTTCCACCGAAAAACATTTCAGGGGATCGTTTGCAACAGTTTGGAACCATTTTTGAGTGAATTGCAGAACGTCAGATTTTTGCTGAAATTTTGACCGCGCGGCTTAGGGTTTTTTTCAAAAATTTCTTCAGACGTCGAGGTATAATACTGTTTCCGATTATAAAAACCCATCTATCTCCACCGAAAAGATTTCAGGGGATCGTTTGCAACAGTTTGGAACCATTTTTGAGTGAATTGCAGAACGTCAGATTTTTGCTGAAATTGTGACCGCGCGGCTTAGGGATTTTTTCAAAAAAACCTGTTGAGACGTCGAGGTCTAATTCTGTTTACGATGAAAAAATCCCATCTGTTTCCACCGAAAAACCTTTCTGGGGACAGTTTGCAACAATTTGGCACCATTTTTGAGTGAATTGCAGAACGTCAGATTTTTGCTGAAATTGTGACAGCGCGCACGGCTTAGGGATTTTTTCAAAAAAAGTTGTTCAGACGTCGAGGGCTAATACTGTTTCTGATCATAAAAACCCATCTGTTTCCACCGAAAAGATTTCAGGGGATCGTTTGCAACAGTTTGGAACCATTTTTGAGTGAATTGCAGAACGTCCGATTTTTGCTGAAATTGTGACCGCGCGGCTTAGGGATTTTTTCAAAAAAAGTTCTTCAGACGTCGAGGGCTAATACTGTTTCCGATGATAAAAACCCATCTATTTCCACCGAAAAGATTTCAGGGGATCGTTTGCAACAGTTTGGAACCATTTTTGAGTGAATTGCAGAACGTCCGATTTTTGCTGAAATTGTGACCGCGCGGCTTAGGGATTTTTTCAAAAAAAGTTGTTCAGACTTCGAGGTCTAATTCTGTTTTCGATAGTAAAAACCCATCTGTTTCCACCGAAAAACATTTCAGGGGATCGTTTGCAACAATTTGGCACCATTTTTCAGTGAATTGCAGAACGTCAGATTTTTGCTGAAATTGTGACCGCGCGGCTTAGGGTTTTTTTCAAAAAAGTTGTTCAGACGTCGAGGACTAATTCTGTTTCCGATGATAAAAACCCATCTGTTTCCACCGAGAAACATTTCAGGGGATCGTTTGCAACAGTTTGGAACCATTTTTGAGTGAATTGCAGAACGTCAGATTTTTGCTGAAATTGTGACCGCGCGGCTTAGGGATTTTTTCAAAAAAAGTTCTTCAGACGTCGAGGGCTAATACTGTTTCCGATGATAAAAACCCATCTATTTCCACCGAAAAGATTTCAGGGGATCGTTTGCAACAGTTTGGAACCATTTTTGAGTGAATTGCAGAACGTCCGATTTTTGCTGAAATTGTGACCGCGCGGCTTAGGGATTTTTTCAAAAAAAGTTGTTCAGACTTCGAGGTCTAATTCTGTTTTCGATAGTAAAAACCCATCTGTTTCCACCGAAAAACATTTCAGGGGATCGTTTGCAACAATTTGGCACCATTTTTCAGTGAATTGCAGAACGTCAGATTTTTGCTGTAATTGTGACCGCGCGGCTTAGGGTTTTTTTCAAAAAAGTTGTTCAGACGTCGAGGTCTAATTCTGTTTTCAATAATAAAAACCCATCTGTTTCCACCGAAAAACATTTCAGGGGATCGTTTGCAACAGTTTGGAACCATTTTTGAGTGAATTGCAGAACGTCAGATTTTTGCGGAAATTGTGACCGCGCGGCTTAGGGTTTTTTTCAAAAAAAGTTCTTCAGACGTCGAGGGCTAATACTGTTTCCGATGATAAAAACCCATCTATTTCCACCGAAAAGATTTCAGGGGATCGTTTGCAACAGTTTGGAACCATTTTTGAGTGAATTGCAGAACGTCAGATTTTTGCTGAAATTGTGACCGCGCGGCTTAGGGATTTTTTCAAAAAAAGTTGTTCAGACTTCGAGGTCTAATTCTGTTTTCGATAGTAAAAACCCATCTGTTTCCACCGAAAAACATTTCAGGGGATCGTTTGCAACAGTTTGGCACCATTTTTGAGTGAATTGCAGAACGTCAGATTATTGCTGAAATTGTGACCGCGCGGCTTAGGGTTTTTTTCAAAAAAGTTGTTCAGACGTCGAGGTCTAATTCTGTTTACGCTGATAAAAACCCAATGTTTCCACCGAAAAACATTTCAGGGGATTGTTTGCAACAGTTTGGCACCATTTTTGAGTGAATTGCAGAACGTCAGATTTTTGCTGAAATTGTGACTGCGCGGTTTAGGGATTTTTTCAAAAAAAGTTGTTCAGACTTCGAGGTATAATACTGTTTCCGATTATAAAAACCCATCTATTTCCACCGAAAAGATTTCAGGGGATCGTTTGCAACAGTTTGGAACCATTTTTGAGTGAATTGCAGAACGTCCGATTTTTGCTGAAATTGTGACCGCGCGGCTTAGGGATTTTTTTAAAAAAAGTTGTTCAGACGTCGACAGCTAATTCTGTTTACGCTGATAAAAACCCATCTGTTTCCACCGAAAAACCTTTCTGGGGTTAGTTTGCAACAATTTGGCACCATTTTTCAGTGAATTGCAGAACGTCAGATTTTTGCTGTAATTGTGACCGCGCGGCTTAGGGTTTTTTTTCAAAAAAGTTGTTCAGACGTTGAGGTCTAATTCTGTTTTCAATAATAAAAACCCATCTGTTTCCACCGAAAAACATTTCAGGGGATCGTTTGCAACAGTTTGGAACCATTTTTGAGTGAATTGCAGAACGTCAGATTTTTGCTGAAATTGTGACCGCGCGGCTTAGGGATTTTTTCAAAAAAAGTTCTTCAGACGTCGAGGGCTAATACTGTTTCCGATGATAAAAACCCATCTATTTCCACCGAAAAGATTTCAGGGGATCGTTTGCAACAGTTTTGAACCATTTTTGAGTGAATTGCAGAACGTCCGATTTTTGCTGAAATTGTGACCGCGCGGCTTAGGGATTTTTTCAAAAAAAGTTGTTCAGACTTCGAGGTCTAATTCTGTTTTCGATAGTAAAAACCCATCTGTTTCCACCGAAAAACATTTCAGGGGATCGTTTGCAACAATTTGGCACCATTTTTCAGTGAATTGCAGAACGTCAGATTTTTGCGGAAATTGTGACCGCGCGGCTTAGGGTTTTTTTCAAAAAAAGTTCTTCAGACGTCGAGGGCTAATACTGTTTCCGATGATAAAAGCCCATCTATTTCCACCGAAAAGATTTCAGGGGATCGTTTGCAACAGTTTGGAACCATTTTTGAGTGAATTGCAGAACGTCCGATTTTTGCTGAAATTGTGACCGCGCGGCTTAGGGATTTTTTCAAAAAAAGTTGTTCAGACTTCGAGGTCTAATTCTGTTTTCGATAGTAAAAACCCATCTGTTTCCACCGAAAAACATTTCAGGGGATCGTTTGCAACAGTTTGGCACCATTTTTGAGTGAATTGCAGAACGTCAGATTATTGCTGAAATTGTGACCGCGCGGCTTAGGGATTTTTTCAAAAAAAGTTGTTCAGACGTCGAGAGCTAATTCTGTTTCCAATGATAAAAACCCATCTGTTTCCACCGAAAAACATTTCAGGGGATCGTTTGCAACAGTTTGGAACCATTTTTTAGTGAATTGCAGAACGTCCGATTTTTGCTGAAATTGTGACCGCGCGGCTTAGGGATTTTTTCAAAAACAGTTGTTGAGACGTCGAGGGCTAATTCTGTTTCCGATGATAAAAACCCATCTGTTTCCACCGAAAAGATTTCAGGGGATTGTTTGCAACAGTTTGGAACCATTTTTGAGTGAATTGCAGAACGTCAGATTTTTTCTGTAATTGTGACCGCGCGGCTTAGGGTTTTTTTTCAAAAAAGTTGTTCAGACGTCGAGGTCTAATTCTGTTTCCGATGATAAAAACCCATCTGTTTCCACCGAAAAACATTTCAGGGGATCGTTTGCAACAGTTTGGCACCATTTTTGAGTGAATTGCAGAACGTCCGATTTTAGCTGAAATTGTGACCGCGCGGCTTAGGGATTTTTTTAAAAAAAGTTGTTCAGACGTCGACAGCTAATTCTGTTTACGCTGATAAAAACCCATCTGTTTCCACCGAAAAACCTTTCTGGGGTTAGTTTGCAACAATTTGGCACCATTTTTCAGTGAATTGCAGAACGTCAGATTTTTGCTGTAATTGTGACCGCGCGGCTTAGGGTTTTTTTCAAAAAAGTTGTTCAGACGTCGAGGTCTAATTCTGTTTTCAATAATAAAAACCCATCTGTTTCCACCGAAAAACATTTCAGGGGATCGTTTGCAACAGTTTGGAACCATTTTTGAGTGAATTGCAGAACGTCAGATTTTTGCTGAAATTGTGACCGCGCGGCTTAGGGTTTTTTTCAAAAAAGTTGTTCAGACGTCGAGGACTAATTCTGTTTCCGATGATAAAAACCCATCTGTTTCCACCGAGAAACATTTCAGGGGATAGTTTGCAACAGTTTGGAACCATTTTTGAGTGAATTGCAGAACGTCAAATTTTTGCTGAAATTGTGACCGCGCGGCTTAAGGATTTTTTCAAAAGAAGTTGTTCCGACGTCGAGGCCTAATTCTGTTTTCGATGATAAAAACCCATCTTTTTCCATCGAAGAACCTTTCTGGGGATAGTTTGCAAAGGTTTGGCACCATTTTTGAATGAATTGCAGAACGTCAGATTTTTGCTGAAATTGTGACCGCGCGGCTTAGGGATTTTTTCAAAAAAACCTGTTGAGACGTCGAGGTCTAATTCTGTTTCCGATGAAAAAAACCCATCTGTTTCCACCGAAAAACCTTTCTGGGGACAGTTTGCAACAATTTGGCACCATTTTTGAGTGAATTGCAGAACGTCAGATTTTTGTTGAAATTGTGACTGCGCGGCTTAGGGATTTTTTCAAAAAAAGTTGTTCAGACGTCGAGGGCTAATTCTGTTTTCGATGATAAAAACCCATCTGTTTCCACCGAAAAACCTTTCTGGGGATAGTTTGCAACAGTTTGCCAACATTTTTGAGTGATATGCAGAACGTCATATTTTTGCTGAAATTGTGACCGCGCGCGCGGCTTAGGGATTTTTTCAAAAAAAGTTCTTCAGACGTCGAGGGCTAATACTGTTTCCAATGATGAAAACCCATCTATTTCCACCGAAAATATTTCAGGGGATCGTTTGCAACAGTTTGGAACCATTTTTGAGTGAATTGCAGAACGTCCGATTTTTGCTGAAATTGTGACCGCGCGGCTTAGGGATTTTTTCAAAAAAAGTTGTTCAGACTTCGAGATCTAATTCTGTTTTCGATAGTAAAAACCCATCTGTTTCCACCGAAAAACATTTCAGGGGATCGTTTGCAACAATTTGGCACCATTTTTCAGTGAATTGCAGAACGTCAGATTTTTGCTGTAATTGTGACCGCGCGGCTTAGGGTTTTTTTCAAAAAAGTTGTTCAGACGTCGAGGTCTAATTCTGTTTTCAATAATAAAAACCCATCTGTTTCCACCGAAAAACATTTCAGGGGATCGTTTGCAACAGTTTGGAACCATTTTTGAGTGAATTGCAGAACGTCAGATTTTTGCTGAAATTGTGACCGCGCGGCTTAGGGTTTTTTTCTAAAAAGTTGTTCAGACGTCGAGGTCTAATTCTGTTTACGCTGATAAAAACCCATCTGTTTCCACCGAAAAACATTTCAGGGGATTGTTTGCAACAGTTTGGAACCATTTTTGAGTGAATTGCAGAACGTCAGATTTTTTCTGTAATTGTGACCGCGCGGCTTAGGGTTTTTTTCAAAAAAGTTGTTCAGACATCGAGGTCTAATTCTGTTTCCGATGATAAAAACCCATCTGTTTCCACCGAAAAACATTTCAGGGGATCGTTTGCAACAGTTTGGAACCATTTTTGAGTGAATTGCAGAACGTCAGATTTTTGCTGAAATTGTGACCGAAGGGCTTAGGGATTTTTTTCAAAAATTTCTTCAGACGTCGAGGTATAATACTGTTTCCGATTATAAAAACCCATCTATTTCCACCGAAATGATTTCAGGGGATCGTTTGCAACAGTTTGGAACCATTTTTGAGTGAATTGCAGAACGTCAGATTTTTGCTGAAATTGTGACCGAGCGGCTTAGGGATTTTTTCAAAAAAAGTTGTTCAGACGTCAAGGTATAATTCTCTTTTGGATTATAAAAACCCATCTGTTTCCACCAAAAAACATTTCAGGGGATCGTTTGCAACAGTTTGCCAACATTTTTGAGTGAATTGCAGAACGTCAGATTTTTGCTGAAATTGTGACCGCGCGTCTTAGGGATTTTTTCAAAAAAAGTTCTTCAGACGTCGAGGGCTAATGCTATTTCTGATGATAAAAACCCATCTATTTCCACCGAAAAGATTTCAGGGGATCGTTTGCAACAGTTTGGAACCATTTTTGAGTGAATTGCAGAACGTCCGATTTTTGCTGAAATTGTGACCGAGCGGCTTAGGGATTTTTTCAAAAAAAGTTGTTCAGACTTCGAGGTCTAATTCTGTTTTCGATAGTAAAAACCCATCTGTTTCCACCGAAAAACATTTCAGGGGATCGTTTGCAACAGTTTGGCACCATTTTTGAGTGAATTGCAGAACGTCAGATTTTTGCTGAAATTGTGACCGCACGGCTTAGGGATTTTTTCAAAAAAAGTTGTTCCGACGTTGAGGTCTAATTCTGTTTTCGGTGATAAAAACCCATCTGTTTCCACTGAAAAACATTTCAGGGGATCGTTTGCAACAGTTTGCACCATTTTTGAGTGAATTGCAGAACGTCAGATTTTTGCTGAAATTGTGACTGCGCGGCTTAGGGATTTTTTAAAAAAAAGTTGTTCAGACGTCGACAGCTAATTCTGTTTACGCTGATAAAAACCCATCTGTTTCCACTGAAAAACCTTTCTGGGGTTAGTTTCCAACAATTTGGAACCATTTTTGAGTGAATTGCAGAACGTCAGATTTTTGCTGAAATTGTGACCGCGCGGCTTAGGGTTTTTTTCAAAAAAGTTGTTCAGACGTCGAGGTCTAATTCTGTTTCCGATGATAAAAACCCATCTGTTTCCACCGCAAAACATTTCAGGGGATTGTTTGCAACAGTTTGGAACCATTTTTGAGTGAATTGCAGAACGTCAGATTTTTGCTGAAATTGTGACCGAACGGCTTAGGGATTTTTTCACAAAATGTTGTTCAGATCTCGAGGGCTAATTTTGTTTCCGATGATAAAAACCCATCTGTTTCCACCGAGAAACATTTCAGGGGATCGTTTGCAACAATTTGGCACCATTTTTGAGTGAATTGCAGAACGTCAGATTTTTGCTGAAATTGTGACCGCGCAGCTTAGGGATTTTTTTCAAAAATTTCTTCAGACGTCGAGGTATAATACTGTTTCCGATTATAAAAACCCATCTATTTCCACCGAAAAGATTTCAGGGGATCGTTTGCAACAGTTTGGAACCATTTTTGAGTAAATTGCAGAACGTCAGATTTTTGCTGAAATTGTGACCGCGCGGCTTAGGGATTTTTTCAAAAAAAGTTGTTCAGACTTCGAGGTATAATTCTCTTTTGGATTATAAAAACCCTTCTGTTTCCACCGAAAAATATTTCAGGGGATCGTTTGCAACAGTTTGGCACCATTTTTGAGTGAATTGCAGAACGTCAGATTTTTGCTGAAATTGTGACCGCATGGCTTAGGGATTTTTTCAAAAAAAGTTGTTCCGACGTCGAGGTCTAATTCTGTTTTCGGTGATAAAAACCCATCTGTTTCCACTGAAAAACATTTCAGGGGATCGTTTGCAACAGTTTGGCACCATTTTTGAGCGAACTGCAGAACGTCAGATTTTTGCTGAAATTGTGACTGCAGGGATTTTTTTTAAAAAAGTTGTTCAGACGTCGACAGCTAATTCTGTTTACGCTGATAAAAACCCATCTGTTTCCACCGAAAAACCTTTCTGGGGTTACTTTGCAACTATTTGGAACCATTTTTGAGTGAATTGCAGAACGTCAGATTTTTGCTGAAATTGTGACTGCGCGGCTTAGGGATTTTTTAAAAAAAAGTTGTTCAGACGTCGACAGCTAATTCTGTTTACGCTGATAAAAACCCATCTGTTTCCACCGAAAAACCTTTCGGGGGTTAGTTTGCAACAATTTGGCACCATTTTTGAGTGAATTGCAGAACGTCAGATTTTTGCTGTAATTGTGACCGTGCGGCTTAGGGTTTTTTTTCAAAAAAGTTGTTCAGACGTCGAGGTCTAATTCTGTTTCCGATTATAAAAACCCATCTGTTTCCACCGAAAAACATTTCAGGGGATCGTTTGCAACAGTTTCGAACCATTTTTCAGTGAATTGCAGAACGTCAGATTTTTGCTGAAATTGTGACCGAACGGCTTAGGGATTTTTTCACAAAATGTTGTTCAGATCTCGAGGGCTAATTTTGTTTCCGATGATAAAAACCCATCTGTTTCCACCGAGAAACATTTCAGGGGATCGTTTGCAACAATTTGGCACCATTTTTGAGTGAATTGCAGAACGTCAGATTTTTGCTGAAATTGTGACCGCGCAGCTTAGGGATTTTTTTCAAAAATTTCTTCAGACGTCGAGGTATAATACTGTTTCCGATTATAAAAACCCATCTATTTCCACCGAAAAGATTTCAGGGGATCGTTTGCAACAGTTTGGAACCATTTTTGAGTAAATTGCAGAACGTCAGATTTTTGCTGAAATTGTGACCGCGCGGCTTAGGGATTTTTTCAAAAAAAGTTGTTCAGACTTCGAGGTATAATTCTCTTTTGGATTATAAAAACCCATCTGTTTCCACCGAAAAACATTTCAGGGGATCGTTTGCAACAGTTTGGCACCATTTTTGAGTGAATTGCAGAACGTCAGATTTTTGCTGAAATTGTGACCGCATGGCTTAGGGATTTTTTCAAAAAAAGTTGTTCCGACGTCGAGGTCTAATTCTGTTTTCGGTGATAAAAACCCATCTGTTTCCACTGAAAAACATTTCAGGGGATCGTTTGCAACAGTTTGGCACCATTTTTGAGCGAACTGCAGAACGTCAGATTTTTGCTGAAATTGTGACTGCAGGGATTTTTTTTAAAAAAGTTGTTCAGACGTCGACAGCTAATTCTGTTTACGCTGATAAAAACCCATCTGTTTCCACCGAAAAACCTTTCTGGGGTTACTTTGCAACTATTTGGAACCATTTTTGAGTGAATTGCAGAACGTCAGATTTTTGCTGAAATTGTGACTGCGCGGCTTAGGGATTTTTTAAAAAAAAGTTGTTCAGACGTCGACAGCTAATTCTGTTTACGCTGATAAAAACCCATCTGTTTCCACCGAAAAACCTTTCGGGGGTTAGTTTGCAACAATTTGGCACCATTTTTGAGTGAATTGCAGAACGTCAGATTTTTGCTGTAATTGTGACCGTGCGGCTTAGGGTTTTTTTTCAAAAAAGTTGTTCAGACGTCGAGGTCTAATTCTGTTTCCGATTATAAAAACCCATCTGTTTCCACCGAAAAACATTTCAGGGGATCGTTTGCAACAGTTTCGAACCATTTTTCAGTGAATTGCAGAACGTCAGATTTTTGCTGAAATTGTGACCGCGCAGCTTAGGGATTTTTTTCAAAAATTTCTACAGACGTCAAGGTATAATACTGTTTCCGATTATAAAAACCCATCTATTTCCACCGAAAAGATTTCAGGGGATCGTTTGCAACAGTTTGGAACCATTTTTGAGTGAATTGCAGAACGTCAGATTTTTGCTGAAATTGTGACCGCGCGGCTTAGGGATTTTTTCAAAAAAAGTTGTTCAGACTTCGAGGTATAATTCTCTTTTGGATTATAAAAACCCATCTGTTTCCACCGAAAAACATTTCAGGGGATCGTTTGCAACAGTTTGGCACCATTTTTGAGTGAATTGCAGAACGTCAGATTTTTGCTGAAATTTTGACCGCGCGGTTTAGGGTTTTTTTCAAAAAAGTTGTTCAGACGTCGAGGTCTAATTCTGTTTTCATTGAAAAAAAGCCATCTGTTTCCACCGAAAAACATTTCAGGGGATCGTTTGCAACAGTTTGGCACCATTTTTGAGTGAATTGCAGAACGTCAGATTTTTGCTGAAATTGTGACCGCATGGCTTAGGGATTTTTTCAAAAAAAGTTGTTCCGACGTCGAGGTCTAATTCTGTTTTCGGTGATAAAAACCCATCTGTTTCCACTGAAAAACATTTCAGGGGATCGTTTGCAACAGTTTGGCACCATTTTTAAGCGAATTGCAGAACGTCAGATTTTTGCTGAAATTGTGACTGCAGGGATTTTTTTAAAAAAAGTTGTTCAGACGTCGACAGCTAATTCTGTTTACGCTGATAAAAACCCATCTGTTTCCACCGAAAAACCTTTCTGGGGTTACTTTGCAACTATTTGGAACCATTTTTGACTGAATTGCAGAACGTCAGATTTTTGCTGAAATTGTGACTGCGCGGCTTAGGGATTTTTTAAAAAAAAGTTGTTCAGACGTCGACAGCTAATTCTGTTTACGCTGATAAAAACCCATCTGTTTCCACCGAAAAACCTTTCGGGGGTTAGTTTGCAACAATTTGGCACCATTTTTGAGTGAATTGCAGAACGTCAGATTTTTGCTGTAATTGTGACCGTGCGGCTTAGGGTTTTTTTTCAAAAAAGTTGTTCAGACGTCGAGGTCTAATTCTGTTTCCGATTATAAAAACCCATCTGTTTCCACCGAAAAACATTTCAGGGGATCGTTTGCAACAGTTTCGAACCATTTTTCAGTGAATTGCAGAACGTCAGATTTTTGCTGAAATTGTGACCGAACGGCTTAGGGATTTTTTCACAAAATGTTGTTCAGATCTCGAGGGCTAATTTTGTTTCCGATGATAAAAACCCATCTGTTTCCACCGAGAAACATTTCAGGGGATCGTTTGCAACAATTTGGCACCATTTTTGAGTGAATTGCAGAACGTCAGATTTTTGCTGAAATTGTGACCGCGCAGCTTAGGGATTTTTTTCAAAAATTTCTTCAGACGTCGAGGTATAATACTGTTTCCGATTATAAAAACCCATCTATTTCCACCGAAAAGATTTCAGGGGATCGTTTGCAACAGTTTGGAACCATTTTTGAGTAAATTGCAGAACGTCAGATTTTTGCTGAAATTGTGACCGCGCGGCTTAGGGATTTTTTCAAAAAAAGTTGTTCAGACTTCGAGGTATAATTCTCTTTTGGATTATAAAAACCCATCTGTTTCCACCGAAAAACATTTCAGGGGATCGTTTGCAACTGTTTGGCACCATTTTTGAGTGAATTGCAGAACGTCAGATTTTTGCTGAAATTGTGACCGCATGGCTTAGGGATTTTTTCAAAAAAAGTTGTTCCGACGTCGAGGTCTAATTCTGTTTTCGGTGATAAAAACCCATCTGTTTCCACTGAAAAACATTTCAGGGGATCGTTTGCAACAGTTTGGCACCATTTTTGAGCGAACTGCAGAACGTCAGATTTTTGCTGAAATTGTGACTGCAGGGATTTTTTTTAAAAAAGTTGTTCAGACGTCGACAGCTAATTCTGTTTACGCTGATAAAAACCCATCTGTTTCCACCGAAAAACCTTTCTGGGGTTACTTTGCAACTATTTGGAACCATTTTTGAGTGAATTGCAGAACGTCAGATTTTTGCTGAAATTGTGACCGTGCGGCTTAGGGTTTTTTTTCAAAAAAGTTGTTCAGACGTCGAGGTCTAATTCTGTTTCCGATTATAAAAACCCATCTGTTTCCACCGAAAAACATTTCAGGGGATCGTTTGCAACAGTTTCGAACCATTTTTCAGTGAATTGCAGAACGTCAGATTTTTGCTGAAATTGTGACCGCGCAGCTTAGGGATTTTTTTCAAAAATTTCTACAGACGTCAAGGTATAATACTGTTTCCGATTATAAAAACCCATCTATTTCCACCGAAAAGATTTCAGGGGATCGTTTGCAACAGTTTGGAACCATTTTTGAGTGAATTGCAGAACGTCAGATTTTTGCTGAAATTGTGACCGCGCGGCTTAGGGATTTTTTCAAAAAAAGTTGTTCAGACTTCGAGGTATAATTCTCTTTTGGATTATAAAAACCCATCTGTTTCCACCGAAAAACATTTCAGGGGATCGTTTGCAACAGTTTGGCACCATTTTTGAGTGAATTGCAGAACGTCAGATTTTTGCTGAAATTTTGACCGCGCGGTTTAGGGTTTTTTTCAAAAAAGTTGTTCAGACGTCGAGGTCTAATTCTGTTTTCATTGAAAAAAAGCCATCTGTTTCCACCGAAAAACATTTCAGGGGATCGTTTGCAACAGTTTGGCACCATTTTTGAGTGAATTGCAGAACGTCAGATTTTTGCTGAAATTGTGACCGCATGGCTTAGGGATTTTTTCAAAAAAAGTTGTTCCGACGTCGAGGTCTAATTCTGTTTTCGGTGATAAAAACCCATCTGTTTCCACTGAAAAACATTTCAGGGGATCGTTTGCAACAGTTTGGCACCATTTTTAAGCGAATTGCAGAACGTCAGATTTTTGCTGAAATTGTGACTGCAGGGATTTTTTTTAAAAAAGTTGTTCAGACGTCGACAGCTAATTCTGTTTACGCTGATAAAAACCCATCTGTTTCCACCGAAAAACCTTTCTGGGGTTAGTTTGCAACTATTTGGAACCGTTTTTGAGTGAATTGCAGAACGTCAGATTTTTGCTGAAATTGTGACTGCGCGGCTTAGGGATTTTTTTAAAAAAAGTTGTTCAGACGTCGACAGCTAATTCTGTTTACGCTGATAAAAACCCATCTGTTTCCACCGAAAAACCTTTCGGGGGTTAGTTTGCAACAATTTGGCACCATTTTTGAGTGAATTGCAGAACGTCAGATTTTTGCTGTAATTGTGACCGCGCGGCTTAGGGTTTTTTTTAAAAAAAGTTGTTCAGACGTCGAGGTCTAATTCTGTTTCCGATTATAAAAACCCATCTGTTTCCACCGAAAAACATTTCAGGGGATCGTTTGCAACAGTTTCGAACCATTTTTGAGTGAATTGCAGAACGTCAGATTTTTGCTGAAATTGTGACCGCGCAGCTTAGGGATTTTTTTCAAAAATTTCTTCAGACGTCGAGGTATAATACTGTTTCCGATTATAAAAACCCATCTATTTCCACCGAAAAGATTTCAGGGGATCGTTTGCAACAGTTTGGAACCATTTTTGAGTGAATTGCAGAACGTCAGATTTTTGCTGAAATTGTGACCGAGCGGCTTAGGGATTTTTTCAAAAAAAGTTGTTCAGACTTCGAGGTATAATTCTCTTTTGGATTATAAAAACCCATCTGTTTCCACCGAAAAACATTTCAGGGGATCGTTTGCAACAGTTTGCCAACATTTTTGAGTGAATTGCAGAACGTCAGATTTTTGCTGAAATTGTGACCGCGCGTCTTAGGGATTTTTTCAAAAAAAGTTCTTCAGACGTCGAGGGCTAATGCTATTTCTGATGATAAAAACCCATCTATTTCCACCGAAAAGATTTCAGGGGATCGTTTGCAACAGTTTGGAACCATTTTTGAGTGAATTGCAGAACGTCCGATTTTTGCTGAAATTGTGACCGAGCGGCTTAGGGATTTTTTCAAAAAAAGTTGTTCAGACTTCGAGGTCTAATTCTGTTTTCGATAGTAAAAACCCATCTGTTTCCACCGAAAAACATTTCAGGGGATCGTTTGCAACAGTTTGGCACCATTTTTGAGTGAATTGCAGAACGTCAGATTTTTGCTGAAATTGTGACCGCACGGCTTAGGGATTTTTTCAAAAAAAGTTGTTCCGACGTTGAGGTCTAATTCTGTTTTCGGTGATAAAAACCCATCTGTTTCCACTGAAAAACATTTCAGGGGATCGTTTGCAACAGTTTGCACCATTTTTGAGTGAATTGCAGAACGTCAGATTTTTGCTGAAATTGTGACTGCGCGGCTTAGGGATTTTTTTAAAAAAAGTTGTTCAGACGTCGACAGCTAATTCTGTTTACGCTGATAAAAACCCATCTGTTTCCACCGAAAAACCTTTCGGGGGTTAGTTTGCAACAATTTGGCACCATTTTTGAGTGAATTGCAGAACGTCAGATTTTTGCTGTAATTGTAACCGCGCAGCTTAGGGATTTTTTTCAAAAATTTCTACAGACGTCAAGGTATAATACTGTTTCCGATTATAAAAACCCATCTATTTCCACCGAAAAGATTTCAGGGGATCGTTTGCAACAGTTTGGAACCATTTTTGAGTGAATTGCAGAACGTCAGATTTTTGCTGAAATTGTGACCGCGCGGCTTAGGGATTTTTTCAAAAAAAGTTGTTCAGACTTCGAGGTATAATTCTCTTTTGGATTATAAAAACCCATCTGTTTCCACCGAAAAACATTTCAGGGGATCGTTTGCAACAGTTTGGCACCATTTTTGAGTGAATTGCAGAACGTCAGATTTTTGCTGAAATTGTGACCGCATGGCTTAGGGATTTTTTCAAAAAAAGTTGTTCCGACGTCGAGGTCTAATTCTGTTTTCGGTGATAAAAACCCATCTGTTTCCACTGAAAAACATTTCAGGGGATCGTTTGCAACAGTTTGGCACCATTTTTGAGCGAATTGCAGAACGTCAGATTTTTGCTGAAATTGTGACTGCAGGGATTTTTTAAAAAAAAGTTGTTCAGACGTCGACAGCTAATTCTGTTTACGCTGATAAAAACCCATCTGTTTCCACCGAAAAACCTTTCTGGGGTTAGTTTGCAACTATTTGGAACCATTTTTGAGTGAATTGGAGAACGTCAGATTTTTGCTGAAATTGTGACTGCGCGCGGCTTAGGGATTTTTTAAAAAAAAGTTGTTCAGACGTCGAGGGCTAATGCTATTTCTGATGATAAAAACCCATCTATTTCCACCGAAAAGATTTCAGGGGATCGTTTGCAACAGTTTGGAACCATTTTTGAGTGAATTGCAGAACGTCCGATTTTTGCTGAAATTGTGACCGAGCGGCTTAGGGATTTTTTCAAAAAAAGTTGTTCAGACTTCGAGGTCTAATTCTGTTTTCGATAGTAAAAACCCATCTGTTTCCACCGAAAAACATTTCAGGGGATCGTTTGCAACAGTTTGGCACCATTTTTGAGTGAATTGCAGAACGTCAGATTTTTGCTGAAATTGTGACCGCACGGCTTAGGGATTTTTTCAAAAAAAGTTGTTCCGACGTTGAGGTCTAATTCTGTTTTCGGTGATAAAAACCCATCTGTTTCCACTGAAAAACATTTCAGGGGATCGTTTGCAACAGTTTGCACCATTTTTGAGTGAATTGCAGAACGTCAGATTTTTGCTGAAATTGTGACTGCGCGGCTTAGGGATTTTTTAAAAAAAAGTTGTTCAGACGTCGACAGCTAATTCTGTTTACGCTGATAAAAACCCATCTGTTTCCACCGAAAAACCTTTCGGGGGTTAGTTTGCAACAATTTGGCACCATTTTTGAGTGAATTGCAGAACGTCAGATTTTTGCTGTAATTGTGACCGCGCGGCTTAGGGTTTTTTTTCAAAAAAGTTCTTCAGACGTCGAGGTCTAATTCTGTTTCCGATTATAAAAACCCATCTATTTCCACCGAAAAGATTTCAGGGGATCGTTTGCAACAGTTTGGAACCATTTTTGAGTGAATTGCAGAACGTCAGATTTTTGCTGAAATTGTGACCGAGCGGCTTAGGGATTTTTTCAAAAAAAGTTGTTCAGACTTCGAGGTATAATTCTCTTTTGGATTATAAAAACCCATCTGTTTCCACCGAAAAACATTTCAGGGGATCGTTTGCAACAGTTTGCCAACATTTTTGAGTGAATTGCAGAACGTCAGATTTTTGCTGAAATTGTGACCGCGCGTCTTAGGGATTTTTTCAAAAAAGTTGTTCAGACGTCGAGGTCTAATTCTGTTTTCATTGAAAAAAAGCCATCTGTTTCCACCGAAAAACATTTCAGGGGATCGTTTGCAACAGTTTGGCACCATTTTTGAGTGAATTGCAGAACGTCAGATTTTTGCTGAAATTGTGACCGCATGGCTTAGGGATTTTTTCAAAAAAAGTTGTTCCGACGTCGAGGTCTAATTCTGTTTTCGGTGATAAAAACCCATCTGTTTCCACTGAAAAACATTTCAGGGGATCGTTTGCAACAGTTTGGCACCATTTTTGAGCGAATTGCAGAACGTCAGATTTTTGCTGAAATTGTGACTGCAGGGATTTTTTAAAAAAAAGTTGTTCAGACGTCGACAGCTAATTCTGTTTACGCTGATAAAAACCCATCTGTTTCCACCGAAAAACCTTTCTGGGGTTAGTTTGCAACTATTTGGAACCATTTTTGAGTGAATTGCAGAACGTCAGATTTTTGCTGAAATTGTGACTGCGCGCGGCTTAGGGATTTTTAAAAAAAAAGTTGTTCAGACGTCGACAGCTAATTCTGTTTACGCTGATAAAAACCCATCTGTTTCCACCGAAAAACCTTTCGGGGGTTAGTTTGCAACAATTTGGCACCATTTTTGAGTGAATTGCAGAACGTCAGATTTTTGCTGTAATTGTGACCGCGCGGCTTAGGGTTTTTTTTCAAAAAAGTTGTTCAGACGTCGAGGTCTAATTCTGTTTCCGATTATAAAAACCCATCTGTTTCCACCGAAAAACATTTCAGGGGATCGTTTGCAACAGTTTCGAACCATTTTTGAGTGAATTGCAGAACGTCAGATTTTTGCTGAAATTGTGACCGCGCAGCTTAGGGATTTTTTTCAAAAATTTCTTCAGACGTCGAGGTATAATACTGTTTCCGATTATAAAAACCCATCTATTTCCACCGAAAAGATTTCAGGGGATCGTTTGCAACAGTTTGGAACCATTTTTGAGTGAATTGCAGAACGTCAGATTTTTGCTGAAATTGTGACCGCGCGGCTTAGGGATTTTTTCAAAAAAAGTTGTTCAGACTTCGAGGTATAATTCTCTTTTGGATTATAAAAACCCATCTGTTTCCACCGAAAAACATTTCAGGGGATCGTTTGCAATAGTTTGGCACCATTTTTGAGTGAATTGCAGAACGTCAGATTTTTGCTGAAATTGTGACCGCATGGCTTAGGGATTTTTTCAAAAAAAGTTGTTCCGACGTCGAGGTCTAATTCTGTTTTCGGTGATAAAAACCCATCTGTTTCCACTGAAAAACATTTCAGGGGATCGTTTGCAACAGTTTGGCACCATTTTTGAGCGAATTGCAGAACGTCAGATTTTTGCTGAAATTGTGACTGCAGGGATTTTTTAAAAAAAAGTTGTTCAGACGTCGACAGCTAATTCTGTTTACGCTGATAAAAACCCATCTGTTTCCACCGAAAAACCTTTCTGGGGTTAGTTTGCAACTATTTGGAACCATTTTTGAGTGAATTGCAGAACGTCAGATTTTTGCTGAAATTGTGACTGCGCGCGGCTTAGGGATTTTTTAAAAAAAAGTTGTTCAGACGTCGAGGGCTAATGCTATTTCTGATGATAAAAACCCATCTATTTCCACCGAAAAGATTTCAGGGGATCGTTTGCAACAGTTTGGAACCATTTTTGAGTGAATTGCAGAACGTCCGATTTTTGCTGAAATTGTGACCGAGCGGCTTAGGGATTTTTTCAAAAAAAGTTGTTCAGACTTCGAGGTCTAATTCTGTTTTCGATAGTAAAAACCCATCTGTTTCCACCGAAAAACATTTCAGGGGATCGTTTGCAACAGTTTGGCACCATTTTTGAGTGAATTGCAGAACGTCAGATTTTTGCTGAAATTGTGACCGCACGGCTTAGGGATTTTTTCAAAAAAAGTTGTTCCGACGTTGAGGTCTAATTCTGTTTTCGGTGATAAAAACCCATCTGTTTCCACTGAAAAACATTTCAGGGGATCGTTTGCAACAGTTTGCACCATTTTTGAGTGAATTGCAGAACGTCAGATTTTTGCTGAAATTGTGACTGCGCGGCTTAGGGATTTTTTAAAAAAAAGTTGTTCAGACGTCGACAGCTAATTCTGTTTACGCTGATAAAAACCCATCTGTTTCCACCGAAAAACCTTTCGGGGGTTAGTTTGCAACAATTTGGCACCATTTTTGAGTGAATTGCAGAACGTCAGATTTTTGCTGTAATTGTGACCGCGCGGCTTAGGGTTTTTTTTCAAAAAAGTTCTTCAGACGTCGAGGTCTAATTCTGTTTCCGATTATAAAAACCCATCTATTTCCACCGAAAAGATTTCAGGGGATCGTTTGCAACAGTTTGGAACCATTTTTGAGTGAATTGCAGAACGTCAGATTTTTGCTGAAATTGTGACCGAGCGGCTTAGGGATTTTTTCAAAAAAAGTTGTTCAGACTTCGAGGTATAATTCTCTTTTGGATTATAAAAACCCATCTGTTTCCACTGAAAAACATTTCAGGGGATCGTTTGCAACAGTTTGCCAACATTTTTGAGTGAATTGCAGAACGTCAGATTTTTGCTGAAATTGTGACCGCGCGTCTTAGGGATTTTTTCAAAAAAGTTGTTCAGACGTCGAGGTCTAATTCTGTTTTCATTGAAAAAAAGCCATCTGTTTCCACCGAAAAACATTTCAGGGGATCGTTTGCAACAGTTTGGCACCATTTTTGAGTGAATTGCAGAACGTCAGATTTTTGCTGAAATTGTGACCGCATGGCTTAGGGATTTTTTCAAAAAAAGTTGTTCCGACGTCGAGGTCTAATTCTGTTTTCGGTGATAAAAACCCATCTGTTTCCACTGAAAAACATTTCAGGGGATCGTTTGCAACAGTTTGGCACCATTTTTGAGCGAATTGCAGAACGTCAGATTTTTGCTGAAATTGTGACTGCAGGGATTTTTTTAAAAAAAGTTGTTCAGACGTCGACAGCTAATTCTGTTTACGCTGATAAAAACCCATCTGTTTCCACCGAAAAACCTTTCTGGGGTTAGTTTGCAACTATTTGGAACCATTTTTGAGTGAATTGCAGAACGTCAGATTTTTGCTGAAATTGTGACTGCGCGCGGCTTAGGGATTTTTTAAAAAAAAGTTGTTCAGACGTCGACAGCTAATTCTGTTTACGCTGATAAAAACCCATCTGTTTCCACCGAAAAACCTTTCGGGGGTTAGTTTGCAACAATTTGGCACCATTTTTGAGTGAATTGCAGAACGTCAGATTTTTGCTGTAATTGTGACCGCGCGGCTTAGGGTTTTTTTTCAAAAAAGTTGTTCAGACGTCGAGGTCTAATTCTGTTTCCGATTATAAAAACCCATCTGTTTCCACCGAAAAACATTTCAGGGGATCGTTTGCAACAGTTTCGAACCATTTTTGAGTGAATTGCAGAACGTCAGATTTTTGCTGAAATTGTGACCGCGCAGCTTAGGGATTTTTTTCAAAAATTTCTTCAGACGTCGAGGTATAATACTGTTTCCGATTATAAAAACCCATCTATTTCCACCGAAAAGATTTCAGGGGATCGTTTGCAACAGTTTGGAACCATTTTTGAGTGAATTGCAGAACGTCAGATTTTTGCTGAAATTGTGACCGCGCGGCTTAGGGATTTTTTCAAAAAAAGTTGTTCAGACTTCGAGGTATAATTCTCTTTTGGATTATAAAAACCCATCTGTTTCCACAGAAAAACATTTCAGGGGATCGTTTGCAATAGTTTGGCACCATTTTTGAGTGAATTGCAGAACGTCAGATTTTTGCTGAAATTGTGACCGCATGGCTTAGGGATTTTTTCAAAAAAAGTTGTTCCGACGTCGAGGTCTAATTCTGTTTTCGGTGATAAAAACCCATCTGTTTCCACTGAAAAACATTTCAGGGGATCGTTTGCAACAGTTTGGCACCATTTTTGAGCGAATTGCAGAACGTCAGATTTTTGCTGAAATTGTGACTGCAGGGATTTTTTTAAAAAAAGTTGTTCAGACGTCGACAGCTAATTCTGTTTACGCTGATAAAAACCCATCTGTTTCCACCGAAAAACCTTTCTGGGGTTAGTTTGCAACTATTTGGAACCATTTTTGAGTGAATTGCAGAACGTCAGATTTTTGCTGTAATTGTGACCACGCGGCTTAGGGTTTTTTTCAAAAAAGTTGTTCAGACGTCGAGGTCTAATTCTGTTTCCGATGATAAAAACCCATCTGTTTCCACCGAAAAACCTTTCTGGGATTAGTTTGCAACAATTTGGCACCATTTTTGAGTGAATTGCAGAACGTCAGATTTTTGCTTAAATTGTGATTGCGCGGCTTAGGGATTTTTTTAAAAAAAAGTTGTTCAGACGTCGACAGCTAATTCTGTTTACGCTGATAAAAACCCATCTGTTTCCACCGAAAAACCTTTCTGGGGTTAGTTTGCAACAATTTGGCACCATTTTTGAGTGAATTGCAGAACGTCAGATTTTTGCTGTAATTGTGACCGCGCGGCTTAGGGTTTTTTTTCAAAAAAGTTGTTCAGACGTCGAGGTCTAATTCTGTTTCCGATTATAAAAACCCAACTGTTTCCACCGAAAAACATTTCAGGGGATTGTTTGCAACAGTTTGGAACCATTTTTGAGTGAATTGCAGAACGTCAGATTTTTGCTGAAATTGTGACCGAATAGCTTAGGGATTTTTTCACAAAAAGTTGTTCAGATCTCGAGGGCTAATTTTGTTTCCGATGATAAAAACCCATCTGTTTCCACCGAGAAACATTTCAGGGGATCGTTTGCAACAGTTTGGAACCATTTTTGAGTGAATTGCAGAACGTCCGATTTTTGCTGAAATTGTGACCGCGCGGCTTAGGGATTTTTTCAAAAAAAGTTGTTCAGACTTCGAGGTATAATTCTCTTTTGGATTATAAAAACCCATCTGTTTCCACCGAAAAACATTTCAGGGGATCGTTTGAAACAGTTTGGCACCATTTTTGAGTGAATTGCAGAACGTCAGATTTTTGCTGAAATTGTGACCGCACGGCTTAGGGATTTTTTCAAAAAAAGTTGTTCCGACGTCAAGGTCTAATTCTGTTTTCGGTGATAAAAACCCATCTGTTTCCACTGAAAAACATTTCAGGGGATCATTTGCAACAGTTTGGCACCATTTTTGAGTGAATTGCAGAACGTCAGATTTTTGCTGAAATTGTGACCGCGCGGCTTAGGGATTTTTTCAAAAAAAGTTGTTCAGACTTCGAGGTATAATTCTCTTTTGGATTATAAAAACCCATTTGTTTCCACCGAAAAGATTTCAGGGGATCGTTTGCAACAGTTTGGAACCATTTTTGAGTGAATTGCAGAACGTCAGATTTTTGCTGAAATTGTGACCGAGCGGCTTAGGGATTTTTTCAAAAAAAGTTGTTCAGACTTCGAGGTATAATTCTCTTTTGGATTATAAAAACCCATCTGTTTCCACCGAAAAACATTTCAGGGGATCGTTTGCAACAGTTTGCCAACATTTTTGAGTGAATTGCAGAACGTCAGATTTTTGCTGAAATTGTGACCGCGCGTCTTAGGGATTTTTTCAAAAAAGTTGTTCAGACGTCGAGGGCTAATGCTATTTCTGATGATAAAAACCCATCTATTTCCACCGAAAAGATTTCAGGGGATCGTTTGCAACAGTTTGGAACCATTTTTGAGTGAATTGCAGAACGTCCGATTTTTGCTGAAATTGTGACCGAGCGGCTTAGGGATTTTTTCAAAAAAAGTTGTTCAGACTTCGAGGTCTAATTCTGTTTTCGATAGTAAAAACCCATCTGTTTCCACCGAAAAACATTTCAGGGGATCGTTTGCAACAGTTTGGCACCATTTTTGAGTGAATTGCAGAACGTCAGATTTTTGCTGAAATTGTGACCGCACGGCTTAGGGATTTTTTCAAAAAAAGTTGTTCCGACGTTGAGGTCTAATTCTGTTTTCGGTGATAAAAACCCATCTGTTTCCACTGAAAAACATTTCAGGGGATCGTTTGCAACAGTTTGCACCATTTTTGAGTGAATTGCAGAACGTCAGATTTTTGCTGAAATTGTGACCGCACGGCTTAGGGATTTTTTCAAAAAAAGTTGTTCCGACGTCAAGGTCTAATTCTGTTTTCGGTGATAAAAACCCATCTGTTTACACTGAAAAACATTTCAGGGGATTGTTTGCAACAGTTTGGCACCATTTTTGAGTGAATTGCAGAACGTCAGATTTTTGCTGTAATTGTGACCGCGCGGCTTAGGGTTTTTTTTCAAAAAAGTTGTTCAGACGTCGAGGTCTAATTCTGTTTCCGATTATAAAAACCCATCTATTTCCACCGAAAAGATTTCAGGGGATCGTTTGCAACAGTTTGGAACCATTTTTGAGTGAATTGCAGAACGTCAGATTTTTGCTGAAATTGTGACCGAGCGGCTTAGGGATTTTTTCAAAAAAAGTTGTTCAGACTTCGAGGTATAATTCTCTTTTGGATTATAAAAACCCATCTGTTTCCACCGAAAAACATTTCAGGGGATCGTTTGCAACAGTTTGCCAACATTTTTGAGTGAATTGCAGAACGTCAGATTTTTGCTGAAATTGTGACCGCGCGTCTTAGGGATTTTTTCAAAAAAGTTGTTCAGACGTCGAGGTCTAATTCTGTTTTCATTGAAAAAAAGCCATCTGTTTCCACCGAAAAACATTTCAGGGGATCGTTTGCAACAGTTTGGCACCATTTTTGAGTGAATTGCAGAACGTCAGATTTTTGCTGAAATTGTGACCGCATGGCTTAGGGATTTTTTCAAAAAAAGTTGTTCCGACGTCGAGGTCTAATTCTGTTTTCGGTGATAAAAACCCATCTGTTTCCACTGAAAAACATTTCAGGGGATCGTTTGCAACAGTTTGGCACCATTTTTGAGCGAATTGCAGAACGTCAGATTTTTGCTGAAATTGTGACTGCAGGGATTTTTTTAAAAAAAGTTGTTTAGACGTCGACAGCTAATTCTGTTTACGCTGATAAAAACCCATCTGTTTCCACCGAAAAACCTTTCGGGGGTTAGTTTGCAACAATTTGGCACCATTTTTGAGTGAATTGCAGAACGTCAGATTTTTGCTGTAATTGTGACCGCGCGGCTTAGGGTTTTTTTTCAAAAAAGTTGTTCAGACGTCGAGGTCTAATTCTGTTTCCGATTATAAAAACCCATCTGTTTCCACCGAAAAACATTTCAGGGGATCGTTTGCAACAGTTTCGAACCATTTTTGAGTGAATTGCAGAACGTCAGATTTTTGCTGAAATTGTGACCGCGCAGCTTAGGGATTTTTTTCAAAAATTTCTTCAGACGTCGAGGTATAATACTGTTTCCGATTATAAAAACCCATCTATTTCCACCGAAAAGATTTCAGGGGATCGTTTGCAACAGTTTGGAACCATTTTTGAGTGAATTGCAGAACGTCAGATTTTTGCTGAAATTGTGACCGCGCGGCTTAGGGATTTTTTCAAAAAAAGTTGTTCAGACTTCGAGGTATAATTCTCTTTTGGATTATAAAAACCCATCTGTTTCCACCGAAAAACATTTCAGGGGATCGTTTGCAATAGTTTGGCACCATTTTTGAGTGAATTGCAGAACGTCAGATTTTTGCTGAAATTGTGACCGCATGGCTTAGGGATTTTTTCAAAAAAAGTTGTTCCGACGTCGAGGTCTAATTCTGTTTTCGGTGATAAAAACCCATCTGTTTCCACTGAAAAACATTTCAGGGGATCGTTTGCAACAGTTTGGCACCATTTTTGAGTGAATTGCAGAACGTCAGATTTTTGCTGAAATTGTGACCGCGCGGCTTAGGGATTTTTTAAAAAAAAGTTGTTCAGACTTCGAGGTATAATTCTCTTTTGGATTATAAAAACCCATCTGTTTCCACCGAAAAACATTTCAGGGGATCGTTTGAAACAGTTTGGCACCATTTTTGAGTGAATTGCAGAACGTCAGATTTTTGCTGAAATTGTGACCGCACGGCTTAGGGATTTTTTCAAAAAAAGTTGTTCCGACGTCAAGGTCTAATTCTGTTTTCGGTGATAAAAACCCATCTGTTTCCACTGAAAAACATTTCAGGGGATCGTTTGCAACAGTTTGGCACCATTTTTGAGTGAATTGCAGAACGTCAGATTTTTGCTGAAATTGTGACCGCGCGGCTTAGGGATTGTTTCAAAAAAAGTTGTTCAGACTTCGAGGTATAATTCTCTTTTGGATTATAAAAACCCATTTGTTTCCACCGAAAAACATTTCAGGGGATCGTTTGCAACAGTTTCGAACCATTTTTGAGTGAATTGCAGAACGTCAGATTTTTGCTGAAATTGTGACCGCGCAGCTTAGGGATTTTTTAAAAAATTTCTTCAGACGTCGAGGTATAATACTGTTTCCGATTATAAAAACCCATCTATTTCTACCGAAAAGATTTCAGGGGATCGTTTGCAACAGTTTGGAACCATTTTTGAGTGAATTGCAGAACGTCAGATTTTTGCTTAAATTGTGACCGCGCGGCTTAGGGATTTTTTCAAAAAAAGTTGTTCAGACTTCGAGGTATAATTCTCTTTTGGATTATAAAAACCCATCTGTTTCCACCGAAAAACATTTCAGGGGATCGTTTGCAACAGTTTGGCACCATTTTTGAGTGAATTGCAGAACGTCAGATTTTTGCTGAAATTGTGACCGCATGGCTTAGGGATTTTTTCAAAAAAAGTTGTTCCGACGTCGAGGTCTAATTCTGTTTTCGGTGATAAAAACCCATCTGTTTCCACTGAAAAACATTTCAGGGGATCGTTTGCAACAGTTTGGCACCATTTTTGAGTGAATTGCAGAACGTCAGATTTTTGCTGTAATTGTGACCGCGCGGCTTAGGGTTTTTTTCAAAAAAGTTGTTCAGACGTCGAGGTCTAATTCTGTTTCCGATGATAAAAACCCATCTGTTTCCACCGAAAAACCTTTCTGGGATTAGTTTGCAACAATTTGGCACCATTTTTGAGTGAATTGCAGAACGTCAGATTTTTGCTTAAATTGTGACTGCGCGGCTTAGGGATTTTTTTTAAAAAAAGTTGTTCAGACGTCGACAGCTAATTCTGTTTACGCTGATAAAAACCCATCTGTTTCCACCGAAAAACCTTTCTGGGGTTAGTTTGCAACAATTTGGCACCATTTTTGAGTGAATTGCAGAACGTCAGATTTTTGCTGTAATTGTGACCGCGCGGCTTAGGGTTTTTTTTAAAAAAAAGTTGTTCAGACGTCGAGGTCTAATTCTGTTTCCGATTATAAAAACCCATCTGTTTCCACCGAAAAACATTTCAGGGGATTGTTTGCAAGAGTTTGGAACCATTTTTGAGTGAATTGCAGAACGTCAGATTTTTGCTGAAATTGTGACCGAACGGCTTAGGGATTTTTTCACAAAAAGTTGTTCAGATCTCGAGGGCTAATTTTGTTTCCGATGATAAAAACCCATCTGTTTCCACCGAGAAACATTTCAGGGGATCGTTTGCAACAGTTTGGAACCATTTTTGAGTGAATTGCAGAACGTCCGATTTTTGCTGAAATTGTGACCGCGCGGCTTAGGGATTTTTTCAAAAAAAGTTGTTCAGACTTCGAGGTATAATTCTCTTTTGGATTATAAAAACCCATCTGTTTCCACCGAAAAACATTTCAGGGGATCGTTTGAAACAGTTTGGCACCATTTTTGAGTGAATTGCAGAACGTCAGATTTTTGCTGAAATTGTGACCGCACGGCTTAGGGATTTTTTCAAAAAAAGTTGTTCCGACGTCAAGGTCTAATTCTGTTTTCGGTGATAAAAACCCATCTGTTTCCACTGAAAAACATTTCAGGGGATCGTTTGCAACAGTTTGGCACCATTTTTGAGTGAATTGCAGAACGTCAGATTTTTGCTGAAATTGTGACCGCGCGGCTTAGGGATTTTTTCAAAAAAAGTTGTTCAGACTTCGAGGTATAATTCTCTTTTGGATTATAAAAACCCATTTGTTTTCACCGAAAAACATTTCAGGGGATCGTTTGCAACAGTTTGGCACCATTTTTGAGTGAATTGCAGAACGTCAGATTTTTGCTGAAATTGTGACCGCATGGCTTAGGGATTTTTTCAAAAAAAGTTGTTCCGACGTCGAGGTCTAATTCTGTTTTCGGTGATAAAAACCCATCTGTTTCCACTGAAAAACATTTCAGGGGATCGTTTGCAACAGTTTGGCACCATTTTTGAGCGAATTGCAGAACGTCAGATTTTTGCTGAAATTGTGACTGCAGGGATTTTTTTAAAAAAAGTTGTTCAGACGTCGACAGCTAATTCTGTTTACGCTGATAAAAACCCATCTGTTTCCACCGAAAAACCTTTCAGGGGTTAGTTTGCAACTATTTGGAACCATTTTTGAGTGAATTGCAGAACGTCAGATTTTTGCTGTAATTGTGACCGCGCGGCTTAGGGTTTTTTTCAAAAATGTTGTTCAGACGTCGAGGTCTAATTCTGTTTCCGATGATAAAAACCCATCTGTTTCCACCGAAAAACCTTTCTGGGGTTAGTTTGCAACAATTTGGCACCATTTTTGAGTGAATTGCAGAACGTCAGATTTTTGCTGAAATTGTGACTGCGCGGCTTAGGGATTTTTTTAAAAAAAGTTGTTCAGACGTCGACAGCTAATTCTGTTTACGCTGATAAAAACCCATCTGTTTCCACCGAAAAACCTTTCTGGGGTTAGTTTGCAACAATTTGGCACCATTTTTGAGTGAATTGCAGAACCTCAGATTTTTGCTGTAATTGTGACTGCGCGGCTTAGGGTTTTTTTTTCAAAAAAGTTGTTCAGACGTCGAGGTCTAATTCTGTTTCCGATTATAAAAACCCATCTGTTTCCACCGAAAAACATTTCAGGGGATTGTTTGCAACAGTTTGGAACCATTTTTGAGTGAATTGCAGAACGTCAGATTTTTGCTGTAATTGTGACCGCGCGGCTTAGGGTTTTTTTTCAAAAAAGTTGTTCAGACGTCGAGGTCTAATTCTGTTTCCGATGATAAAAACCCATCTGTTTCCACCGAAAAACCTTTCTGGGGTTAGTTTGCAACAATTTGGCACCATTTTTGAATGAATTGCAGAACGTCAGATTTTTGCTGAAATTGTGACTGCGCGGCTTAGGGATTTTTTTAAAAAAAGTTGTTCAGACGTCGACAGCTAATTCTGTTTACGCTGATAAAAACCCATCTGTTTCCACCGAAAAACCTTTCTGGGGTTAGTTTGCAACAATTTGGCACCATTTTTGAGTGAATTGCAGAACGTCAGATTTTTGCTGTAATTGTGACCGCGCGGCTTAGGGTTTTTTTTCAAAAAAGTTGTTCAGACGTCGAGGTCTAATTCTGTTTCCGATTATAAAAACCCATCTGTTTCCACCGAAAAACATTTCAGGGGATTGTTTGCAACAGTTTGGAACCATTTTTGAGTGAATTGCAGAACATCAGATTTTTGCTGAAATTGTGACCGAACGGCTTAGGGATTTTTTCACAAAAAGTTGTTCAGATCTCGAGGGCTAATTTTGTTTCCAATGATAAAAACCCATCTGTTTCCACCGAGAAACATTTCAGGGGATCGTTTGCAACAGTTTGGAACCATTTTTGAGTGAATTGCAGAACGTCCGATTTTTGCTGAAATCGTGACCGCGCGGCTTAGGGATTTTTTCAAAAAAAGTTGTTCAGACTTCGAGGTATAATTCTCTTTTGGATTATAAAAACCCATCTGTTTCCACCGAAAAACATTTCAGGGGATCGTTTGCAACAGTTTGGCACCATTTTTGAGTGAATTGCAGAACGTCAGATTTTTGCTGAAATTGTGACCGCGCGGTTTAGGGTTTTTTTCAAAAAAGTTGTTCAGACGTCGAGGTCTAATTCTGTTTTCATTGAAAAAAAGCCATCTGTTTCCACCGAAAAACATTTCAGGGGATCGTTTGCAACAGTTTGGCACCATTTTTGAGTGAATTGCAGAACGTCAGATTTTTGCTGAAATTGTGACCGAACGGCTTAGGGATTTTTTCACAAAAAGTTGTTCAGATCTCGAGGGCTAATTCTGTTTCCGATGATAAAAACCCTTCTGTTTCCACCGAAAAGATTTCAGGGGATCGTTTGCAGCAATTTGGCACCATTTTTGAGTGAATTGCAGAACGTCAGATTTTTGCTGAAATTGTGACCGCGCGGCTTAGGGATTTTTTCAAAAAAAGTTGTTCAGACGTCGAGGGCTAATTCTGTTTCCGATGATAAAAACCCATCTGTTTCCACCGAAAAACATTTCAGGGGATCGTTTGCCACAGTTTGGCACCATTTTTGAGTGAATTGCAGAACGTCAGATTTTTGCTGAAATTGTGACCGCACGGCTTAGGGATTTTTACAAAAAAAGTTGATCCGACGTCGAGGTCTAATTCTGTTTCCGATGAAAAAAACCCATCTGTTTCCACTGAAAAACATTTCAGGGGATCGTTTGCAACAGTTTGGCACCATTTTTGAGTGAATTGCAGAACGTCAGATTTTTGCTGAAATTGTGACCGCGCGGCTTAGGGTTTTTTTCAAAAAAGTTGTTCAGACGTCGACAGCTAATTCTGTTTCTGATGATAAAAACCCATTTGTTTCCACCTAAAAACATTTCAGGCGATCACTTAGAAAAGTTTGCCAACATTTTTGAGTGAATAGCAGAATGTCAGATTTCTGCTGAAATTGTGACCGCGCGGCTTAGGGATTTTTTCAAAAATAGTTCTTCAGACGTCGAGGGCTAATTCTGTTTCCGATGATAAAAACCCATCTATTTCCACCGAAAAGATTTCAGGGGATCGTTTGCAACAGTTTCGAACCATTTTTGAGTGAATTGCAGAACGTCAGATTTTTGCTGAAATTGTGACCGCGCGGCTTAGGGATTTTTTCAAAAGAAGTTGTTCCGACGTCGAGGCCTAATTCTGTTTTCGATGAAAAAAACCCATCTGTTTCCACCGAAAAACCTTTCTGGGGATAGTTTGCAACAATTTGGCACCATTTTTGAGTGAATTGCAGAACGTCAGATTTTTGCTGAAATTGTGACCGCGCGGCTTAGGGTTTTTTTCAAAAAAGTTGTTCCGACGTCGAGGTCTAATTCTGTTTTCATTGATAAAAAGCCATCTGTTTCCACCGAAAAGATTTCAGGGGATCGTTTGCAACAGTTTCGAACCATTTTTGAGTGAATTGCAGAACGTCAGATTTTTGCTGAAATTGTGACTGCGCGGCTTAGGAATTTTTTCAAAAAAAGTTGATCCGACGTTGAGGTCTAATTCTGTTTTCGATGATAAAAACCCATCTGTTTCCACCGAAAAACCTTTCTGGGGATAGTTTGCAAAAGTTTGGCACAATTTTTGAGTGAATTGCAGAACGTCAGATTTTTGCTGAAATTGTGACCGCGCGGCTTAGGGATTTTTTCAAAAAAAGTTGTTGAGACGTCGAGGGCTAATTCTGTTTTCGATGATAAAAACCCATCTGTTTCCACCGAAAAACCTTTCTGGGGATAGTTTGCAACAGTTTGCCAACATTTTTGAGTGAATTGCAGAACGTCATATTTTTGCTGAAATTGTGACCACGCGGCTTAGGGATTTTTTCAAAAAAAGTTGTTCAGACGTCGAGGGCTAATTCTGTTTCCGATGAAAAAAACCCATCTGTTTCCACCGAAAAATATTTCAGGGGATCGTTTGCAACAGTTTGGAACCATTTTTGAGTGAATTGCAGAACGTCAGATTTTTGCTGAAATTGTGACCACGCGGCTTAGGGATTTTTTCAAAAAAAGTTTTTCAGACGTCAAGGTATAATTCTCTTTTGGATTATAAAAACCCATCTGTTTCCACCAAAAAACATTTCAGGGGATCGTTTGCAACAGTTTGCCAACATTTTTGAGTGAATGGCAGAACGTCAGATTTTTGCTGAAATTGTGACCGCGCGGCTTAGGGATTTTTTCAAAAATAGTTCTTCAGACGTCGAGGGCTAATTCTGTTTCCGATGATAAAAACCCATCTATTTCCACCGAAAAGATTTCAGGGGATCGTTTGCAACAGTTTGGAACCATTTTTGAGTGAATTGCAGAACGTCAGATTTTTGCTGAAATTGTGACTGCGCGGCTTAGGAATTTTTTCAAAAAATGTTGATCCGACGTTGAGGTCTAATTCTGTTTTCGATGATAAAAACCCATCTGTTTCCACCGAAAAACCTTTCTGGGGATAGTTTGCAAAAGTTTGGCACCATTTTTGAGTGAATTGCAGAACGTCAGATTTTTGCTGAAATTGTGACCGCGCGGCTTAGGGATTTTTTCAAAAAAAGTTGTTCAGACGTCGAGGGCTAATGCTGTTTTCGATGATAAAAACCCATCTGTTTCCACCGAAAAACCTTTCTGGGGATAGTTTGCAACAGTTTGCCAACATTTTTGAGTGAATTGCAGAACGTCATATTTTTGCTGAAATTGTGACCGCGCGGCTTAGGGATTTTTTCAAAAAAAGTTGTTCAGACATCGAGGGCTAATTCTGTTTCCGATGAAAAAAACCCATCTCTTTCCACCGAAAAATATTTCAGGGGATCGTTTGCAACAGTTTGGAACCATCTTTGAGTGAATTGCAGAACGTCAGATTTTTGCTGAAATCGTGACCACGCGGCTTAGGGATTTTTTCAAAAAAAGTTTTTCAGACGTCAAGGTATAATTCTCTTTTGTATTATAAAAACCCATCTGTTTCCACCAAAAAACATTTCAGGGGATCGTTTGCAACAGTTTGGAACCATTTTTGAGTGAAATGCGGAACGTCAGATTTTTGCTGAAATTGTGACCGGGCGGCTTAGGAATTTTTTCAAAAGGAGTTGTTCCGACGTCGAGGCCTAATTCTGTTTTCGATGGAAAAAACCCATCTGTTTCCACCGAAAAACCTTTCTGGGGATAGTTTGCAACAATTTGGCACCATTTTTGAGTGAATTGCAGAACGTCAGATTTTTGCTGAAATTGTGACCGCGCGGCTTAGGGTTTTTTTCAAAAAAGTTGTTCAGACGTCGAGGTCTAATTCTGTTTTCATTGATAAAAAGCCATCTGTTTCCACCGAAAAATATTTCAGGGGATCGTTTGCAACAGTTTGGAACCATTTTTGAGTGAATTGCAGAACGTCAGATTTTTGCTGAAATTGTGACCACGCGGCTTAGGGATTTTTTCAAAAAAAGTTGTTCAGACGTCGAGGGCTAATTCTGTTTCCGATGAAAAAAACCCATCTGTTTCCACCGAAAAATATTTCAGGGGATCGTTTGCAACAGTTTGGAACCATTTTTGAGTGAATTGCAGAACGTCAGATTTTTGCTGAAATTGTGACCACGCGGCTTAGGGATTTTTTCCAAAAAAAGTTTTTCAGACGTCAAGGTATAATTCTCTTTTGGATTATAAAAACCCATCTGTTTCCACCAAAAAACATTTCAGGGGATCGTTTGCAACAGTTTGCCAACATTTTTGAGTGAATTGCAGA
This sequence comes from Podarcis vaucheri, assembly GCF_965113315.1. NCBI lineage: Eukaryota > Metazoa > Chordata > Lepidosauria > Squamata > Lacertidae > Podarcis > Podarcis vaucheri. Next base: position 17,398,079 of record NC_138764.1, read on the forward strand.
ATGTCAGATTTTTGCTGAAATTGTGACCGTGCGGCTTAGGGATTTTTTCAAAAATAGTTCTTCAGACGTCGAGGGCTAATTCTGTTTCCGATGATAAAAACCCATCTATTTCCACCGAAAAGATTTCAGGGGATCGTTTGCAACAGTTTCGAACCATTTTTGAGTGAATTGCAGAACGTCAGATTTTTGCTGAAATTGTGACTGCGCGGCTTAGGAATTTTTTCAAAAAATGTTGATCCGACGTTGAGGTCTAATTCTGTTTTCGATGATAAAAACCCATCTGTTTCCACCGAAAAACCTTTCTGGGGATAGTTTGCAAAAGTTTGGCACCATTTTTGAGTGAATTGCAGAACGTCAGATTTTTGCTGAAATTGTGACCGCGCGGCTTAGGGATTTTTTCAAAAAAAGTTCTTCAGACGTCGAGGGCTAATTCTGTTTCCGATGATAAAAACCCATCTTTTTCCACCGAAAAACCTTTCTGGGGATAGTTTGCAACAGTTTGCCAACATTTTTGAGTGAATTGCAGAACGTCATATTTTTGCTGAAATTGTGACCACGCGGCTTAGGGATTTTTTCAAAAAAAGTTGTTCAGACGTCGAGGTATAATTCTCTTTTGGATTATAAAAACCCATCTGTTTCCACCAAAAAACATTTCAGGGGATCGTTTGCAACAGTTTGCCAACATTTTTGAGTGAATTGCAGAACGTCAGATTTTTGCTGAAATTGTGACCGCGCGGCTTAGGGATTTTTTCAAAAATAGTTCTTCAGACGTCGAGGCCTAATTCTGTTTCCGATGATAAAAACCCATCTATTTCCACCAAAAAGATTTCAGGGGATCGTTTGCAACAGTTTCGAACCATTTTTGAGTGAATTGCAGAACGTCAGATTTTTGCTGAAATTGTGACTGCGCGGCTTAGGAATTTTTTCAAAAAATGTTGATCCGACGTTGAGGTCTAATTCTGTTTTCGATGATAAAAACCCATGTGTTTCCACCGAAAAACCTTTCTGGGGATAGTTTGCAAAAGTTTGGCACCATTTTTGAGTGAATTGCAGAACGTCATATTTTTGCTGAAATTGTGACCGCGCGGCTTAGGGATTTTTTCAAAAAAAGTTCTTCAGACGTCGAGGGCTAATTCTGTTTCCGATGATAAAAACCCATCTATTTCCACCGAAAAGATTTCAGGGGATCGTTTGCAACAGTTTCGAACCATTTTTGAGTGAATTGCAGAACGTCAGATTTTTGCTGAAATTGTGACTGCGCGGCTTAGGAATTTTTTCAAAAAATGTTGATCCGACGTTGAGGTCTAATTCTGTTTTCGATGATAAAAACCCATCTGTTTCCACCGAAAAACCTTTCTGGGGATAGTTTGCAAAAGTTTGGCACCATTTTTGAGTGAATTGCAGAACGTCAGATTTTTGCTGAAATTGTGACCGCGCGGCTTAGGGATTTTTTCAAAAAAAGTTCTTCAGACGTCGAGGGCTAATTCTGTTTCCGATGATAAAAACCCATCTTTTTCCACCGAAAAACCTTTCTGGGGATAGTTTGCAACAGTTTGCCAACATTTTTGAGTGAATTGCAGAACGTCATATTTTTGCTGAAATTGTGACCACGCGGCTTAGGGATTTTTTCAAAAAAAGTTGTTCAGACGTCGAGGTATAATTCTCTTTTGGATTATAAAAACCCATCTGTTTCCACCAAAAAACATTTCAGGGGATCGTTTGCAACAGTTTGCCAACATTTTTGAGTGAATTGCAGAACGTCAGATTTTTGCTGAAATTGTGACCGCGCGGCTTAGGGATTTTTTCAAAAATAGTTCTTCAGACGTCGAGGCCTAATTCTGTTTCCGATGATAAAAACCCATCTATTTCCACCAAAAAGATTTCAGGGGATCGTTTGCAACAGTTTCGAACCATTTTTGAGTGAATTGCAGAACGTCAGATTTTTGCTGAAATTGTGACTGCGCGGCTTAGGAATTTTTTCAAAAAATGTTGATCCGACGTTGAGGTCTAATTCTGTTTTCGATGATAAAAACCCATGTGTTTCCACCGAAAAACCTTTCTGGGGATAGTTTGCAAAAGTTTGGCACCATTTTTGAGTGAATTGCAGAACGTCAGATTTTTGCTGAAATTGTGACCGCGCGGCTTAGGGATTTTTTCAAAAAAAGTTGTTCAGACGTCGAGGGCTAATTCTGTTTTCGATGATAAAAACCCATTTGTTTCCACCGAAAAACCTTTCTGGGGATAGTTTGCAACAGTTTGCCAACATTTTTGAGTGAATTGCAGAACGTCATATTTTTGCTGAAATTGTGACCGCGCGGCTTAGGGATTTTTTCAAAAAAAGTTGTTCAGACGCCGAGGGCTAATTCTGTTTCCGATGAAAAAAACCCATCTCTTTCCACCGAAAAATATTTCAGGGGATCGTTTGCAACAGTTTGGAACCATCTTTGAGTGAATTGCAGAACGTCAGATTTTTGCTGAAATTGTGACCACGCGGCTTAGGGATTTTTTCAAAAAAAGTTTTTCAGACGTCAAGGTATAATTCTCTTTTGGATTATAAAAACCCATCTGTTTCCACCAAAAAACATTTCAGGGGATCGTTTGCAACAGTTTGGAACCATTTTTGAGTGAATTGCAGAACGTCAGATTTTTGCTGAAATTGTGACCGCGCGGCTTAGGGATTTTTTCAAAAATAGTTCTTCAGACGTCGAGGTCTAATTCTGTTTCCGATGATAAAAACCCATCTATTTCCACCGAAAAGATTTCAGGGGATCGTTTGCAACAGTTTCGAACCATTTTTGAGTGAATTGCAGAACGTCAGATTTTTGCTGAAATTGTGACCGCGCGGCTTAGGGATTTTTTCAAAAGAAGTTGTTCCGACGTCGAGGCCTAATTCTGTTTTCGATGAAAAAAACCCATCTGTTTCCACCGAAAAACCTTTCTGGGGATAGCTTGCAACAATTTGGCACCATTTTTGAGTGAATTGCAGAACGTCAGATTTTTGCTGAAATTGTGACCGCGCGGTTTAGGGTTTTTTTCAAAAAAGTTGTTCAGACGTCGAGGTCTAATTCTGTTTTCATTGATAAAAAGCCATCTGTTTCCACCGAAAAATATTTCAGGGGATCGTTTGCAACAGTTTGGAACCATTTTTGAGTGAATTGCAGAACGTCAGATTTTTGCTGAAATTGTGACTGCGCGGCTTAGGGATTTTTTCAAAAAAAGTTGATCCGACGTTGAGGTCTAATTCTGTTTTCGATGATAAAAACCCATCTGTTTCCACCAAAAAACCTTTCTGGGGATAGTTTGCAAAAGTTTGGCACCATTTTTGAGTGAATTGCAGAACGTCAGATTTTTGCTGAAATTGTGACCGCGCGGCTTAGGGATTTTTTCAAAAAAAGTTGTTCAGACGTCGAGGGCTAATTCTGTTTCCGATGATAAAAACCCATCTGTTTCCACCGAAAAACCTTTCTGGGGATAGTTTGCAACAGTTTGCCAACATTTTTGAGTGAATTGCAGAACGTCATATTTTTGCTGAAATTGTGACCGCGCGGCGGCTTAGGGATTTTTTCAAAAAAAGTTCTTCAGACGTCGAGGGCTAATTCTGTTTCCGATGATAAAAACCCATCTATTTCCACCGAAAAGATTTCAGGGGATCGTTTGCAACAGTTTCGAACCATTTTTGAGTGAATTGCAGAACGTCATATTTTTGCTGAAATTGTGACCGCGCGGCTTAGGGATTTTTTCAAAAAAAATTGTTCAGACGTCGAGGGCTAATTCTGTTTCCGATGAAAAAAACCCATCTCTTTCCACCGAAAAATATTTCAGGGGATCGTTTGCAACAGTTTGGAACCATCTTTGAGTGAATTGCAGAACGTCAGATTTTTGCTGAAATTGTGACCACGCGGCTTAGGGATTTTTTCAAAAAAAGTTTTTCAGACGTCAAGGTATAATTCTCTTTTGGATTATAAAAACCCATCTGTTTCCACCAAAAAACATTTCAGGGGATCGTTTGCAACAGTTTGGAACCATTTTTGAGTAAATTGCAGAACGTCAGATTTTTGCTGAAATTGTGACCGCGCGGCTTAGGGATTTTTTCAAAAATAGTTCTTCAGACGTCGAGGTCTAATTCTGTTTCCGATGATAAAAACCCATCTATTTCCACCGAAAAGATTTCAGGGGATCGTTTGCAACAGTTTCGAACCATTTTTGAGTGAATTGCAGAACGTCAGATTTTTGCTGAAATTGTGACCGCGCGGCTTAGGGATTTTTTCAAAAGAAGTTGTTCCGACGTCGAGGCCTAATTCTGTTTTCGATGATAAAAACCCATCTGTTTCCACCGAAAAACCTTTCTGGGGATAGTTTGCAAAAGTTTGGCACCATTTTTGAGTGAATTGCAGAACGTCAGATTTTTGCTTAAATTGTGACCGCACGGCTTAGGGATTTTTTCAAAAATAGTTCTTCAGACGTCGAGGGCTAATTCTGTTTCCGATGATAAAAACCCATCTCTTTCCACCGAAAAATATTTCAGGGGATCGTTTGCAACAGTTTTGAACCATTTTTGAGTGAATTGCAGAACGTCAGATTTTTGCTGAAATTGTGACCGCGCGGCTTAGGGATTTTTTCAAAAAAAGTTGTTCAGACGTCAAGGTATAATTCTGTTTCCGATGATAAAAACCCATCTGTTTCCACCGAGAAACATTTCAGGGGATCATTTGCAACAGTTTGCCAACATTTTTGAGTGAATTGCAGAACGTCAGATTTTTGCTGAAATTGTGACTGCGCGGCTTAGGGATTTTTTCAAAAAGTTGTTCCGACGTCGAGGCCTAATTCTGTTTTCAATGATAAAAACCCATCTGTTTCCACCGAAGAACCTTTCTGGGGATAGTTTGCAAAGGTTTGGCACCATTTTTGAGTGAATTGCAGAACGTCAGATTTTTGCTGAAATTGTGACCGCGCGGCTTAGGGATTTTTTCAAAAAAAGTTCTTCAGACGTCGAGGGCTAATACTGTTTCTGATGATAAAAACCCATCTATTTCCACCGAAAAGATTTCAGGGGATCGTTTGCAACAGTTTGGAACCATTTTTGAGTGAATTGCAGAACGTCCGATTTTTGCTGAAATTGTGACCGCGCGGCTAAGGGATTTTTTCAAAAAAAGTTGTTCAGACGTCGAGGTCTAATTCTGTTTTCGATAGTAAAAACCCATCTGTTTCCACCGAAAAACATTTCAGGGGATCGTTTGCAACAGTTTGGCACCATTTTTGAGTGAATTGCAGAACGTCAGATTTTTGCTGAAATTGTGACTGCGCGGCTTAGGGATTTTTTCAAAAGAAGTTGTTCCGACGTCGAGGCCTAATTCTGTTTTCGATGATAAAAACCCATCTGTTTCCACCGAAGAACCTTTCTGGGGATAGTTTGCAAAGGTTTGGCACCATTTTTGAGTGAATTGCAGAACGTCAGATTTTTGCTGAAATTGTGACTGCGCGGCTTAGGGATTTTTTCAAAAATAGTTCTTCAGACGTCGAGGGCTAATTCTGTTTCCGATGATAAAAACCCATCTCTTTCCACCGAAAAATATTTCAGAAGATCGTTTGCAACAGTTTTGAACCATTTTTGAGTGAATTTCAGAACGTCAGATTTTTGCTGAAATTGTGACCGCGCGGCTTAGGGATTTTTTCAAAAATAGTTCTTCAGACGTCGAGGGCTAATTCTGTTTCCGATGATAAAAACCCATCTCTTTCCACCGAAAAATATTTCAGGGGATCGTTTGCAACAGTTTTGAACCATTTTTGAGTGAATTGCAGAACGTCAGATTTTTGCTGAAATTGTGACCGCGCGGCTTAGGGTTTTTTTCAAAAAAGTTGTTCAGACGTCGAGGTCTAATTCTGTTTTCATTGATAAAAAGCCATCTGTTTCCACCGAAAAATATTTCAGGGGATCGTTTGCAACAGTTTGGAACCATTTTTGAGTGAATTGCAGAACGTCAGATTTTTGCTGAAATTGTGACCGCGCGGCTTAGGGATTTTTTCAAAAATAGTTCTTCAGACGTCGAGGGCTAATTCTGTTTCCGATGATAAAAACCCATCTCTTTCCACCGAAAAATATTTCAGGGGATCGTTTGCAACAGTTTTGAACCATTTTTGAGTGAATTGCAGAACGTCAGATTTTTGCTGAAATTGTGACCGCGCGGCTTAGGGATTTTTTCAAAAAAAGTTGTTCAGACGTCAAGGTATAATTCTGTTTCCGATGATAAAAACCCATCTGTTTCCACCGAGAAACATTTCAGGGGATCATTTGCAACAGTTTGCCAACATTTTTGAGTGAATTGCAGAACGTCAGATTTTTGCTGAAATTGTGACCGCGCGGCTTAGGGATTTTTTCAAAAAAAGTTGTTCAGACGTCGAGGGCTAATACTGTTTCCGTTGATAAAAACCCATCTGTTTCCACCGAAAAACTTTTCTAGGGATAGTTTGCAAAAGTTTGGCACCATTTTTGAGTGAATTGCAGAACGTCAGATTTTTGCTGAAATTGTGACCGCGCGGCTTAGGGATTTTTTCAAAAAAAGTTGTTCAGACGTCGAGGGCTAATTCTGTTTTCGATGATAAAAACCCATCTGTTTCCACCGAAAAACCTTTCTGGGGATCGTTTGCAACAGTTTGCCAACATTTTTGAGTGAATTGCAGAACGTCATATTTTTGCTGAAATTGTGACCGCGCGGCTTAGGGATTTTTTCAAAAAAAGTTGTTCAGACGTCGAGGGCTAATTCTGTTTCCGATGAAAAAAACCCATCTCTTTCCACCGAAAAATATTTCAGGGGATCGTTTGCAACAGTTTGGAACCATCTTTGAGTGAATTGCAGAACGTCAGATTTTTGCTGAAATTGTGACCGCGCGGCTTAGGGATTTTTTCAAAAAAAGTTTTTCAGACGTCAAGGTATAATTCTCTTTTGGATTATAAAAACCCATCTGTTTCCACCAAAAAACATTTCAGGGGATCGTTTGCAACAGTTTCGAACCATTTTTGAGTGAATTGCAGAACGTCCGATTTTTGCTGAAATTGTGATCGCGCGGCTTAGGGATTTTTTCAAAAATAGTTCTTCAGACGTCGAGGTCTAATTCTGTTTCCGATGATAAAAACCCATCTATTTCCACCGAAAAGATTTCAGGGGATAGTTTGCAACAGTTTGGAACCATTTTTGAGTGAATTGCAGAACGTCAGATTTTTGCTGAAATTGTGACCGCGCGGCTTAGGGATTTTTTCAAAAGAAGTTGTTCCTACGTCGAGGCCTAATTCTCTTTTGGATTATAAAAACCCATCTGTTTCCACCAAAAAACATTTCAGGGGATCGTTTGCAACAGTTTGCCAACATTTTTGAGTGAATTGCAGAACGTCAGATTTTTGCTGAAATTGTGACCGCGCGGCTTAGGGATTTTTTCAAAAATAGTTCTTCAGACGTCGAGGGCTAATTCTGTTTCCGATGATAAAAACCCATCTATTTCCACCGAAAAGATTTCAGGGGATCGTTTGCAACAGTTTCGAACCATTTTTGAGTGAATTGCAGAACGTCAGATTTTTGCTGAAATTGTGACTGCGCGGCTTAGGAATTTTTTCAAAAAAAGTTGATCCGACGTCGAGGTCTAATTCTGTTTTCGATGATAAAAACCCATCTGTTTCCACTGAAAAACCTTTCTGGGGATAGTTTGCAAAAGTTTGGCACCATTTTTGAGTGAATTGCAGAACGTCAGATTTTTGCTGAAATTGTGACCGCGCGGCTTAGGGATTTTTTCAAAAAAAGTTGTTCAGACGTCGACAGCTAATTCTGTTTTCGATGTTAAAAACCCATCTGTTTCCACCGAAAAACCTTTCTGGGGATAGTTTGCAACAGTTTGCCAACATTTTTGAGTGAATTGCAGAACGTCATATTTTTGCTGAAATTGTGACCGCGCGGCTTAGGGATTTTTTCAAAAAAAGTTCTTCAGACGTCGAGGGCTAATTCTGTTTCCGATGATAAAAACCCATCTATTTCCACCGAAAAGATTTCAGGGGATCGTTTGCAACAGTTTCGAACCATTTTTGAGTGAATTGCAGAACGTCAGATTTTTGCTGAAATTGTGACCGCGCGGCTTAGGGATTTTTTCAAAAGAAGTTGTTCCGACGTCGAGGCCTAATTCTGTTTTCTATGAAAAAAACCCATCTGTTTCCACCGAAAAACCTTTCTGGGGATAGTTTGCAACAATTTGGCACCATTTTTGAGTGAATTGCAGAACGTCAGATTTTTGCTGAAATTGTGACCGCTCGGCTTATGGTTTTTTTCAAAAAAGTTGTTCAGACGTCGAGGTCTAATTCTGTTTTCATTGATAAAAAGCCATCTGTTTCCACCGAAAAATATTTCAGGGGATCGTTTGCAACAGTTTGGAACCATTTTTGAGTGAATTGCAGAACGTCAGATTTTTGCTGAAATTGTGACCACGCGGCTTAGGGATTTTTTCAAAAAAAGTTTTTCAGACGTCAAGGTATAATTCTCTTTTGGATTATAAAAACCCATCTGTTTCCACCAAAAAACATTTCAGGGGATCGTTTGCAACAGTTTGCCAACATTTTTGAGTGAATTGCAGAACGTCAGATTTTTGCTGAAATTGTGACCGCGCGGCTTAGGGATTTTTTCAAAAATAGTTCTTCAGACGTCGAGGGCTAATTCTGTTTCCGATGATAAAAACCCATCTATTTCCACCGAAAAGATTTCAGGGGATCGTTTGCAACAGTTTCGAACCATTTTTGAGTGAATTGCAGAACGTCAGATTTTTGCTGAAATTGTGACTGCGCGGCTTAGGAATTTTTTCAAAAAAAGTTGATCCGACGTCGAGGTCTAATTCTGTTTTCGATGATAAAAACCCATCTGTTTCCACCGAAAAACCTTTCTGGGGATAGTTTGCAAAAGTTTGGCACCATTTTTGAGTGAATTGCAGAACGTCAGATTTTTGCTGAAATTGTGACCGCGCGGCTTAGGGATTTTTTCAAAAAAAGTTGTTCAGACGTCGACAGCTAATTCTGTTTTCGATGTTAAAAACCCATCTGTTTCCACCGAAAAACCTTTCTGGGGATAGTTTGCAACAGTTTGCCAACATTTTTGAGTGAATTGCAGAACGTCATATTTTTGCTGAAATTGTGACCGCGCGGCTTAGGGATTTTTTCAAAAAAAGTTGTTCAGACGTCGAGGGCTAATTCTGTTTCCGATGAAAAAAACCCATCTCTTTCCACCGAAAAATATTTCAGGGGATCGTTTGCAACAGTTTGGAACCATTTTTGAGTGAATTGCAGAACGTCAGATTTTTGCTGAAATTGTGACCACGCGGCTTAGGGATTTTTTCAAAAAAAGTTTTTCAGACGTCAAGGTATAATTCTCTTTTGGATTATAAAAACCCATCTGTTTCCACCAAAAAACATTTCAGGGGACCGTTTGCAACAGTTTGCCAACATTTTTGAGTGAATTGCAGAACCTCAGATTTTTGCTGAAATTGTGACCGCGCGGCTTAGGGATTTTTTCAAAAAAAGTTCTTCAGACGTCGAGGGCTAATACTGTTTCTGATGATAAAAACCCATCTATTTCCACCGAAAAGATTTCAGGGGATCGTTTGCAACAGTTTGGAGCCATTTTTGAGTGAATTGCAGAACGTCCGATTTTTGCTGAAATTGTGACCGCGCGGCTTAGGGATTTTTTCAAAAATAGTTCTTCAGACGTCGAGGGCTAATTCTGTTTCCGATGATAAAAACCCATCTATTTCCACCGAAAAGATTTCAGGGGATCGTTTGCAACAGTTTCGAACCATTTTTGAGTGAATTGCAGAACGTCAGATTTTTGCTGAAATTGTGACTGCGCGGCTTAGGAATTTTTTCAAAAAAAGTTGATCCGACGTCGAGGTCTAATTCTGTTTTCGATGATAAAAACCCATCTGTTTCCACCGAAAAACCTTTCTGGGGATAGTTTGCAAAAGTTTGGCACCATTTTTGAGTGAATTGCAGAACGTCAGATTTTTGCTGAAATTGTGACCGCGCGGCTTAGGGATTTTTTCAAAAAAAGTTGTTCAGACGTCGACAGCTAATTCTGTTTTCGATGTTAAAAACCCATCTGTTTCCACCGAAAAACCTTTCTGGGGATAGTTTGCAACAGTTTGCCAACATTTTTGAGTGAATTGCAGAACGTCATATTTTTGCTGAAATTGTGACCGCGCGGCTTAGGGATTTTTTCAAAAAAAGTTGTTCAGACGTCGAGGGCTAATTCTGTTTCCGATGAAAAAAACCCATCTCTTTCCACCGAAAAATATTTCAGGGGATCGTTTGCAACAGTTTGGAACCATTTTTGAGTGAATTGCAGAACGTCAGATTTTTGCTGAAATTGTGACCACGCGGCTTAGGGATTTTTTCAAAAAAAGTTTTTCAGACGTCAAGGTATAATTCTCTTTTGGATTATAAAAACCCATCTGTTTCCACCAAAAAACATTTCAGGGGACCGTTTGCAACAGTTTGCCAACATTTTTGAGTGAATTGCAGAACCTCAGATTTTTGCTGAAATTGTGACCGCGCGGCTTAGGGATTTTTTCAAAAAAAGTTGTTCAGACGTCGACAGCTAATTCTGTTTTCGATGTTAAAAACCCATCTGTTTCCACCGAAAAACCTTTCTGGGGATAGTTTGCAACAGTTTGCCAACATTTTTGAGTGAATTGCAGAACGTCATATTTTTGCTGAAATTGTGACCGCGCGGCTTAGGGATTTTTTCAAAAAAAGTTCTTCAGACGTCGAGGGCTAATACTGTTTCTGATGATAAAAACCCATCTATTTCCACCGAAAAGATTTCAGGGGATCGTTTGCAACAGTTTGGAACCATTTTTGAGTGAATTGCAGAACGTCCGATTTTTGCTGAAATTGTGACCGCGCGGCTTAGGGATTTTTTCAAAAATAGTTCTTCAGACGTCGAGGGCTAATTCTGTTTCCGATGATAAAAACCCATCTATTTCCACCGAAAAGATTTCAGGGGATCGTTTGCAACAGTTTCGAACCATTTTTGAGTGAATTGCAGAACGTCAGATTTTTGCTGAAATTGTGACTGCGCGGCTTAGGAATTTTTTCAAAAAAAGTTGATCCGACGTCGAGGTCTAATTCTGTTTTCGATGATAAAAACCCATCTGTTTCCACCGAAAAACCTTTCTGGGGATAGTTTGCAAAAGTTTGGCACCATTTTTGAGTGAATTGCAGAACGTCAGATTTTTGCTGAAATTGTGACCGCGCGGCTTAGGGATTTTTTCAAAAAAAGTTGTTCAGACGTCGAGGGCTAATTCTGTTTCCGATGAAAAAAACCCATCTCTTTCCACCGAAAAATATTTCAGGGGATCGTTTGCAACAGTTTGGAACCATTTTTGAGTGAATTGCAGAACGTCAGATTTTTGCTGAAATTGTGACCACGCGGCTTAGGGATTTTTTCAAAAAAAGTTTTTCAGACGTCAAGGTATAATTCTCTTTTGGATTATAAAAACCCATCTGTTTCCACCAAAAAACATTTCAGGGGACCGTTTGCAACAGTCTGCCAACATTTTTGAGTGAATTGCAGAACCTCAGATTTTTGCTGAAATTGTGACCGCGCGGCTTAGGGATTTTTTCAAAAAAAGTTCTTCAGACGTCGAGGGCTAATACTGTTTCTGATGATAAAAACCCATCTATTTCCACCGAAAAGATTTCAGGGGATCGTTTGCAACAGTTTGGAACCATTTTTGAGTGAATTGCAGAACGTCCGATTTTTGCTGAAATTGTGACCGCGCGGCTTAGGGATTTTTTCAAAAAAAGTTGTTCAGACGTCGAGGTCTAATTCTGTTTTCGATAGTAAAAACCCATCTGTTTCCACCGAAACACATTTCAGGGGATCGTTTGCAACAGTTTGGCACCATTTTTGAGTGAATTGCAGAACGTCAGATTTTTGCTGAAATTGTGACTGCGCGGCTTAGGGATTTTTTTAAAAAAAGTTGTTCAGACGTCGACAGCTAATTCTGTTTACGCTGATAAAAACCCATCTGTTTCCACCGAAAAACCTTTCTGGGGTTAGTTTGCAACAGTTTGGAACCATTTTTGAGTGAATTGCAGAACGTCCGATTTTTGCTGAAATTTTGACCGCGCGGCTTAGGGTTTTTTTCAAAAAAGTTGTTCAGACGTCAAGGTCTAATTCTGTTTCCGATGATAAAAACCCATCTGTTTCCACCGAAAAACATTTCAGGGGATTGTTTGCAACAGTTTGGAACCATTTTTGAGTGAATTGCAGAACGTCAGATTTTTGCTGAAATTGTGACCGAACGGCTTAGGGATTTTTTCACAAAAAGTTGTTCAGATCTCGAGGGCTAATTCTGTTTCCGATGACAAAAACCCATCTGTTTCCACCGAGAAACATTTCAGGGGATCGTTTGCAACAATTTGGCACCATTTTTGAGTGAATTGCAGAACGTCAGATTTTTGCTGAAATTGTGACCGCGCAGCTTAGGGATTTTTTTCAAAAATTTCTTCAGACGTCGAGGTATAATACTGTTTCCGATTATAAAAACCCATCTATTTCCACCGAAAAGATTTCAGGGGATCGTTTGCAACAGTTTGGAACCATTTTTGAGTGAATTGCAGAACGTCAGATTTTTGCTGAAATTGTGACCGCGCGGCTTAGGGATTTTTTCAAAAAAAGTTGTTCCGACGTCGAGGTCTAATTCTGTTTTCGATGATAAAAACCCATCTGTTTCCACCGAAGAACCTTTCTGTGGATAGTTTGCAAACGTTTGGCACCATTTTTGAGTGAAATGCAGAACGTCAGATTTTTGCTGAAATTGTGACCGAACGGCTTAGGGATTTTTTCACAAAAAGTTGTTCAGATCTCGAGGGCTATTTCTGTTTCCGATGATAAAAACCCTTCTGTTTCCACCGAAAAGATTCCAGGGGATCGTTTGCAACAGTTTGGAACCATTTTTGAGTGAATTGCAGAACGTCAGATTTTTGCTGAAATTGTGACCACGCGGCTTAGGGATTTTTTCAAAAAAAGTTTTTCAGACGTCAAGGTATAATTCTCTTTTGGATTATAAAAACCCATCTGTTTCCACCAAAAAACATTTCAGGGGACCGTTTGCAACAGTTTGCCAACATTTTTGAGTGAATTGCAGAACGTCAGATTTTTGCTGAAATTGTGACCGCGCGGCTTAGGGATTTTTTCAAAAAAAGTTCTTCAGACGTCGAGGGCTAATACTGTTTCCGATGATAAAAACCCATCTATTTCCACCGAAAAGATTTCAGGGGATCGTTTGCAACAGTTTGGCACCATTTTTGAGTGAATTGCAGAACGTCAGATTTTTGCTGAAATTATGACTGCGCGGCTTAGGGATTTTTTTAAAAAAAGTTGTTCAGACGTCGACAGCTAATTCTGTTTACGCTGATAAAAACCCATCTGTTTCCACCGAAAAACCTTTCTGGGGTTAGTTTGCAACAATTTGGCACCATTTTTGAGTGAATTGCAGAACGTCAAATTTTTGCTGCAATTGTGACCGCGCGGCTTAGGGATTTTTTCCAAAAAAGTTGTTGAGACTTCGAGGGCTAATTCTGTTTCTGATGATAAAAACCCATTTGTTTCCACCTAAAAACATTTCAGGCGATCACTTAGAAAAGTTTGCCAACATTTTTGAGTGAATAGCAGAACGTCAGATTTCTGCTGAAATTTTGACCGCGTGGCTTAGGGATTTTTTCCAAAAAAGTTGTTGAGACTTCGAGGGCTAATTCTGTTTCTGCTGATAAAAACCCATTTGTTTCCACCTAAAAACATTTCAGGCGATCACTTAGAAAAGTTTGCCAACATTTTTGAGTGAATAGCAGAACGTCAGATTTTTGCTGAAATTGTGACCGCGCGGCTTAGGGATTTTTTCAAAAAAAGTTGTTCAGACGTCGAGGTCTAATTCTGTTTCTGATGATAAAAACCCATCTGTTTCCACCGAAAAACATTTCATGCGATCGTTTGCAACACTTTGCCAACATTTTTGAGTGAATTGCAGAATGTCAGATTTTTGCTGAAATTGTGACCTTAGGGATTTTTTCAAAAAAAGTTGTTCAGACGTCGAGGGCTAATTCTGTTTCCGATGATAAAAACCCATCTGTTTCCACCGAAAAACATTTCAGGCCATCACTTAGAAAGGTTTGCCAACATTTTTGAGTGAATAGCCGAACGTCAGATTTCTGCTGAAATTTTGACCGCGCGGCTTAGGGATTTTTTCAAAAAAAGTTGTCCAGACGTCAAGGTCTAATTCTATTTCCGATGATGTCAGGGAACTGACATCGGAGCAGAGGGGGAAGGCGGTGCTTCCAGATTCTGCAGAAGAGGGAACGAGTAAGGGTAGAGAGAGAACGTCATCTGGGGAAGAATGTCCAGGTGATACCAGGAAGAAGGGAGAGGGAGAAAGTCTATCGGAGGAGAGGCTCCGAGACTCTGGCAGCGAAGGCAGTGAGGAGGGTGGAGGGGCACCACTAGGCACGCCCACTCTGCACAGAAGGGTTACGCGCAGAGAGGCGAGGCGAAGGTTGTCCGTCAAGGAGCTCTTATGCTGGAGAAAATTTAGGAGACGCCCACTCATGGATTCGTCGAGCGACTGAGCAGCAGCAGCACCCAGGCTGCTCAGTTAGGGAAAGACAAAACCGCCCCTAAGCAGTTTGGAACAGCTAGAGGTTTAAACACAAGCAACCCCAATTCCCGTGACACATATTTTTGCTGAAATTGTGACTGCGCTGTTTAGGGATTATTTTTTTAAAAAAAGGTTTTCCGCAGGTTAGATTGTGGAGGGCATATTTCTGGTCCTGTGATAAAAAGCCTTCTGTTTCCACCGAAAAACATTTAAGAGGAGCATTTGAAACAGCTGGGCACCATTTTTCATTGCATTGCAGAACATCAGTGTTTTGCTGAAATTGTGACCGCGTGGCTTAGGGATTTTTTTTCAAAAAAAAGTTTTTCTGCAGGTTAATTTGTGGAGGGCATATTTCTGGTCCGGTGATGAAAAGCCTTCTGTTTCCACCGAAAAACATTTCAGGGGAGCATTTGCAACAGCTGGGCACCATTTTTGAGTGAATTGCAGAACGTCAGATTTTTTCTGAAATTGTGACCGCGCGCTTTAGGGATAATTTTTTTTAAAAAAGGTTTTCTGCAGGTTAAATTGTGGAGGGCATATTTCTGGTCCGGTGATAAAGACCCTTCTGTTTCCACCGAAAAACCTTTCAGGGGAGCATTTGCTATATCTGGGCACCACTTTTGAGTGAATTGCAGAACGTCAGATTTTTGCTGAAATTGTTTTTGCTTAGGGATTGGTTTTGCTTAGGGAAATTGTTTTTGCTTAGGGATTTTTTAAAAAAAAATGTTTTTCTGCAGGTTAAATTGTGGAGGACATATTTCTGGTCCTGTGATAAAAAGCCTTCTGTTTCCACCGAAAAACATTTCAGGGGAGCTTTTGCAACAGCTGGGTACCACCTTTGAGTGCATTGCAGAACGTCAGATTTTTGCTGAAATTGTGACCGCGCGGCTTAGGGATTTTTTCAAAAAAAAGTTTTTCCACAAGTTCAGTCGTTGAGGGCTAATTCTTTTTCTGATGATAAAAAGCCTTCTGTTTCCACCGATGTGGGAGTCATAGCCACGGTAAAGGCTTGTAATATTGCAGGGTGCCCCCTGACCTCGGCTGACCAGCACTCTGAGCTTTACAATGTATTGGAATGCATTGACCTTATAAGGAGTTATGTCCCCCCCCCTCTGGGCAGTGTAACCCTATATCGTTTGTGGTTGGGTTAAAGCCAGGACCGGATGTAGGTAATGTGAGACACTGGCAAACAGCCATGCGGCTGAGGAGAACAAAGAGTAATAAAAGGACTGGAGGGAGAGGAGAAGTCTGAAATGAGCTGCCCTCCATCCATGGAAATACAGCTGTCTCACAGTGTCTTTATTTTATGCTAAAAAGCACCATTTGTAACGGCTGGCTCCGACAAGTGGTGCCCTGTGTGAAGCTGAATAAAAGGATACGGCTGAGGTTTTTAAAAGAGAAAAAAGAAGCAACTTAAAGCAAACAGTCTGAGGCAGACTAAGAGGATTTTAAAAGAAACTGTGAGAGGTTTTTCTATCCAAGCAGTGGATATCATTGGCTCACCACACCCGGCAAGGGTTGCACAGCGCTGAAGCATCTAAGGATCCCTGGTGAGTTCGATCCCTTATTATTATATTGCTTTTTGAATAATGGGCAGCTCTTTGACTACACCCCAACAGAAATTTTTAAAAGACTTAAAATTTCTCCTCTCCTCCAACAAATTGGAAGTTCCAGAGATAGATTTGATACAGCTTATTCAGTGTATTGATGAACATTGTCCTTGGTTTCCTTTGGATGGAACATGTGAATTGAAACTTTGGGACAAGATCGGGACACATTTTCATGGGCTCCCCAGCATCAGTGCTCGGATTTTAAATGCATGGTGCAAGGTTCGATATGCTATGGGTTCCTTATCACCAAAACCTATCTCCCTGGCTGCATTGCCAACACAACCTCCAGCTTCCTTAAATCCAGCCTGCTGTGTTAGCATCTGTTCCAATACTTGCCCTGCCAGCAGCTCCAGACCCCAAACCTCCGGACTACAGTTCCTCACCAGAGGACCCAATCCTGCAAAAATACCATGGTCTGGCTGGCAATAGTCCTAATCTTTCAGAGGCAGACCCAGCTACCCCTTTTCAACGTGCAGTCCTTGCCTGTTCCTTAATTCAGGATACTATGGTATTCCCTGTTATTGTGCCCCCTGCTGGTGCTCCAGCAGGAACTCAAGCCCAGCACCAACCTTTTGACTTTAAAATCTTGAAAGAGCTTCAATTGTCAGTAAGGACAAATGGACTTCAAGCACCACTTACACAGGGTCTTTTGGAAACCACATTAGCCCAGCTTTTGGTTCCAGATGACATCAAGCTTTTGGCACATACAGTGTTACCCCCATCAGCAGGTGTTGTGTTTGCCCACGAATGGGAAACTGCCTGCCGTGCTTATGCTCCAGCCTTGTTACAAGTCAGAGGAAATAATCCAAATATTACCCTCGCAGACATCATAGATGCCATGATGGGGCGTGGGCTCTTCGCTCAAGCTTCAGTACAAATCCACACTGCTGCAGATCTTATTGAGGGATACTGCTCTTGCTGCTAAACAAGCAATGAGAAAAATCCCAGAACCCAGTATTCAATCAAAGTGGGGTTCAATCAGGCAAGAGGCAAGAGAATCATATTCTTCCTTTATGGACAGGCTGCTTACAGCAGTGAGTAGACAAATTGAAAATCCTGAAGCCAAACAAATAATTATCAAACAATTGGCCTTTGAAAATGCCAATAAGGATTGTAAGGTTGCGTTACAACTGATAACACACAATCCTGCCACAGACACAGCAGCCATGCTTCGCATTTGTCAGTCTGGTGATACAGCCACCCACGAGACTCATCTGCTGGCAGCAGCGCTCAATGAAAACCAGCCTGTAGCCAACGATACAACGTTTCCAGCGTGGCAAACCAGGATCACCGATACCTCAGTGTGGGTAGAACGGTGGCCTCCACCAAAAGAAAAATCCGCAGCAATGGCACCATCTTGTTTCTGAACAGCTTATTTCTGAACAATTGACTTTCGGCCACATTGAACTATCTTCATCCCACTGGCTCCAGCAGACAGGGAACGGTTTGCTTTTACATTGCCAGCATATCACAATTCACAGCCCACCCAGCGATATCAGTGGGTTGTCCTGCCCAGGGGCGCCGACTTATAAAAAATATTGGGGGGGCCCATACCGGGGTCCTGCCGCTGGTTCGCTCGGGTAGCCGGGAGAACGCAGTTCGAGGTGGCGGTGTTGGGGAGAGACCCTCGCTTAGGGCGCCACTAGACTTGGCAGCCGGCGGCCTATCTGGGGGGTTTTGGAGCGTATTTCGGCGGAGCGATTGGGGAGGAGGGGGCTTGTTGCCGGATTCTTCAGCTGGGCCGGAGATCCGCTGCTGGGGGGTCCCTGGGCCGAGTTGTGAGCACGGCCTGCTGAAGGGAGATCCAGCCGATTGCGCGACGGGGACGGCCGGGGCTCTCCGGCTAGGGTGCACGGCTGGCTGGCTGGCGAGGGAGCAGGTGGGGAGGAGGCGGGGGTCCTCACTCTCTTAGGAAACGCACCCGCGCGCCCGATTGCCACGAAGTCCGAAGGGTGCGTGTGTGGAATTAAAAAGCAAAAACGAGATACGGGCAGGGCAGGCAAAGAGTTTTCTGCAAGAGGATGGAGGGCAGGTTGAAGAGAAAATCACTCAGGATGAGACAGTCAAATCAGCCATGATAAAATGGGCTCAGGATATTGGGTATAACATCATGTTTGAGGACTGGGAAAGGTTATGGACCACCGGAATGAAATTCACGGCATGTAATGCCTTGAAGGAAAATATTATGAAAATGATTTATAGGTGGTACATGACCCCAGTCAAGCTTGCAAAAATATATCACCTGTCTGATAATAAATGTTGGAAATGTAAGGAGGCTGAAGGGACATTCTTTCACCTCTGGTGGACTTGTCCAAAAGTGAAGGCCTTCTGGGAAATGATCTATAATGAGTTAAAAAAGGTATTTAAGTATACCTTTCCCAAGAAACCAGAGGCCTTCCTCTTGGGCATTGTTGGCCAGAAAGTGTTAAAGAAGGATAGAACTTTCTTTATGTATGCAACTACAGCAGCAAGAATACTTATCGCAAAATATTGGAAGACACAAGATTTGCCCACACTGGAAGAGTGGCAGACGCAATTGATGGACTACATGGAACTGGCTGAAATGACTAGCAGAATCCGAGATTTGGGAGAAGAAACAACAGAAGAGGACTGGGAAAAATTTAAGGACTATTTACAAAAACAATATAAGTTGTATGAATGTTAAAAATTTACACGATTCGGAAACTATAGCTTCAGCAATTAGATTTGGGAAACAGGAAATTATATTTTAAGTAAGAAAAGGTCAAAATCTAAGGTAATACTATGTTTAATTTAAGATATAAGTAACTGATGAAAAGTATGTTAAATTTAGAGGTATAGTATTTGAAAAGTACAAAATAAGGTACGAAACAAGGTAATAATTTGCTGATATCTTTATTATAAAGAATGCAGGGTAAGGGAGATGCGAGGAAGTCCAGTTAGTTATATAAAAAATGTGTTGAATGGTTGGTTTTCTTTTCTTCTTTTTCTTTTTTTCTTTTTCTTGTTCTTTTACTTTTTTCTTCAGTGTATGTTTCTAACTTTGTATTTGAAACCTTAATAAAATATTTATAAAAAAAGAAGAAGAGAAAATCCTTTCGCTTTTCTGGGGCGCAGGGAAGTCTCAGGGCCGGAGGTTGGGGAAGGGACCCCCTTTGCTCTGCCCTCTTCTCCCGTCTTAGATTTGCATGGGGGTCCCCGCCCGAGCTTGCCTGGCCACCGGGCCACACAAGGGCCGCGCTCTACGCGGCACACCTTGCTAGCCGCGCAGCTGTCCTCCGCGGCTGCGCTGCCAATGACAAGCGGGCGACGTCGCGGGCGGGGAAGGCGTCACTTTCTTTCCCGATCCTGCATCCTCCCAGTCTTCCAGCCCTTTTTTGGGTTGGAAGCTCGTCTCGTTCGCCCTTCTCCTTTCTTCACCCTGCGCGCAATTTTCCTCCCTCGTCTCCCTCCCCATTTCTCCTTCCTTCCTGACGGGCTTGGGCTCGGGCTCGGGCTCAGGCTCAGGCTCCGGGTCGGGCTCGGGCTCAGGCTCGGGCTCGGGCTCCGGGTCGGGCTCAGGCTCAGGCTCAGGCTCGGGCTCGGGCAGCCACAGCGTCGGCGGTGTTGGCGATCGGCGGCGCGGGGGGATGGCCCTCCCGGGGGAGCCGGCGCTGCTCAATGGGGTTGCCAAGGAGACAGGCCGGCCGCCCTCCTCCCCCGGCCCGGCGCCCCCCGCCGCGCCGGTGCCCGTTATCGAGCTGGTGCGCGCCGGGCGCCCTATAAAAGCCGCGGATGCGCCCACCGCCGCCCGAGATTATTGGGGGGGCTGAGCCCCCCCAAACGAATTTTTGAGGGGGCTCGGGCCCCCTCAAGCCCCATGGAGTCGGCGCCTATGGTCCTGCCTCAAGGCATGCGGAACTCCCCTACACTTTGTCAACATTTTGTGGGTGAAGCATTGAAACCTTTCCGCATGCGCCACCTAGAGGTGCTGCACACGAGCTGCACCTGGCCGTATTTGCTACACCATTGTTGCCAACAGGAATTTTATATGCTCAGGCGGAAAAGAAGAAAACTATCTGCATTATAGAATGGCTACATGTACCGCACACCCCACCAAAAAAACATTTATTCCGTAGTTGAATCCACATCAGACATTGTTATCAAAGGACGTTCACGTGCTATAGCTTTAAGCGGTTATGATGTTGCGTCAATATATCTTCCCTTCTCACAGACAGAACAGCAGCATTTGCCGTGCAAATTGCTTTAGCAGATTTTATAGGTTAGACAATTTTTAACCCCCCAAAGGATGACCGTTTGACATTTCTGACACAGGTCACCTATGTTTTGGCTACCCCCTTGTCTCTCACACCTCTCTCCTCTGCATTAACCCTTTTCACGGATGGAACAATAAGTAGGGGAGTAGTGACGTGGGAGGAGGGAGGAAAATGGAAATGTTTATTTACCCCTCCACAGTCTTCTGCTCAGCGAGCTGAGCTAGCAGCTGTGATTCTTGCCTTTCAATCCTTTCCTACTCAACCTTTCAATCTTATTGTGGATACTCAGTATGTATATCGCCTTTTTGCTATTTTACCAATATCTTATATAACTCCTTCCTTGGATTCTGACTTGTTTTCTTTGTTTCTTGCCCTGCAGGCCTTACTTCAGCACAGAGAGTTGTCTTATTATGTTGCACATCTTCGCTCTCACACATCGCACCCAGGGTATTTAGCAGAGGGCAATGCAAGAGCAGATGCGGCTCTGAGGGACATTTCTGCCTTTTCTCTCTTTTCTGATCCTATACTATATCATAACACCTTTCACCTTCCTGCGAAAGCATTGGCAAAGCAGTTTTCTATTCCCTTGGCCCAAGCAAGGGATATAGTTTCCCAATGTGCTTCTTGTTCTAAATCTCAGCTGGCGATTCCAGTTGAAACCATCATATTTCACCTTATCGGCTGGCAAGCAGCTGTCGCCTGAATCCTACTCTGGCTGGCAGTATCCACGGCTCAGCCACTTTCGAACAGCATTGTTGAATGACTTTTAGGGTAGAAAATTATCATAAGATATGGAGGGATAATATTTTTGTACAAGATATGATTATGTTTACCAGTTTATTGAATGTTTCTAGATGCTGGTTATGTATGCACATGCCGCCTTTGCGAGTCATTCAGGCATAATGCTTCATGATGTGCCTGTCAATGGATCTTTTCAATTTACAAATATTATATCCCCTAAGCAATCTTTTTGGCCCCCAGTACAATTGACCCTCCATGAGCCTGCCTCCATTTATATTCAAATTAAGGAGGGGAAAGAATCATGGGGCATATATCCAAACAGTCAATATAAATTGAATTTCACTTTTAATAGCTCTTGTTCTCTTACAGGAACATACAGTGACCAATCTCAGTGCTATAGAAGTGACACCAGTGCATGGCTAATAAACTAGAAAGGAAGTCTACCATGCAGCTTGGAATCAGAATTCTTATATTCTTGGCTTCCAGATGGAAGTTGGCTTCGACATTTATTGATTTTAGTGATCATTATAGAAGTTATTTGCATTATTTTGTGTTGCTGTATACAATGTATTCCTTCTTTAATCTCTATATGTACTGCATGGTTCTCCAGTCCGCGGCCCGCTTCCGGTCTCACATGAGTCGTCTATCGCTCTCGATATAACCGTATTGGTACTGATATAAAATAAAGAAAGAGGGCATGTGGGAGTCATAGCCACGGTAAAGGCTTGTAATATTGCAGGGTGCCCCCTGACCTCGGCTGACCAGCACTCTGAGCTTTACAATGTATTGGAATGCATTAACCTTATAAGGAGTTATGTTCCCCCCCCCTCTGGGCAGTGTAACCCTATATCATTTGTGGGTGGCTTAAAGCCAGGACCGGATGTAGGTAATGTGAGACACTGGCAAACAGCCATGCGGCTGAGGAGAACAAAGAGTAATAAAAGGACTGGAGGGAGAGGAGAAGTCTGAAATGAGCTGCCCTCCGTTCATGGAAATACAGCTGTCTCACAGTGTCTTTATTTTATGCTAAAAAGCACCATTTGTAACGGCTGGCTCCGACAGCGGGCATATTTCTGGTCCTTTGTTTAAAAACCTTCTGTTTCCACCGAAAAACATTTCAGGGGAGTATTTGCTATATCTGGGCACCACTTTTGAGTGAATTGCAGAACGTCAGATTTTTGCTAAAATTGTGACCACGCGGCTTAGGGATTTTTTCAAAAAAAGGTTTTTCCACAAGTTCAGTTGTCGAGGGCTAATTCTTTGTCCGATGATAAAAACCCTTCTGTTTCCACCGAAAAACCTTTCAGTGGAGCATTTGCAACAGCTGGGCACCATTTTTCACTACATTGCAGAACCTCAGATTTTTGCTGAAATTGTGACCACGTGGCTTAGGGATTATTTCACAAAAAGGTTTTCTGCAGGTTAAATTGTGGAGGGCATATTTCTGGTCTGGTGATAAAAAGCTTTCTGTTTCCACCGAAAAACATTTCAGGGGAGCATTTGGAACAGTTAGGCACGATTTTTCACTGCATTGCAGAACGTCAGATTTTTGATGAAATTGTGACCGCGCGGCTTAGGGATTTTTTCAAAAAAAAGTTTCCCCGCAGGTTAAATTGTGGAGGGCATATTTCTGGTCCTGTGATGAAAAGCCTTCTGTTTCCACCGAAAAACGTTTCAGGGGAGCATTTGCAACAGCTGGGCACCATTTTTGAGTGAATTGTAGAACGTCAGATTTTTGCTGAAATTGTGACCACGCGGGTTAGGGATTTTTTCAAAAAACAGTTTTTCCACAAGTTCAGTCGTCGAGGGCTAATTCTTTTTCCGATGATAAAAACCCTTCTGTTTCCACCGAAAAACCTTTCAGGGGAGCATTTGCAATAGCTGGGCACCATTTTTAAGTGAATTGGAGAACATCAGATTTTTGATGAAATTGTGACAGGATTTTTTCAAAAAAAAGTTTTTCCGCAAGTTCAGTCGCCGAGGGCTAGACGTCAGATTTTTGCTGAAATTGTGACCGCGCGGCTTAGGGATTTTTTCAACAAAAAGTTTTTTCATGAGTAGAATGAGGTTGAGAACGGACCTCCGGAACGAGTTAAGTACTTAACCCAAGGTACCACTGTAATGGATTATGTAATGCCAGGAAGTTTGAGGGAAAGCTATCTTGTATGTCATATTAAATATCTGTGTACCTATGTGCTTTTTCACATATTTTGTTGACTGATGTCACACCTTTTTCAGTTACTTAGCTGAGTCAGACTCTAACCCAGGGGTCACTGTCCCTCAGATCATGTGGGGGGGCCAGACTATATTTTGGGGCGTAAATGATACAAGAGCACCACCAACCCCCTGGCTGCTTACCTGTGTCCTGCGAGTGGCAGGGGCTGGTGGCGGCGGCACGATGAGCGGTGCACAAAAGGCCATTGGAGAGTGGCTGCTTAAAATGGCAGCCGCTCAAGTGCTGCTGCTGCTGGCACCAACAAAGCCCAGCCCCCTTCCTCCTCTAGGCAGGGTTGGGAGAAGCCAGGAGGAGGGAGGGCGGAGGCGCCGCTGTTGCCGTCGTGTGAGAGGGAAAGAACGCATGCGCTGGCGATCCACGTGGTGATTCCCGGACTGTTCACGGGCCGGATCCAGAAGGCAATTGGGCCTGATCCAGCCCACGGGCCTTAGTCTGCTGACCCATGCTCTAACCCAAGCCAGTCCTGGGACAGAAATCTCTCCAAGTGCCCGTGAGTCCCCAGCAACCACGCCAAGAGATGTTCCCCAGAATCCTTTGCAACACCACAGAGGATGCTGGGAAATACCTGCCATGTTGTGTAGTGGAGTTACTTGGGACAGTCAAACGTGGACTGGAGCTGAGTCAAGTCTGGCGTTTCCCCAGATGAAATTATGAACAACTTAGCTTACAAGGCTGTTGTAAGGACAAGTGAGATTTAAAAGGGACATCGCATATATTTTGTGCTATATGAACAAACAGCAGTTGCCAAGTGATTTTGCACAGGTGAAGAAATAAATGGTTTGATGCCTAGAAGGATTAGTTTATGGATTGTTTCACACATTACACAGAGGAAAACCTAGGCTTTCCACCAAGTGAGCTGCACTCAGTGGCGATTCCCTGACAAGCATACCTGTACAAGACACATTTGTTACAGTTACAGGTAGGTAGCCATGTTGGTCTGTCGTAGTTGAAACAAAATAAAAAAAATGAAATAATTTTTTTTAAAAAATTCCTTCCAGTAGCACCTTAGAGACCAACTAAGTTAGTTATTGGTATGAGCTTTCGTGCGCATACCAATAACTAACTTAGTTGGTCTCTAAGGTGCTACTGGAAGGAATTTATTTATTTTTCAAAAATTTATTTTATGTTTGTTATATTCATACTTTATGCTTCAAGGTGTACTCATGGGACCTCTTAAGTGTACAGCTGCACACACACACACCCTGCATCCACAAATGCAATATGTGCCATGGCCCTATGAAGTTTTCATTTGGTGAATACGCTCGTGCCTCCTCAAGGAGCCTGACTCTGTGAAATCCTGAGCACAGTACGTGCACGAGTAGGGCTTCTCTCCGGTATGGATGCGCTGGTGACGATGCAGCGAAGTCAGGCGTGTGAATGCCCCACCACACTCTTCACAATGGAAAGGGCGCTCCCCAGTATGAATTTTCTGGTGCCTTTTCAAGCGGAGCAGCTGGACAAAGGCTTTCCCGCACTCTTGGCACTCGTACGGTTTATCCTGCCGGTGAATCACCTTGTGTTTGGACAGCAAGTTGGACGTACGGAAACCCTTGCCACAAGTCGGGCATATGTATGGTTTAGGCTGTTCTCTCTCTGGTTCTCCTGGATCTACCCTGGAAGAGGCCAAATCCTCGCTGCTTTGGCTCTGAGCCTTCGAAGACACTACGATTAAAGGCCCGTTCCTCAGCGACTGCAAATGTTCTATCTTATGCACGTTCCGCAGGTGTCTCCAGAGGTCGACTTTGTGAAGGAACCCTTTGTCGCATTCTGGGCACTTGTTCGGCCTGTCGCTCGAATGGATGAGCTTGTGCGTTCTCAGGTTGGCCATACGAAAGAACCCTTTGCCACAGACGGGGCACCGGTACGGACGCTCAGCCCCGTGGTACCGCTGGCGTTCCTGCAACCTGCCAAGATGGCGGAAGGCCTCTCCACATTCCTTGCGGCGGTAAGGTAGGACATCGCCAGATGTCGGCACCGGCTCCTCCTCATCTAAAGAACTGATGATGACAATGTCCTCACTAACCTTGCCTCTGGCATGCACAGAAGAACAAGGCTCTGGGTCTTCACCTTCACACTGCAGGTCAAATTTGGTGCTAGCGGTGATGAAGCCCCTGGCTGTGGTTGAATCGCTCCACTGACCGTATACGCCATTCCTTTTGTTTTCTTCGCAGTGCAGGTCTACAGGGATACCCTGATGGCTTGAAGGTCCGTCAAGGCTACCCTCAGGGCTGGGAGGCAGAGAGTAGTCTTCATCTACGTCTAGCCGGAGGCCACCTTTCTGACCCACCCACTCAGGAACGCAGTCATCCGAACGATCTTCCCCTGCGCCGCAAGTGTCACTGTCAGACTCCCAGCTCCCTTCCAATTCCATCCTTCAGCATCTTAGGGACAGCTCACATACGATGAAGTGCAGAGGTCTCCTCCGTTTGAGCTCTGGTCGCAGCCAAGCCTGCAAAAGAGGAGATAATAATAAATAATAATACATTTTTATTTATACCCTGCCCTTCCCGGTTCAGGAAACTGGGCTCAGGGCGGCTAACAACAAATTTAAAACACTTAATTGACGCTACAAAAAAACAGCATAAAATACGGAATAAAGCATAAATAACAATAAAATCTAAAATCAATTTGAGGAGAAATTCATCCAATAAACATTAGATGATCACCAGGGCTAGATGGCTAAATTAGTCCCATTTGGGCCAGCGAGGAGACCAGGGAAGAACCAGCTGTGGGATCCCAGAGAGGGCAATCTTTACAAAAAGGGGAGGGGGAAGGAAAGAAGGGGAACAAAAGATCAGGCCAGGTTCAAATTGAAAGCCAGGCAGAATAGCTCTGTCTTACAGGCCCTGCGGAAGGAAGTTAAATCCTGCAGGGCCCTGGTCTCATGGGACAGAGCATTCCACCAGGTCGGAGCCATCACTGAGAAGGCCCTGGCCCTGGTGGAGGATACTCTAACTTCCTTAGGGCCCAGGACCTCTAAACTATGATTATTCATGGACCTTAAGGTCCTCTGCGGGGCAGACCAGGAGAGGCGGTCCCGTAAGTACGAGGGCCCAAAGATGGGCTTTGTTTCCAAGCAATCCAAAATCCTGCACACTATAGGGGTAGCCAACATGGTGCCAGATGTTTCTGGGAGTTGTAGTATAACAACATCCGATGGATACCCCTCTGGCTACCTGCTGCCATGGCAACAGCTACTTTTCACTATCCATTGTGGGAACTAAGCCTGCACACTATATCCAAATGGCGAGGGCACAGGCTGCAGCAAAGCACCGCTAGTTGTTTTTTAAAAAAAGGATTGGGTAGCAGTCAGAACACTGGGTTAGCGAGAAGAGTAGTCTCATCTGGTGTAAGGCAACTTCCCACAGGTAATCAGGCCACAGGGCTTCATGATGTACCTGTGTTGCCCTCTTACAGCTCAGAATCTGTATTCAGTGGGGCTTACTCCCAGTTAACTGGGGAGATGGGTGCTGTTGTTATTTAGTCGTTTAGTCGTGTCCGACTCTTTGTGACCCTATGGACCAGAGCACGCCAGGCACTCCTGTCTTCCACTGACTCCCGCAGTTTGGTCAGACTCATGCTGGTAGCTTCAAGAACACTGTCCAACCATCTCGTCCTCTGTCGTCCCCTTCTCCTTGTGCCCTCCATCTTTCCCAACATCAGGGTCTTTTCCAGGGAGTCTTCTCTTCTCATGAGGTGGCCAAAGTATTGGAGCCTCAGCTTCAGGATCTGTCCTTCCAATGAGCACTCAGGGCTGATTTCCTTAAGAATGGATAGGTTTGAGCTTCTTGCAGCCCATGGGACTCTCAAGAGTCTCCTCCAGCACCATAATTCAATTCTTCGGCGATCAGCCTTCTTTATGTCCAGCTCTCACTTCCATACATCACTACTGGGAAAACCATAGCTATAACTATACGGACCTTTGTCGGCAAGGTGATTTCTCTGCTTTTTAAGATATTGTCACCACCTTGCCATGGCGAAGGGGCTTGAATAACTCAGAGAAGCTATGAGCTATGCCGTGCAGGGCCACCCAAGATGGACAGGTCATAGTGGGGAGTTTTGACCAAACGTGATCCACCTGGAGCAGGAACAGGCAAGCCACTCCAGTATCCCTGCCAAGAAAACTCCATGGACAAAGGCAACAGGGAGAGGGGTACACAGTCTTAATTATTCCATACTGGGGCGGGGAGGGAGAGAGAAAGGCCACAGTAGGAACGATTAAATCACCATTTCTATAAAGGTCTTTTAGATGCGATTTGCACCCAGACAGGACTCCTTATTCCCTCACCACAGTTATCAGGTGAGAGCAGCGAAGGGAGTTACAAAAAATGAACTCCTGAAATGGGACGTAAGAGCATCCCTGCCTAGCTTTACATTTTAAAATAATGTTTACGCACAAAGCAGATACATGGAGCAGGTGGGGAGTTGTTGTATTTTCGGGTGGGGAGGGAACAAAACACATTGCAGAGCCTCCCCCCTTCAACCCCTCCCTCCAAATAGAGGCAAGCCGTGACAAGCCGGAAGTCACAAATTTATAAATATATCATGCACCAACCCAGCTTTGGCGCAAAGTGATGTATGGAAGAAGCGGCGCCCGGGCGGGGGGGCTGTGTTAACCTGCGGTACTGACCGCCGCAAGTTCTTATTTACCAGCTGTTCGTCTCGGCGGCTCCCCGTTCATCCCGGGAAATGCTTCCTCTCCGGCTTCCAACCTTTCTTTTCCCCGCTCCATGCAGAAGTCAAGAGCGCGCCGTGCGCAACGAGGCACCCCTTGCCCCGTTTTGCAATGATGGTTTGCGTCCTTCCACCCCCCCACCAGCAAGAAAAAGAGCCTCGGCAACAACAACACGCCCCCACCCCGTTTTCTCCCCCAACCCTTTCTTGATTGACAAAGTCATGATCCAATCCCGTTGCTCGCTCTGCCCACATCCTGCTCCTCCTTCCCCCCCAGGGCAGCCTGGCGAGAACGGCTCCTCCTCATCCCTCCCTTTAAAGTCCGCTCTCGCCTGTGCCACCTACGGAGACCTGTGCATTAAAATAAAAAAAAAAATATTGTGGGAAACAATTTGCTTCTGTTGCTCAGCAAGAGCAAGATGCTGTTCTTTCCTCGACGGTGCAGTGCCGTCTGGCGCAATGATGGGGTCTTCTTTGGACACCCTCGTAGCCGAGTAAGATTGTCCACAAGTGATTGCAGTTGATTGGCCAGTGACTGGTAAAAGAGAAAAGGTGACTCATGCACATGTAATCGTGAACCGAGGTGAATTCAAAATCAACAAGGATTTAGCTCTCTCTTTTATAATTGCGCAGAAAGAACGAATGGGATCAGAGCTTGCCAGGAATAATATAGCACAGGAGAAATGAAGGGAGAGAGTACCGTTTCTTCTTCTTCTTTGGTGATCCCTCACAGCTGAGTAAGATTGCCTTCCATGAACACGGTTTTAACAGCGAGTCCACAAGTGACTGTGGAGGCCAATTTTGGGTCCACACATCCTTCCACAGTGGGGGCATTGGTTTCTGGGCGGGAGTCGATCACAGTGGGGGTTTGCCAAGCACGCCTTCCTCTTGGCACGTTTCTCTATTTCATCTTGAGTTTGAGCATCTTCAGAGCCCATGACACCTTTGGCAAAGGCTGTTCTCTAATTGGAGCACTCACAGGCCAGTGTTTCCCAGTTGTCAGTGTTTATACTACTTTTTTTAAAAAAAGATTTGCCTTGAAAGCATCTTTAAACCTCTTCTGCCCAGGATGCTGAACTGGATGGGGGCATTGGGCTGATCCAACAGGTTACAGTGGTAGCTCGGGTTAGATACACTTCAGGTTACATACGCTTCAGGCTACAGACTCCGCTAACCCAGAAATTGTACCTCAGGTTAAGAACTTTGCCTCAGGATGAGAACAGAAATCGTGCTCCGGCAGCGCGGTGGCAGCAGGAGGCCCCATGACTAAGCCGCTTCTGACGAACCAGAGCAGCACACAGAAACGCCGTTTACCTCCCCGCCGGAGTGGTACCTATGTATCTACTTGCACTTTGATGTGCTTTCGAACTGCTAGGTTGGCAGGAGCTGGGACCGAACAACGGGAACTCACCCCGTTGCGGGGATTCGAACCGCCGACCTTCTGATCGGCAAGTCCTAGGCTCTGTGGTTTAACCCACAGCGCCACCCGCTTCCCTAGGCATATTCCACCACTAGGCAAATTAGAGGTGACATGTTGCCCTGGAAACTAAATAGTAGTCTTCTGGCTCTCAATGTCTGCCTTTGTCTTACCCTCTCTGAGCAGGCAGGTATCTGGTCTGCTGACAAAGCCACTTCCGGGCCTGCCCCAGGAGGTGGGGTTGCGGGCATCACGCCCTTCCCCACGTGAGCTTCTCAGCCCCCGCGAGAGCAGGGGAATCCCGTCCGGCATGGACTATGAAGTCCACTTGGGATTCTTACCCATGTGGTTGAAGCCCGGGAAAGTGCCCTTATTAACCCATCAAAGTCAAGGGTCTGAAAGCCGCATGATGAGCAATCTCAGTGCAAACAGCAAGAGCCAATTGTTCTCTTCCTCGTTTGGAAGGGCCTGAACTCGCAGCCTTATGTTTGCAGGGAGTTTTTGTACCTTCTTCGGTTGCTATGGAGATAGTTGCCGAAGAGCTGGACTTTTGCCTTGAAAACCTCTCGGTGTTTTTTTCGGGCAGTTCTGCTGGTTGTTCATTTGCTGGACCAGCCTGAGAAGAGGGAGTGAACGTCAGAAAGCGGCGTGCTTCTTGAAGAACATTTGAAGCCAAAGTGGTCCACAAAACAAAATAGCCGCAGTAGGTGGAGTTAAGGTGAATGAGAGGCTGGCTCTAAAATCATGCTCAAAAGTTCTGTTGTTGAATTGATGTTCAGCCAGCATTTGTTCCCTTTGCTTAACAACAACAACAAAATAATAATAATAATAATAATACAGTGGTACCTTGGTTCTCAAATGCCTTAGTACTCAAAAAACTTGGAACCCAAACACTGCAAACCTGGAACTAAGTGTTTGAGAACTTTTTTCAAAAGTTGAATGTGCTCTGTTTTGAGTGCCACACTTCTGTTTTGAGTGTTACACAGAGGTCTGTCTGTTTTTGCTATTTATTTTGCTTTTTTGCGGCTTTTTTGTTTTGTTTTTGAGGCTGTGTGGAACCCAGTTCAGCTACTGATTGATTGTGTGACTGCAGTACATTGTTTATTGCTTTCATTTTATGGATCAATGGTCTCATTAGATAGCAAAATTCATGTTAATTTGCCCTTTGAGGGGTTGTTTTTAAAAGTCTGGAACGGATTAATCCATTTTGCATTACGTTGTATGGGAAAGTATGCCTTGGTTTTGGAACGCTTTGGTTTTGGAACGGACTTCCGGAACAGATTAAGTTTGAGAATCAAGGTACCACTGTATTTCAACTGCTGCAATTTCAGCTGGTGCAGTGAAGGCAGAGGATGTTGCAAATACCCAAATTCTAAGATAAGGACAAGTAAATAATGGACCTTGGTGGAGAATACTGGTGGTAAATAATGGACCTTGGTGGAGAATACTTTTATTTTTAAATATTTTTAATATCAAGATAATTTATGTATGAGTTATTAATACTTTATTATCTCTTTGCAGCTGTGCTGTATCTTTGTACTTTTGTCCTTCTAGATGGAGAAACTTTATGGTTCACATTTTTAAATTTTTTTTGCTTCCCCCACCTTTTGTTATCTTGTTGTTTAGTCGTTTAGTCATGTCCGACTCTTCATGACCTCATGGACCAGAGCACGCCAGGCACTCCTGTCTTCCACTGCCTCCCGCAGTTTGACCAGATTCAGGTTTGTAGCTTTGAGAACACTGTCCAACCATCTCGTCCTCTGTCGTCCCCTTCTCCTTGTGCCCTCTGTCTTTCCCAACATCAGGGTCTTTTCCAGGGAGTCTTCTCTTCTCATGAGGTGGCCAAAGTATTGGAGCCTCAGCTTCAGGATCTGTCCTTCCAGTGAGCACTCAGAGCTGATTTCCATAAGAATGGAATGGTTAAAAATGGTTAATATTTCCTTAAGAATGGTTTGTTATCTACCCGCCCCCAAAGTAAATCTCGTGCCCTGAAATTGTCTGATCCCAACTGCTGTAATTAAAATCTGCTTTGAGAGCAGCTTCTGTGGAAAGCACAAGGATGGATGGAAGATCACGGCCATCAAAGCCCAATACCCTATGCACAAATCCATGCACCGTTAATCAGAAAAAACTAGCACTCCGAAGGCTCTGCATTCACTATTAACATTGATTTGCGTTCCCATTTCACTGTGAAGGATAAATGGAAAGGATGGCAAATGGCCCACTTTTGACTGCTGTTATTGCAAGGTAATTAAAAGGGAGTTAAGGTGTCAAATGGTTTGTATTAAGTGATGCTCAGCAAGTTGTGGGCAGGGGAGGGGGTGGGGGATGGAAGGGTAATTTTTTTAAAAAAACACAGTATATATTTTTTATTAAAGATTTCTTAGTTTACAAAAATACATGCGTTTTCTCTTTTTTCAAGTTGTGTTTTCTACGGATCAGTTTCATTTGTTGTGATACATTAGCACTGCATTCAGTGTTAGGAAGAAAAGAGGGGGAAAGAGGGAGAGGGGGGAATGGTATATGTATGTGTGGGGTTTTGTGTCAGCGTCACTTGTGTGGGTTCTCTTACTATTCGCTTGTTGTATTTCCTTGGTGGTGAGAGAGGTTGCGGGTGGCCTAGGGTGTGGTTGGTTGTCTTTGGTTGGCTGTAGAGAGAATTGTTTTCATGTGTGAGTGGGGTGTGTGTGTGTTTATGAGTCAGGTTAACCAGATTAATTTGTATGCCGTTGGTGCATTCTTGTTCTTGTTCTTGTCTTGTTGAGCTGTGTATGTGATAAAGGGGAGCCATACTGGGTTGAAGGCATCTTTTTCTATTTGTACCCGTAACTAAGCAAGTATTAGAAGTCACCACAGAACTGGACCTACTAAACATCTTCCAAGACAATAATGTGGGATGTAATCCACTGGGAGCAGTCAAATACAACATTCCTAGTTTTCCTAGAGTGGACATGCAAGGGAATGTTTGGTTCAGCCAGTCAAAACTTCCTGTTCCTCCTGGTCTGGAGCATCCTTCCTCTTGCATGTGACTAGAGGTGGGTGTGACCTTACCTGTCCAGGTAACCAAAGGACAAGGCATGATGCCCCCCCTCTCTCTCTCCCATCTTCCTTTCATCGTGTGAACTGCAGGACTGCTAGCCTGCAGTCACTGGGATTATCCCTCCCATATGGGGTAGATCCACATGTATATATTTGTAACTAAGTCTGCCTTCAGGAATCCAACTGTGAACTGATGTGAGTAAACTTCTTTTATTGACTTTAAATAAGTGTCTTAATTCTTTTAAGAGGGATAAATGGGAACTTACCAGGTATATAACATATTGTATAACAGTGCGTGGCTTACACAAGCCTGTAACAAGCTATCTGTTGTATATGTATGAAAGGGGAATGTAAACTCTGCTACATAAAGAAACTTGCTTGCACAAGTTAGGAAGGATATTAATAAATATCCTCTCCTGCCACCCTGAACATTCCCACAAATAATGCCCACTCACATCATAAAGAGTTTATAACCCACCTACTCTCAGCAGCCAGAAACATCACAGCCAGACACTGGAGAGACCTGTCAGGAGTAAGCATGGAGCAATGGTATCAAACAATATGGGAAACAGCCCTATTAGGGGGGGGGGACATAACCAATAATCTGAAACTGACATGGGTGGAAAGGTAATTATGGGATACATGCAAGTATCTGGAACTGAACCCCCGATGCAGTTTTAAGATCAAGAGCAGCTTCATGAGAGGACAGCAGAGAAGGGGGGGGTAGCCTTAGCCAAAAGGCAGCTTCCCTGAGTTAAGCATGCCGTGGAAACTCTGCAGGGGCAGTGTGAAGAAGAAGAAGAAGAAGAAGAAGAAGAAGAAGAAGAAGAAGAAGAAGAAGAAGAGGAGGAGTTTGGATGTGATTTCCCACTTTATCACTACCTGAAGGAGTCTCAAAGCGGCTGACATTCTCCTTTCCCTTCCTCCCCCACAACAAACACTCTG
The DNA here is from genome assembly GCF_965113315.1 of Podarcis vaucheri. Taxonomy (NCBI): domain Eukaryota; kingdom Metazoa; phylum Chordata; class Lepidosauria; order Squamata; family Lacertidae; genus Podarcis; species Podarcis vaucheri. The sequence continues at coordinate 17,431,655 of NC_138764.1, forward strand.
TGAGGTGAGTGGGGCTGAGAGACTTCAGAGAAGTGTGACTGGCCCAAGGTCACCCAGCAGCTGCATGTGGAGGAGCGGAGACGCGAACCCGGTTCCCCAGATTACGTAACTACCGCTCTTAACCACTACACCACACTGGCTCTGAAGTGCAGAAATTGTGGGTGGGGAAAGGCTTAAGCACCTCTGCTGATTCTTTGTCCTAAAATCGCTCCCCTTTTCCTAAAACTGCTATTCATTTATCTCTTTTTAAAGTTGCTGCTTGGGCATGACAGCATGGAACATGTAGTTGGGCCAGGAAGGCAAAGCTGGGAAATGATGCTGGGCAAGACATATCTTATTTATTTCATAAATTTTATACTCCCTTGTATTGGTCAAACACACACACACACACACACACACACACACACACACACACACACAAAGTGGCTTAAAGGTAAAGGTAAAGGGACCCCAGACCATTAGGTCCAGTCGTGGCCGACTCTGGGGTTGCGGCGCGCATCTCGCTTTATTGGCCGAGGGAGCCGGCGTACAGCTTCCAGGTCATCTAGCCAGCATGACTAAGCTGCTTCTGGTGAACCAGAGCAGCGCACGGAAATGGCGTTTACCTTCCCGCCGGAGCGGTACCTATTTATCGACTTGCACTTTGACGTGCCTTCGAACTGCTAGGTTGGCAGGAGCAGGGACCGAGCAATGGGAGCCCCCCCCCCGTCATGGGGATTTCAACCGCTGACCTTCTAATCAGCAAGTCCTAGGCTCTGTGGTTTAACCCACAGCGCCACCTGCATCCCTCAAAGAGGCTTACAAAAAAACAACAACAAAAAACCCCCACTAAAATCCAGAAAAAATGATGACCTGACTTTTAAAAAATACAAAAGTTAAAATACTAAAACTAATTAAAATGGCTTCATCTCTCTAGGCATCTGGGTTGGCTCGTCTAAAGAAGGGTGTTTTCAGCAGGCGACGAAAAGAGCGCAGGGAAAACACCTGCTTGATTTCAATAGGCAGGAAGTTCCAAAGTGAAACTGTTGCCACACTAAATGATTGAGTTCTTACAAATGCGGGACGGGTATTTTGTGGCACTTGCAGTAGTGCCAACGCCACCCATCGAAGCAGCTAAGTGGGTACGTGTGGGGCGAACTGCTCTTTGCAGGCACACTGGTTCCAAGCTGCTAAGAGCTTTCTATACTAATAGTAACACCTTGAACTTGGCCCGGTAAGCAGATTGGCAGCCAGTGCAGCCCTGAACCCTCTGGGATAAACTCCACCCTAGGTGAAGAGCAGAAAGGATGAAACAGAGGAAGACAAAAGAAAAGGTGCAGAAGGACAACTCATTTTAAAAGCACTTAATGGTGAAGAGTCTGTAAGCCGAGGTGTTGCTGTTGTGATGTGTTGTTGCTATTGGTGATAAACATTCAGATGAGAGGGAAACGAGGAGAAGGCAGAACAGCTCCCGAAACCATTATGAGACATTTAAACCCTCCGGCAAAGCTCTTGCTCATTTTGATGGTCTGCATAGCATCACTTCATGGTGACTGGAGTGGTCAGATGTGTTCATCTTTCTCTCTGAAGACCCTTAAAAGAGTCTCAAACCCACCACCATCTCAAGCGGCTGATTCTGGGTAGAAAGAACATCTGCGTTTTAGAGTAGCCAAACCCAGCAGGCTCACAACTGGCCATTTTCTCCACCTGGCTTCTACACCCATTGATGGTACGGTGAAACAAACTCCGTTAACGGCCAATTGTCCAATTTGGCCTTTATTGTACTCTGCCAGTTATTTTACAAAGAAGTTGATGGGCTTTGGCAGGCTGAGTCGCTTGGCTCGAAAACCTATGAGATGAACACTGAGTCATAAATAAAACTTTTAACGAAATTATTTATGCAACAATATACATTGGCTCACATCTTGGTGCCCTTTAACGCTTCCTATTTTTGCATTATTGATTAAACCCAGCTGCCACTTTCATTCCTCCCCCATGTAAAAATATCTAGTGAAAATCACCCTTCAGTTGAGCAAGCCATCTATTAACGTCACAATTAACAGCTCCCATCCCTGCTTGTCTTATTTAGCACAAGGTGGGAGTGGAGGAGGAACTTTTTGTGTGTGTGTCAACGAAGGCAGGTGTGCACAACCGAATCAAATGCACCCCACCATTAGTGCATGTTTCAGAGGCAAGAAAAATCTCCCGGGACCACAAAACAGGTGGGTTTGTCATACACCTCACAAGCCACAAAGCATGATTGCTGGGCTCTATTCCACTGGATGGGCCAGAATGTGTGACACCTGATCTGGGAGAAGAGATGTAAGTGACAGGCAGCAGTTGGAGCCAAACAGTGCGCCAGGGCTGGCTAACCTGTTGGTTTGCAGATGTTGTTGGACTCTTAAAGGTAAAGATAAAGGGACCCCTGACCATTAGGTCCAGTCGTGACCAACTCTGGGGTTGCGGCGCTCATCTCGCTTTATTGGCCGAGGGAGCCGGCGTACAGCTTCCGGGTCATGTGGCCAGCATGACTAAGCCACTTCTGGCGAACCAGAGCAGCACACAGAAACGCCGTTTACCTTCCCACCGGAGCGGTACCCATTTATCTACTTGCACTTTGACATGCTTTCGAACTGCTATGTTGGCAGGAGCTGGGACTGAGCAACGGGAGCTCAACCCATTGCGGGGATTCGAGCCACCAACCTTCTGATCGGCAAGTCCTAGGCTCTGTGGTTTAACCCACAGTGCCACCCGCGTCCCTGTTGGACTCTTAACACCCAGCAAACTGCCTGCAAGACCCCTCCCTCATATGCTTAGGTGGAATTTACGTGTCGCCTGTCTCGGGGGACAATGGAGGAGTGTGCTTCTAGGGATGAAATCAAACCGCTGGAGAATCACAGCCCCTGCTGTGGCTGCAGAGACTGGTAACTCGTCACTGCTGCCTGCCACATTGCTTGACCTCCCTGGAGGTCCTGGGCTGCCCAGATGACAAGACCCAACTCTCGGCCTCACTGATGTGGTCCAAAGGAAAGCAGAACAAGATGTTTGGCGCCAGCTTGGCTGAAGGAGTTGCCAGAAGGAGGCCTACAAGACATCATCCAACCATCTTAGCGACTCCACTCCAGGTTTCCTCCTTAGCCTTTTTCTCTCCCAAAGATCTCCCTCAAGGCAGTGGAGATTGAGGACCAGTTTTTCTTCTCCTAGATGGGCTGTTTTCCCAGGCGGATGAGCCCCATCTGCCCCTCAATTCCCTCTACAGCATGTGCAGAAACTGCTTTCATGACCGTTGGACCCACTACAGTTACAGATTGTTCAGGTTGCAGACTCCGCTAACCCAAAAATAGTACCTCGGGTTAAGAACTTTGCTTCAGGATGAGAACAGGAGAGACAGGAGCTACATCTTGCTAAGCCCCTGGCCCCTATATTGGAGTCCCCAGAGGAGGGAATGACCGCTCCCCACATCAAATGGGAGTGTGCAGCCCCCTGGATCCCAGAGCGACTCCTGGTAGTTCAGGCTGGCTTCATCCTCCCCAGGCTGGATACCTGGAGGTCTCTGCCTATGTCAGCCAATCACCCAATCCCGCCTGGGGAGGCGTTGCCAGGGGATTGGCCAGGTAAGAGGAGGGACCGTCCTGCCCACACAACACAAGGGGAATATTTCCTGTGAAGCAGGCAGTCGGCTCCGGAGCTTCTTCCACCCTCCTCTCCCTCAGTTAAGTCTTCTTTTGCAGGTTAACATCTTTTCCACATGCAGGCGCTGCTACATCAAGGTCTCTGTTGAAGGGCCGGAAAGCAATTTCCCTGCATTGGCAGGTTTTGCCTTTCCTGTAGCAAAATGTCACAACTTTGGCGGTTTCAGGCCTTGGGCGGGATCCTTTAGTCTATCTTCCTAAATGGGGGGGGGGGGGAGAAGCAGTGACCCACGTCTCCCTTGTGGCGGTAATCCCAGGGTTCCCCATTAAAGGGGTCTTGAGGGGAAGAATTGGCCATACGCCTGGAGGTTGTCATTGCTCTCCCCTGAGATGGCGGCGAAACGGGAGGTAGGCTCTCTGCTTGAACATAAGTTCTCCAGAGCCAGCCCAATCCCCACACATTCTGGATAACCCTGATGTCTCCCAGATCCCCGGCTGGGGACTGGGAGGGATAAACGCCCAATGCCTGAGCCAAGGTCTACCCACATCTGAAACATAATAAAGTTGTGGCCAGTTCGAATCCCATAGCATGTTGTCTTGACTCATTATTCCGCTCGGGACTTGCCTGGGGTTAGGGGGGACTCCGCCTGTCCACACAAAGATGCTATGTAGACCATACAGCAGTGCCCCCCCCAGCTTTGGTCTCTGGCTGTTGTTGGATTACAACTCCCATCATCCCTCGCTAGCAGGACCAGTGGCCAGGGATGATTGGAACTGTTGTCCAAAAACAGCCGGAGAACCGAGTTTGGGAAACTCTTGCCATAGAGGCTTTTCGCCACCATTTAATGCCACAGCACTTTGCAGGCCCTGAGAGGATGCTTTCAAACATATTTCTGAAACCAAGGCTATAAACACCACACTGGAAATACATTCTCTTATATGCGCGCCTGAGACTTGGTGAGTGAAACCATCCCTCCATGTGTTATAAGGAAAAGTCCTGTGGCTCCTACACGTTTAACAGACAGGCGGCTCATTTTAAGTGATGTAACATATTTTTTTTGGAAATTTATTCAGTGAGGGGTCTTAAATATAATCTTTTTTTGGGGGGAGGGGTCCGGGAAATTTATAAGTCTGCTATTATTTTTGCGATCAGACAAATTTATCCCTGCCTCACGCACCTGTTAAAGGCACAGACCTTCAGTGTCCTTTAAATAACAAAAACAAAACCCCGGGTTGCCAACCACAAGTTTTTACCTGACCGTTTTGGTTTGAAGCCAGACCTATTGAAATTGATGGGACTGAACTGCGTCATGCCTAATTAAATCCCATTTATTTTCATGATGGGACAAAATGCGGCTTCTGGGTGCAGGGGGTTCGCTTCGATATCCTGGCTCATTCATAAACTGTGATCTGAACAAGGCACCAGTTACCATGTTCAGATGTAACGACAAACTGTCATTTGCTCCTATCTGCAAATGGAAATTTTAAACCCCATCTTGTCACGTGCAAAGGGGAGGACAGTGCAAAAGCATATAATCACACCATGCTAATTGCTGTGTCTGAACAGGTCTTCCACTGCTGCAAGGCCAGCTAGTAATTTCATGGCGGAGGTGAGATTTGAACCCAGAACTTCCCAATTGTAGCTTGGTCTCTTAGTCCCCCAAGCTAGATCAATGCAAATGATGGTCCCTTTTCCCACATTCAAGTACAAATGTTTTTAAATGGCAGTATGGTATATGCTAAGGTTGGAGTTGGGCCAAAAGGGAGAGAGAGGAGGAAGGTTAGTTATAAATGCCCTGTTGAAAGCAAACATATTCACAAGATGGTGCTGTTACTCCATCTGTGAATTAGCATTTTGTGCCCTGGAAAGCTAGCAAAGAGATCGCTTGTTTTCGTTTGCAATTGAAAATCACTTTCAACACACCCTTAAGAGTGCCACAGAGCACTGCCATTTACCACAGTGAGAATAGCTTTCATGTTTATAATTTCGCTCCTCTTCACAACTAATTCTTTTATTTGCCAAAAAAGCCTTGCATTATAATTACCATATTTTTCTGTGTAACATGCCCCCATGTATAAGACGCCCCCTATTTTGGGGCACTCAAAATTAAGAAAATGCACTATGCACTATCCGTGTATAAGATGACCCCTTATTTTAAATTAAACTTCAGAAATTTAGGAAAAAATATAGTGCTATACACGGAAAAATACGGTAAGTGGATTCCAATGCTCGTGTATTTATTTTAGGGCTGCCATATTTCTGGTTTTCCCTGGACATGCCCAGGATTCCAAAGGTGAAATCACCAGCTGGGCAGATTTTTAAATTTTTGAAAAAAATAACCCTGGTTTTTTTCTTTTGCATGTGCTCAGGGAGTGGTCTAGCAGTCTGTCAGTCTGGCAGGCGGCTGACTGGCTGAATGCAGCCAGCGTCTCGCCTCCCAAAGTTAAGAGCCACGTCAGGCCTCTCTCCTCCTCCTCCTCCTCCTCCCCTCAGTGGCCACCAGGCGTAGCCACAGCCACACACCCCCCAGCCAACCTGCTGCCTCTGCTCTTATTTGCTCTCTCAAATATGTATGGCAACCTTATGAAACTTTCGAACAAAACCCCATGCGCATGAGAGGCATGGAGGTGGCAAAGGGCAAGAGTGCTTGCCTATCTCTCTCCCGCCATTGTCTACCGATACCGGAAAAGCAGTGTTGCCTAATGGCAAGAGCTAGGGGCATCCGATGTGACAAGCTGCCTCATATGGAGCAAGTTATCTCACATTGGCCAGGCATCCGGTTGCATGCAACTTTGCAATGCCTAAGCAGTTGGAGATTACCCAGTTCCAGCTTCTCTTTTTGGCTTCCATCTAGAGCAGGAGTCAGCAAACTTTTTCAGCAGGGGGCTGGTCCACTGTCCCTCAGACCTTGTGGGGGGGCCCCTGACCATTAGTCCCAGTCGTGACCAACTCTGGGGTTGCGGCGCTCATCTCGCTTTATTGGCCGAGGGAGCCAGCGTACAGCTTCCGGGTCATGTGGCCAGCATGACTAAGCTGCTTCTGGCGAACCAGAGCAGCGCACGGAAACGCCGTTTACCTTCCCACCGGAGCGGTACCTATTTATCTACTTGCACATTGACGTGCTTTCGAACTGCTAGGTTGGAGGAGCTGGGACAGAGCAACGGGAGCTCACCCCATCGTGGGGATTCTTGTTGGCTATTTGCAGTATGGTAACGCTGCAGAGAGCTTGCTGGGGAGACCATGCATTAAAAAGGGACTCAAAAATAACTTAAACAAGGTTTTAATAACAAAAACTCCATTTACACTAAATACATCAACATGACCCAACCACCAACCCATCCCCCAGGGTAATGGGAGAGCTAGGTGCTGCTCCTTATATACTATACCCAATTGCTGACACAGTTTAATTAACACAACTCAGCAGCACCTGCTATGTCTCACAGCTGCAAGACTGGGTCTCGTTATCTGCCTTGGCCCTGGCTCTTAAAGACATACACAACTTGTGAAATAATAATGAACCTTCACATTTTAAAGTGACCATTCAACAATTCTAACCGCCCACCTTCTGATCGGCAAGTCCTAGGCTCTGTGGTTTAACCCACAGAGCCACCAGCTTGTTTAGCTTATATGTAAATCTGGCACTGGGTAAAGGTAAAAGGTAAGGACCCCGGGTGGTTGAGTCCAATCAAAGTCGACTATGGGGTTGTAGCGCTCATTTTGCTTTCAAGCCGAGGGAGCTGGCGTTTGTCCACAGACAGCTTTCTGGGTCATGTGGCCAGCAGGACTAAACCGCTTCTAGTGGAACGGGATACCATGATGGAAACCAGAGCGCACAGAAACGCTGTTTACCTCCCTGCCACAGCGGTACCTATTTATCTACTTGCACTGGTGTGCTTTTGAACTGCTGGGTTGGCAGGAGCTGGGACTGAGCAACAGGAACTCAGTTCGTTGGTGGGATTCGAACCACCAACCTTCCAATGGGCAAGCCCAAGAGGCTCAGTGGTTTAGACCACAGCCGAACATGTCCAGCACATTTGGCGCATAGAGTTGAAAAACCCACTTTCCTTCCCCTTTTGTACGATCTAGTCAACTTATTAACTATGAGAGAGGAAAGCCTTATGGAAGAATGGATAGCACGGTTCATTCCAATATAAGCTGCTATCAGTCAGCATTATCTACCAATTATACCATAAACGTCAACGCTATTGTTGCCTTAGTAACATACGTAGCATTTCAACAAAATCATAAAAGAGAGATTGCAACGTACATGGAGTTAAAGTGAATAGGGTTCATCGGTACCAGCATATAAAAGCTGCCTTCTTTCTTTTTTTGTCAAAATGATTTTTATTAGTTTTACATATAATCACAATATGTAACATCATATCCTCTTATTAAATCTCTTGGCTCAACCGAGCCTAAATGACTTCCCTCCCTCCCCTCTAACGGTTTACAATATTAAATTTTACTTTTTTGCATTTCCTTTCCTATTCTTGTTATATTATTACTTAAAATATTAAATTACTCAACCTGAATAGGTAATTAATTCAGCTTAGAAAGGTAAAGGAACCCTGACAGTTAAGTCCAGTCGTGAACGACTCTGGGGTTGTGGCACTCATCTTGCTTTACTGCCCGAGGGAGCTGACGTTTGTCTGCAAGACAGTTTTTCCGGGTCATGTGGCCAGCATGACTAAGCCGCTTCAGGCGAAACCAGAGCAGAGCACGGAAACGCCATTCATCTTCCCGCCAGAGCGGTACCTAATTATCTACTTGCACTTTGACATGCTTTCAAACTGCTAGGTGGGCAGGAGCTGGGACTGAACAACGGGAGCTCACCCTATTGCGGGGATTCGAACCGCCGACTTCTGATTGGCAAACCCAAGAGGCTCAGTGGTTTACACCACAGCGCCACCAGCGTCCCTCATTCATTCATTCATTCATTCATAATTAATTAATTAATTAATTCATCTTACAAATCTTCAAATAACCCTGCTAATGATGTTAATTGCTTACAGTTGTCTTTCAAATATAATATAAGTTTATTCCAGTCTTTTTGGAATACTTTATCTCGCTAGTTCCGGATTCTTCCAGTCACTTTTGACAGTTCTGCAAAGTCCATCGTTTTCATCTGCCACTCTTCTTTGGTTGGTAAAAACTGCCTTCTTTCAATCAGCCTCTCTGTATTGCCTTGGATGACTGCCAGCCGCTGTTTAAAACTAGTAAGATAAAAACTTAAAATATGCCAAGCCAGACCCTCCAAGTCTCTCTATTTTCCAAGGACAGTCCAGGATTTACAGAAGCCTTCCCGGTTTCCAATTTGACCCCAGAATGTCCCGCTTTTCCTTAGGAGGCCCTGTCCTTATTTTCATTAGTAGAAATGTTGGCGGGTATATCACGTGACCCCCAAGCCAAGGGGATAAGTAACTATACACCCTTTAGAATATATCTGAAGGCAGCCCTGAATAGGGAAGTGTTTTTTTAACATTTAATGTTTTGTTAGTTTTTATATACTACATTTGAAGTCGCCCAGAATAGCTGGGCCAACCCATAAAATTATGGTGCTGATGATAGAATAGAACGCCCCTATTTTCATTGGAGAAATGTTGGAGGGTGTGTGCAAAGCATGTCCTGTAATCGCTGTCCAATGTTCTCTCTCCATCTTTACCCCCTCACATCCCAGCCTGTTTTCCAACATTGGAAAATTGCCGTAATGTAACAGACACTGACCTTTGAGCGCAGTTCATGGGGCAATAAGCAGCACCCGTTTTCCTATGTCCATGATATCAAGCGATTGTCACTATGTGGGAAGGTCCTCCTCCTCCTCCTCCTCCTCCTCCTCCTCCTCCTCCTCCTCCTCCTCCTCCTCCTCCTCCTCCTCCTTCTTCTTCTTCTTCTTCTTCTTCTTCTTCTTCTTCTGTGATTTCTGAGAGGGTCCCCGCTTCGCCGCAGCAGAAAAGACCCGTTTCGCACGGAGCTGGTCCCTCCGGTTCAGAGGGAGTCCGCCATTGCCGATGGCGCCACCCCGGAAGTTCCTCCTCCTCCTCCTCCTCCTCCTCCTCCTCCTCCTCCTCCTCCTCCTTATTCTTATTCTTATTCTATAATTATTTATTGGTTTTTACACATATTTTCCAGCATATCATCCTTTTAAACATCATTTCAGAATCTTTGGCTATCACAGCCTAAGGCTTTCTTCAACCTCAACGGATGGTTTTCTAAAATCCTTTCTAATTATGCATTTTGTTACTACAGTTATTGCTATAAATTCAAGTCTTAATACCTATTCTTAATTCTTTTCACAATAATTTATATATTACTCCTTACAAAACTTCTTTTAACCCTACAAGCGATGTCAATTGGTTGCAGCTGCTTTGCAAATACATCAAAAGCTTCTTCCATTCCTTTAGGAAAATCTGGTCCTGCTGGTTCCGAATTTTCCTGCTTAATCTCACCATTTCAGCATAGTTCATCGATTTCTCTTGCCACTCTTCTTTAGTTGGTATTTCTTCTTGCTTCCATCTTTGGGCTAACAATATCCTTGCAGCAGTTATCACATATAAAAACATTTTTTTATCTTTCATATGAATTTCTGTACCCACAATACCCAATAGAAGGGCTTCTGGTTTCTTAACAAAAGTCTATTTCAACGTTTTTTTTCAATTCATTATAAATCATTTCCCAGAAGTCCTTCACTTTCTTACATTCCCACCACATATGGTAAAAAGTATCCTCCTTTCCTTTACATTTCCAACATTTGTTATCTGTTTTGTACATCTTAGCTAACTTCACTGGTGTTATATACCACCTGTACATCATTTTCATAATGTTTTCTTTCAATGCACTGCAAGCAGTAAATTTTATTCCCTCTTTCCATAATTTTTCCCAATCCTCTATTTGTATATTATGACCAATATCTTTGGCCCAATGAATCATAACCGATTTAACTTCATCATCTTTCAAATGCCATTCCGGGAAGGTTCATCTTCTTCAGCCTCATACCCCCAAAGAGTTTAGCATCTACTTCGTTGGACTGGTCATGTTGTGCGGATGCCTGATTATCGTCTTCCAAAGCAGCTACTCTATTCTGAACTTAAAAATGGAAAGCGTAATGCTGGTGGTCAACAAAAGAGGTTTATTAAAGACTCAGAAGGCAAATAATAAAAAAGTAGTATAAACACATACAACTGGGAAACACTGGCCTGTGATCACTCCAGTTGAAGAACACCAAAGGTGTCATGGACTTTGAACCTGGTACCCAACCCAACCAGGGCCTTTGATGTTTGCTCCTAAGGTTGTGTGGGTGGGTGAATCATAGAGCCGCCCCCTAAAATCTGTGTGTGCTTTTTTAGGGGGCAAGTATTAGACAAATGGCTTGGTGGGCCCCTCCCTCCGTAACTGGAAGGCTGTACGAGTTGCCAGAGGTCCCCGGCAGAGATGTGGGCCTCTGCAGGTGGCTTTTGACACCAACCCCACAATACTAGATCCTGAGCTTGCGATTCACTGCTCTACTTAAAATGGTGTTTAGTCCGTATAGTAAAGCTGGAGCAAATGGAAACCCATTTAATTTGTCTAATTTAGTGACTCCCTGAGGCGTTAAAAGTTGTGGGCGAGGACTGTAGGCAAAAATGCAGGTTGGAAGACAGCCACAACTTGAAGGCTTGGATTGAACTCACTGCCTATAGATAATCCACTTAGCAGAGGAAAACAGATGTATTGAGGAACAATTTAACTCAGCGATTAGTCACTCGTGATCCCAGAACTAGGACTGGCAACATTCCCAGAGAGGCGAGAGGAAACCTATGCCACATTCCTAATGTGTGTATCTGTGTTTAAATATAGGGGCATACTGAATGTTTTGCTAGTTTTGTCCCCTCCGTTCCAAAATAATACAAACATTTACCTCGTTTGTTGTGCTGTTTCCTTGACCCAGGGCTGCTTTGGTGCCATGATGATGTCTTGTGTCCCTAGCCAATTCCAACCTTGCATGTAGGCAGGGTCAGTGCAAGACATTTTGTTGCCAGAAGTGAAAGCCACATGGCAATCACAGCTCTGGCCACTCCCTGCCTCTCAACACCTGCTGCCTGAGGCAGCTGCCGCATTTTGCCTCATTGTAGGGCCAGCCCTGTATGCAGGCACTGCCAAAAAAAAACAAAGGAAAGCATGTTCAATTGAAATATACTCAAGAGTCGAGAGTGGATTTCATGCTCTTTATTCAGCTCTTAGTGGTGAGGAGGAATGGAAGTTCCCCCAGAATGTCTGCTTTATAGACATTATTTACACAATAGACCCCACGTGATTGGCTAATTCCGGGATTCTCCTGTAGGCCAATCAGGTTGCGAATTCACTTCCACCTGGAGCTGGATTGGGTGGCTCCTGTGGACCAACCAGACTGCTGCATTCTGGATCCTATTGTTCCAGGACGAATCAGACTGCTGCATTTTGGATCCTATTCAACTCAGTACATAACACCAATCCTGCCGGCTATTTGCTCAGGTCCACATATGCAAATAAGGAATTGAAAGTGATGTTCAGTGATCGGATAGTTATAGAAAGTTGTTACTGTTGCGTTGTAGTTGAGCTCTATATAAGCAGGTTGGCTGAACCCTTCAGTTCAGTTCTGTTCTGGCCTGTGAATAAACAAGAGCTGTCTGAAGAATCGTTGTGTCGGCTGATATGTTCACCCACAACTTAACAGTCCTCCTCTTTTCAGGAAGGTTCAGGAGAAGGGGGCGGCTGGCTACCACCATTCCTCCTCAGTGCAGCCCCTGACAGTGTGTGTTGTCAGCTCTTCAGAGAAGCTTCAAATGTGGGTTACTCTTATGTACTGAGTTGAATAGGATCCAAACTGCAGCAGTCTGATTGGTCCTAGAAAAATAGGATTCAGAATGCAGCAGTCTGATTGGTCCTAGAACAATGCAGCAGTATGATTGGTTGGCAGGAACCACCCAATCCTGCTCCAGATAGAAGTGAATCCACAACCTGATTGGCTTACAGTAGAATTCCGGAATTAGCCAATCATGTGCAGCCCATTGTGTAAATAATGTATATAAAGCAGATACTGTGAGGGGACATTCATTCATTCCTCCTCACCACTATGAGCTGAATAAAGAGCATGAAATCACTTTGCGACTCTGAGTATATTTCAGTTACCTTTGGAATCTATCCCATGACTACCTGTGAATCTACATTACCTCCGGGGCCATGTGTCAGCAGCATCCCCAGGGACGGATCCGGCCTGCCAGCGCAGGTTTCAGGCCCAGCCCGCAACGGAGAAAATACTGCATTCTTTCCCTCCCACCCTCTTGCTTCTGTGGCACAAAGCCTGCCGGGCCTGCCCACACCACTGCATTGTTAAAATGACTAGAATAGAATGAAACTTCAGATTATATAAGTGCTCTGTATAAATTCTTGCACAAAGCACAGTATATAGAGGAACGGCAGCCTGCATTCAGTGTGTGGGCAAGCGCTGTGGTAACGACTGCCTCCCCGCAGCCTTGCCCAGCAATGCCTGTTTGGTTGACAGAAGCTTGGCCACCAATCTTATATAGCAGGATTTCTTGTATATATTAACAATATCCAAATGTGCCCCCTTTGAGAAAGAGCTGAGGTTGCTTCGTGGGCAGAGGAGCCCTGCCTCAGTGACAGAGCATATTCTTTAACAAGCAGGGGAAAAGCCAGTTCCCAAGACTTTAAATGCTCTTGTCGTGTGGCTGGGATCAGGACAACTTGAGGGCTGGTTGCCAAGACTCTGCTCCTCACCTGGGGAGGCTGGGTGGAAAGCCAGGATTTCCCCATAACTGGAAGAAATCCTCCTAACCCTGTTGCCAAACCTCAGTTATTTTAATATCTGGAATCTTTTCTCCCTGTGTATAATGAGAAGCTTCCTCAAATGTGCCTTAAATTATCTCACACCTGCCCCTTTAAGCACCCGGGATGCTCCCAGGCATAGCAGAAGAGCTTTAAGTACCGTATTTATTGGGTTATTATGATCTGAAAAGGGACGTGGGTGGCGCTGTGGTCTAAACCACTGAGCCTCTTGGGCTTGCCGATCGGAAGGTTGGCGGTTCGAAACCCCGCAATGGGGTGAGCTCCTGTTGCTCAGTCCCAGCTCCTGCCAACCTAGCAGTTCGAAAGTACATCAAAGTGCAAGCAGATAAATAGGTACCACTCCAGCGGGAAGGTAAACGGCGTTTCCGTGCACTGCTCTGGTCCGCCAGAAGTGGCTTAGTCATGCTGGCCACATGACCCGGAAGCTGTATGCCGGCTCCCTTGGCCAATAAAGCGAGATGAGCGCCGCAACCCCAGAGTCGGCCACGACTGGACCTAATGGTCAGGGGTCCGTTTACCTTTATGATCTGAAAAGTCTAACTTGGCATAAGGGATGTTTGTATGGGCAGCAGCAAAACTGTACCTGCATGTACCATCCTCAGAGAGAAAGCAGGTGTTATAAGAATTTTAAGGTCTCAAATATAGAATAAATATTCATAAGTGCATACATATCTGAATATATAAACCATGTGTCTGAAATAGTATGGGAGAGCAGTCCTGAAGCCATTTTGTCTCTCCCAATCACCTCAAATATTCCTCTGCAGTAAGGGAGGCAAATGGGGAAAGCCATCCCACTGTCTTTTTGCTTGCAAATCCTGTCTTAAGGGCGTATTTGTGTATGAATAAGGTGAGCCTGTGACCTGGATTCAGGAACTAAAGTACAGTGGTATCTCGGGTTAAAAACTTAATTTGTGCTGGAGGTCCATTCTTAACCTGAAACTGTTCTTATTCCGAGGTACCACTTTAGCTAATGGGGCCTCCCGCTGCTGCTGTGCCACTGCTGCACCACCATTGCACAATTTCTGTTCTCATCCTGAAACAAAGTTCTTAACCCGAGGTTCTATTTCTGGGTTAGCCGAGTCTGTAACCTGAAGCATCTGTAACCCAAGGTACCACTGTATTAACCATCACCAAAGAATAGCCAGGCTGCCCAGGTAATGCAATCAGTGACCATTATCAGTTATGCTGGCAGACAGGATTTCTGCTGTGGACCCACCTCCAGTGATGTATGTATGATGATTTTGGGGTGGTCTTTGCTAAGGGGGTTGGGCAATGTCCAAAGTCCTTAAAGGTTTTCCTGCAATTAATCCAGAATGCAGCACCTAGACTGGTGACTGGGAGTGGCCACCGGGACCATATAACACCAGTCCTGAGAGACCTGTATTGGCTCCCAGTATGTTTCCGAGCACAATTCAAAGTGCTGGTGCTGACCTTTAAAGCCCTAAATGGCCTCGGCCCAGTATACCTGAAGGAACGTCCCCATTGTTCTACCCAGACACTAAGATCCAGCTCCGAGGGCCTTCTGGCGGTTCCCTCATTTCGAGAGGCAAAGCTATGGGGAACCAGGCAGAGGGCCTTCTCGGTAGTGGTCCCTGCCCTGTGGAATGCCCCCCACCAGATGTCAAGGAAAAAGCAACTCTCCTACTTTTAGTAGACATCTGAAGGCAGCCCTGTTTAGGGAAGTTTTTAATGTTTAATGCTGTATTGTGTTTTTAATATTCGATTGGGAGCCACCCAGAGTAGCTGGGGAAACCCAGCCAGATGGGTGGGGTATAAATAATAAGATGTTGTTGTTGTTCAGGGTCTCGCCCTCCTAGGAAGGAGGGGAGGGAAGTCTGTTGCAACAGAAAAATAAATATCTGCCTTGCTTTCCAATGGATCCTGCCTCCATCCATTCTTCTTGGACCAATCATGGACTTAGGGGACTCAGAGTCCCATGAGGGGATGGGCAGCAAAAGCTAAACCCCAATTTTTTACATCACGGAGAAGACAGTCCCATGCTGAAATGGTGGCATAAGCTGGCAAGAGGAGGCCTTGGATTGGTACCCGAATGCATTCAGTATGTCCTGCTTTCAAACATACATTCTCCATCTCTGTCCTAGTCATGTCAAGTCATTCCAGGCTGAAAATGTACATTCGTATTGAGGAGCTATTCGCAGAGCCCCATCAGTTAAATGACTCCATCCTTCTAATGGTGCCAGCTGAGGCTATTCCTTTTCATTTTAGTTTCTGAGTATGTTCCTGCCCTCAATTCACTTCCTCCACTGTGTTCCCAGGGAACAAAAGAGATGGAATGACAAGTACTCAACACAATCTTCTATTATTCTCCTTCACCATCACAACAAGCACAAACACACAACACGCGTACGACCTCGCTCCCCTCCAACACACACATCTCTCCCCAGGAGGACAATTGAGTTGTTTTTCTTTCAGGGGTCTTGTTCAAAACCACCTCTTATAATTTGTGCACAATTTCTAGCCTACCGGTGACAAGCAACTGCTTCTGCGAGAAGTGGCTCATTGCTGGCGCCAAGGACACAACTGCTGTGACGAAGTTTGCATGGCTGGCTTCCTGGCTGACGTTGACAGAAGGAAGATCAACACAGCATAGCCAGAAGAGTGAGGCTTGTGTATTTGAAACAGGGCTGGACCAAACTGACAAGGGCAATTTTTCAGCCATCTTGAAACTGGCTATTTCATTCCGGCAATATTTAGGGGGCAAGGTGTGGTGAAGAGACTAGGAGTGGCTGCCCTTTGGTTTTCCCATGGAAACCCTGTCCTGTGGTAGTTTTATTAATTTTGGGAAATTCAAAATGGCTGCCACTATTAAAAAAAAAACCCCCAGCCTTCTTTGTTGGGGGTTGCCATGACAGTGGATGGCAGCTGAATATCCCTCTAGAGAAGCGCACACTTTTACAGAGTGGGGGAAGATTGTTCTTCTGGCAGCTCATTTTATTTGTGGGATACAGTGCTAAATACCCAGTCAAGGAAATTCACTGAAAAGCAATGGGTAACACTTGCTCGAGGCAACGGCATCTAACCTTGACACAAACAGATTGGAATAAATGGGCATTCAATAGCCAAACTTGTCTGACTTCTGTGCCAGCAAACCAGCTGTTTGGACAGGGCTGGATTTAGGTTTGAAGAAGCCCTGAGCTACTGAAGGTAACGGGGCCCTTTATATGTCCAGCTGTCCTTTGTCAATAACAAATTGTCCCGGTTTTTTGTGTTGAATATATGCTATATGGTAATTTATGGACCTGATAGGTATCTAAAGCCATTTGCACACAACTGGGAGCGACCGCCGAGACCATATAACACCGATCTTGAAAGACCTACATTGGCTCCCAGTATGTTTCCGAGCACAATTCAAAGTGTTGGTGCTTTAAAGCCCTAAACGGCCTCGGTCCAGTATACCTGAAGGAGCATCTCCACCCTCAACGTTCTGCCCGGATGCTGAGGTCCAGCTCCGAGGGCCTTCTGGTGGTTCCCTCACTGCGAGAGGCCAAGTTGCAGGGAACCAGGCAGAGGGCCTTCTCGGTAGTGGCGCCCGCCCTGTGGAACGCCCTCCCATCAGATGTCAAAGCGATAAACAACTACCTGACATTCAGAAGACATCTGAAGGCAGCCCTGTTCAGGGAAGTTTTTAATATGTGACATTTTTTTGTTTTTTCCATCTTTGTTGGAAGCCGCCCAGAGTGGCTGGGGAAACCCAGCCAGATGGGCGGGGTACAAATAATAAATTATTATTATTATTATTATTATTAACAAAATATGTATTTTATCAAACTAATTGTTGAATTGAAATACAATTAAGAAGAAGTGTATTTTTTTGGGGGGCACAAGAGAGTGGGGCCCTAAGCTATAGCTTGTTTAGCTTATACGTAAATCCAGCACTGTGCCCAGATTATGGGTAAGCACCATTGCTAGTTGTAAAGCAACTTTCCCCCATCTTTATAAAACACATTGTCCTGTCATACTGTTGCTTAATCTTTGGACCAACAGAACCCACGTTGATTTTCCTGTATCATAAATAGCACTCCTGAAGTACCTGTTCTGAAGCCTTGGCTTTTCTATATTTATATGCTTCCTCCTCCCCGCAGAACTATTATTAAGAGGAATAATCTGCATTTCTATTGTCTCCAGTGCAGTTTCCTTCCCCCATCTATCATGATGAGATGATGACTCAGACTCTTGTCAGCTCCTCTGAGATATCAAACAATAGGGCTGAGGATTTGGTGCAATGGAAACCCTCTGAATGGGACGTTCTCCCTGCTTCATCACGCCACCTCCTCTGCCAATGATTCCTGCCTCAGCTATTATATGCAAGCTTTCCAAAAATATCTAATCTTTTGGTGGTGCTGGATGAGTGAATTGTGATAGGACAGCTTGGGATGGAGTCCCTTTCCAAAAAGCACATCCCCAATGCAGTGATAAATGGTGACCATATGCTTGTGAAACATGGAGCACTTATAAACGCCATCTCCAACTCCTCGAAAGATTCCATCAACAGTGTCCCTGAATTGTTTACACATCACTTGGGAAGACAGGTGAACTAATACTGTACTGGAAGAAGCAAAGATCCCCAATGTCAAAGCAATGATTCTTCAACATCAACTTTGTTGGACTGGTCATGTTGTGCGGATGCCTGATGATCGTCTTCCAAAGCAACTACTCTATTCCGAACTTAAAAATGGAAAGCATAATGCTGGTGGTCAACAAAAGAGGTTTATTAAAGACTCTCTCAAGGCAAATCTAAAAATAAAAAAAAAAGAAAATGTAGAGTAGACACCGACAACTGGAAACCACGATGGCCTGTGAGCCCTCCAATTGGAGAACAGCCTTTACCAAAGGTGTCATGGGCTTTGAAGACACTTGAACTCAGAACGCAAGGGAGAAACGTGCTGGGAGGAAGTCATGCTTGGCAAATCCACACCGTGAGCAACTCCCACCCAGAAACCAATGTCCCTAATGTGGAAGGATGTGTGGATCCAGAATTGGCTTCCACAGTCCAAAACCATGTTTATAGAAGACAGTCTTACACGGCTACGAGTGATCACCAAAG
Source organism: Podarcis vaucheri (assembly GCF_965113315.1). Lineage (NCBI taxonomy): Eukaryota > Metazoa > Chordata > Lepidosauria > Squamata > Lacertidae > Podarcis > Podarcis vaucheri. The sequence continues at coordinate 17,450,154 of NC_138764.1, forward strand.
AAGAAGAAGAAATGGTGGCCTCTCACTTCATTTCTCCTGTGCTATATTATTCCTGGCAAGCTCTGATCCCATTCGTTCTTTCTGCGCAATTATAAAAGAGAGAGCCAAATCCCTGTTGATTTTGAATCCACCTCGGTTCACAATTACATGTACATGACAGTCACCTTTTCTCTTTTACCAGTCAGTGGCCAATCAACTACAAGGATGAACGTAACACCTAACAACTGGAAGCTGTCCCCAGGGTGCAGTCAGGTGATCTGTTTGCCAAGCAGTCATCCCGATTTGTTTTCAGAGTGGTTAGATGATGTTTCTTCAAAATAAGTATTGTCCCAATTTTGTCAGTGCATTTTCCCATCGTGTTCCACCAGGGCTGGATTTAGGTTTGATGAGGCCCTAAGCTACTGAAGGTAATGAGGCCCTTTAACTGCACAGCACCCAGCAGGAGAAGGAACGAATAACTTGTTCTAGCTGACCTCTAGGGGTATTATAAAGGTAAAGGACCCCTGACAGTTAAGTCCAGTCGTGAACGACTCTGGGGTTGCGGCACTCATCTCACTTTACAGGCCGAGGGAGCCGGTGTTTGTCCGCAGACAGTTTTTCCAGGTCATGTGGCCAGCATGACTAAGCCACTGCTGGCGAACCAGAGCAGTGCATGGAAACGCCGTTTACCTTCCCGCTGGAGTGGTACCTATTTATCTACTTGCACTTTGACGTGCTTTCGAACTGCTAGGTTGGCAGGAGCAGGGACTGAGCAACTGGAGCTCACCCCATCGCAGGGATTCGAACTGCCGACCTTCCGATCGGCAAGCCCTAGGCTCAGTGGTTTAGACCACAACGTCACCCGTGTCCCACCTAGGGGTATTATACAACATGGCAAAATACTAAGTTTATATTTTTGCTGGGAACTTCGAATCTTCACCTTGTCTCCTTCTGTTCCAGCCCATTACCACTTACCACGACCTCAATTACCACTAATGAGATCCATATTGCCCTCATTTGCCTTCATAGGCTCACTGCCATTTGTCATGTCTCCTTCAAGCTTTTTCTAGCAGCAGCAGGACTTGAAGATCCTATCTGGTTTTTAAAATTAAAGGAAAAAAAAGTTCTAAGATGAGTTGAGCCATTTCCTTTATCTGGTATCGAGTTCCCTTATTGGCGCCGTTCCTGCGCAAAACCCCATTGTATTAAAAAGATTTAATTCCAACATAGACTAACAATAGACTACTGATTGGAGAATGGTTCACGGGGCTGTTTTCTGCACGATCTAAGGTTGCATTGCATAGACATAAAGTAAAGGTAAAGGGACCCCTGACCATTAGGTCCAGTCGTGGCCGACTCTGGGGTTCCGGTGCTCATCTCGCTTTATTGGCCGAGGGAGCCGGCATACAGCTTCCAGGTCATGTGGCCAGCATGACTAAGCTGCTTCTGGCGAACCAGAGCAGTGCACGGAAACACTGTTTACCTTCCTGCCGGAGCGGTACCTATTTATCTACTTGCCCTTTGACGTGTTAGGTTGACTGCTAGTTTGGCTGGAGCAGGGACCGAGCAACGGGAGCTCACCCCGTCGTGGGGATTCGAACCGCCGACCTTCTGATCGGCGAGTCCTAGGCTCTGTGGTTTAACCCACAGTGCATAGACATAACTTGAGTTCAAATCAGGAACCTCCTCTTCCTCCTTTCCACAGCTTGAGTCCTGCTTTTTCCTGCTTCTGCAACACATTTGTCAATCATTCTGGCAAGCAAACTGAACACAGGTAATTGGACTTGGTGGTCTTAAGGTCTCCTTTTTTAGACGGCCATGTGTATTGTTTAACATTTTTCTTCTCTTTCTCCATGCTTTATAAATGCTTCTACATTCAGTGGCGGAGCTAGCTGCTCGGGCACCCAGAGCGGCGCACATCCTGTGCACCCGGGGGGGGAGCGGGGGGAGCCACCCAGGGGGGCAGGGTGATCGGCGCCCATTGGGGGTGATCAGCCTAGCGATTGGCACCCATTAGGGCAATCGGCGCGACCATCGGCATCGAGGGGGGGCGATCAGCGCAGCAATTGGTGCCCAGGGGGGCAGCGCGGCGATCTGCCCATGGGGGATTTTGTCAACCCCCCCCCCAGGGATGACACCTGGGGCAGACTGCCCCCACTGCCCCCCTTTATTTATACATTCCTGATTTGTTAGAGCAAAATGCAAAGAGAAACAGTTTGCAAACCTGAAAGGGGGGGGAGAGGAATACTTTTGAGCGCGTGCAGTTCCGCATCTTAACCTCATTAAAACCGCAGCGTCATTATGACTGCAGGAAAACTATGGGGTTCACTGCTTCTGCCTCGATGCTAAACACATTTACTTTCAATGAAGCACCATTTTGAGGGAGAAAACGATATATGCTTAAAGTAAAAATAATAAAATGAGTACCTACAGTCACTAATGCGCCTGCCGCCACCCCCCGATTAGAAAATGTCTTTTAAAGTAAGAAGAAAGCATGCTGTGAGGTGGAGGAGCATTAACCCCAGTGTACCACAGCATGCCCATCCTGTCCCAGGAGCTGATGTGGGACTTTTTTTCTGTTGCTTCCAGCAGTTGCCCTTTAGAATGTCATTTGAGGGCCTCCTGAGCTGTGTGGACCTAGATTAGGGTCCTGAGGTCAAGCCATAGCCATAGATCTGAGTAACGCAGTAGGTTGCCTCCAGTCAAACTGTTTGCTCAGCATTCATCCCAATTTGTTTACAGGGATATTAGATGAAGTATCTTGCACTTTTCAAAGCCTTTCCCCCTCACTTTCCTTATTGCAAAAAGCCCCATCTTTTGAGAAGCTCCCTTATCCAGGGTAATTGCCCAATCTGAATTCACCTGTAGGCGAATTTGCCTTTTTGCCTTTCTTCTGCTGTTGCAGTGCACAGGTTCCCTGGGAAAGCCTACCTCAAAACTTCCCTGCTATTTCGGGTGTTTAGAAAATTTCCTCTCTTTCCCCTTTGCGCCAAATGTGCTGTTAAAATTGCCCTCTCTCGCATGAACCTCCTATATGCATAAACTGTAAGGCTGTTGTTGTGCAGCCCTCAGTGGAGGATTTGTAGTGCCTCATCACAATCCTGGGTTTGCATCAAGTTAAAAGTGAAGGCACGTTGCCCAACAGCAGTGGCCATGAAGAGAGCAAGAAGGGAGAGACACTGAAAGGGAGAAAGTGGTGGTTTAAAATGGCAATGGAAGTGTGAGTAAAGCAGGGACAGTGAGAGGAAAAGGGTGGTTTAAACCAATGGTTGAGTATAGGTGGTACATGACCCCAGTCAAGCTTGCAAAAATATACCATTTGCATGACAATAAATGTTGGAAATGTAAGGAGACTGAAGGAACATTCTTTCACCTTTGGTGGACATGCCCGAAGATTAAGGCCTTTTGGGAAATGATTTATAATGAGTTTAAAAAGATATTTAAGTATACCTTCCCTAAGAAACCAGAGGCCTTCCTTCTGGGCATTGTTGGCCAGAGGGTGTTAAAGAAGGATCAATTTTTTTTTATGTATGCAACAACAGCAGCAAGAATTGTCTTCCCCGTAGCAATTCGTCACAACTTTGGCGGTTATGGCCTTGGGTGGAATCCTTTAGTCTTTTCTTCCCTTTGTGTGTGAAGTGGTGACTCACCCCCTGAGGCGTCGATTCCAGGGTCCCCCTCTTAAAAGGTGTTATATAATGGGTGTCACTGGCCATACACTGAAAGGGCGTTAGTGAACTACCCTGTGTGTGGGGATATGGGCTGGGCTGCCTGCTACACTTATGTCTCGCAGAGCACCCCCATATCCCATTTACCCTGATGAGCCCCAGTTCCCCCCATCTGGGGGGCTGGGAGGGATACACGCCCAAGGCCTAAGCCAAGGTCTTCCTACATTTGGAAGTTTAATAAAGTTGTGGCCTAATTTTAATTCCATAACGTTGTCAGAGTCATTATTCCTTTCTTATGATCCCTGGGGGCTGGGGCTGCCTGGTCACGCAATTGAGCAAAAGGTGAAAAGGGTGCTCAGTACATAGCTGTCAACTTACAGATTTGAAAATAAGGGACCAGCAGCCTCAAAAATAAGGGATCAGCAGCCAAAATAAGGGATTTTAGTCAACCAGCAGCCAAACGAAGCCTCAAGTGGTGGTTCTCACAGCGCAGCAACCCGGCAAAGGGGATGCAGCAAGGAAAACCACCGTCAGCTCTCTGCTGGGAAGCGCTGAGCAAAGGCGAGTCCCCAGGCAACGCGGCCGATTTGATTATCACAAAGCATGCAAGCTCCACCCCCCCAGTCATTCTTAGACTCCTTATTGGGTGAGCAATGCAGCCAAGCAACACAGTTGGAGCCTCCCTCCTCCGTGGCCGGCAGGGAGGGAGGGAGAGGAGCTGCTTCCTTTGAAACCCGGGAAATTTAAAGGACATCATCAATAAGGGACAGCAGCGGGACACGGCGCTGGGATAAGGGAGTTTCCCGCCAAATAAGGGACGGTTGACAGCTATGGATCAGTAGCAGTTGAAAGGTGTGGGACGAGCAAGATGCAGGTCGCCCTGAGAGGAGTTTGTGTAGAAATGGGGGCTGCCCAGAAGGAGGAAGAGGCGACGACATGGGGTGAAAGTGAAAACAAGGGGTGCAAAGTGGAGTTGCAGAACAGAGGGGAGACGTGGCTTCAGAAATAGTGTTGGAAAGGAGAAAGGCATGGTTGGCAGTCACATGGGGTGGGGAGCGGAAACTCTACAGCAGGGGTCAGCAACCTTTTTCAGCCGTGGGCTTGTCCACCATCCCTCAGACCATGTGGTGGGCCAGACTATATTTTTGAAGGAAAAAAATGAGCGAATTCCTATGCCCCACAAATAACCCAGAGATGCATTTTAAATAAAAGGACACATTCTACTCATGTAAAAACAACATGATGTTGGGAAAGATGGGAGGGCACAAGGAGAAGGGGACAACAGAGGGCGAGATGGTTGGACAGTGTTCTCGAAGCTACCAGTTTGACCAAACTGTGGGAGGCAGTGGAAGACAGGAGTGCCTGGTGTGCTCTGGTCCAGGGGGTCACGAAGAGTCGGACACGACTAAACAACAACAACAATAGAGGGTAGGAACAGAAATAAACAGCAGTTCAAAGAGGGGGGAAAATAGCTCCGGGCTAGAGTAATTCTTTACAACAAGGTTTTATTTTATTTTATTATTTTTTCTTTGACAAAAAGAAAAAAAAAACATTAAAGTTTTACAGATTTGTAATTTTTTTGTGGTTTTATTTTGGATCCAAACAAGCACTTATGTTACAATATATCCACCTCATCAACATGCAGCGCTGAATGCAGTATTTGGCTTTGGGCGGGTTGCCCTGAAACCACCCCAGGGAGCTGATACCTGCCTACTTCTAAGAAGAGCACGGACTGGCCAGAAGTTTCACACTGAGGAGAGCAAGGCAAGGGCTGTAGGGTGACGCCCAGCTTAATGCGCGTCAGCACAGCATCAGTAAGGTAAATCGCAGCCTCCGTATTGTGTTTCGCTGGTCTTCCTGTGAAATTGAGATGGACGGCGGCTTCAGGCCCTTATGGGAAACTCGGTGCAGCTACTTGCCTCAGGTCACCAAATCAGTCTTCATTTGCCATCCACACACATTAATTGGTGCCATTTCAGTTTGGTTTTATCTCAGTTCGGAGGCAAAAAGGGTCTCCCCCTCTTCTCCTATTCCATTTCATGTAGTTTCAGTGGAAACCGTTTCCCAATTGCTCCCTCTCCCTTGGAATAAGCTATTCTCCCTCCCCCTGTTGTGCACCTGCTATGTTGAAGTGGTCGTAGCGATTGTCTTTGGGCAGTTTAAACATCCAAATCCCCTCCTTTGCAGAATGCTTTGAGGCACAAATATTCTTGGCACTTGACAGCAGACTGAGAGCTTCGTAGCAGAAAATAGTTTGGTGATTTGAACGCCTTTCTTTAGAGTGGAAATAACTCTAATACCAATACTTTTTTAAAAACCCCAACAATCAAGGATGCTGAAACAGCCCTTCTTTTTTTCTAGGGTGCCTCCTCTTTAGTTTACAGATGCATGCACAATTTTCATTTGCAGCCAGTCATTCAGCACGTCTGGCTGTTAACCAGAAGGTTGGTGGTTCGAGCCCACTGAGGAATGGCTGAGGGCAAGGATTCCTGCATTGCAAGGGGTTGGACTAGATGGCATTCAGGGTCCCTTTCCAGCTCTAGAATTCTATGCAGGGGCATCTTGCCCATAGAGGCAAGTGGCGCGTGGCGCCAGGGCGCCAGGGCCTAGAGGGTGCCAGGCAAGAGGTGGAGGCTGGATGCAGCGCTTCCCGGCATCAGCTCGCTGCCCTCACTCGCCTCTGCCATGCTGTGCTGAAGCAGCACCGCACCCGGAGCCTCTGCCTGTCGTGGCCACCACGGCATGAGTGCCAGGGAAGAGGCGGAGGCTGGGTGTGGCGCTTTGCTAGCATCAGCTTGCTGAAGCAGCACTGCGCCCGGAGCCTCCGCTTCCTCCCCACCGGAGGAGCAGCCCTCCAGCCGCTGCCCGCCTCCTCCAGCCCCACAAAGCTGTCAGCAGCACCATAAAAAGGTCAGCAACTCTGGGGAATGGGGGGGGGCATCGTCAGAGGGATCCTTGCACCGCGGCGCTGAATATACTTAAGATGGCCCTGATTCTATGGTTTCATCCTCCCAACACCTACTGGCTCCCATCCAACGCTAGGTTGAGTGTGATGACCAGCCCTGGACTGAACGCACTGTTGTATTTGTGATGCGTGTCAGTAATGTTTCACATGCACATACCCCATGATGGGTGCAAGTTTAAGAAATACAAGCAAAGAACCCTGTAAGAATGGAATCCATAAATGTTCACATTACCACATGAAAGCAAGAACTCCCAGCCTTGCAGTTTAGTCTAACTTTGTATAAATAGCTTATTTCGTGTTAATGACTCAGTAGTGTGGAGGGGGTGGGGAATGGTCTCCAGTGCAACATGCCACAACTTTAGTAAATCTTAGGACTTGTTGACATTTGTGGTTTACCCCTGACCAGTTATACTGTGACCCAGCTACTCAAGGGCTACTACAATCATATATACCACTATGTTTATTAAAATAGGTTAGTCTAGTGTGAATGTCTGTAGCCTATTAAGTGACATGTTGAACTCGAGATTAGGAAGCACATTGAGCTATTTTTTAATATATAAAATTAGTTAATTGCACTTAAGTCTTGCTGATAAACAGGCAGTGCTTGGAAAGGTCATTGAAAAATGGAACTAGTAATGGTTTACCCTATCCAAAAAGGAACTAGTTCCAGTTTGCCATTTTACAAAACAAACTAGTTCAGTTCAAGCTCATCCAAATGAACTTTTTAGCTGATAGAAAGTTCATTCTCAGCAACCTTTTTCCAGCCTTCAGAATATTATGTTCTGCTGTGCTGAAGTATAGCATCCAAAACTAAATCGGGGGCCACACACAAGTAATAAGATGTCTTACAAGAAGACTGTTAACAGGTGAAACTTTCCCTATTAAAATTTCTAGTATTTCCCTAGTAGAATTTTCAAGTATTTCCATGCTAGAAAAGGCTCACCCTGGATAATTTGTGGCAGCCACACAGCTGTTAAAGGCACAAGGCAAAATTTGCTTCGTTCTTGCCTGTACTTCTTGCTGCAAGGTGCTCCTGTTGGGAGAAAGCAAATTTATTTAGGGAGGATATAGGAATGCCTCACATTCCTTTCTTCTGATGGCTTAGCAGTAAAGAAGTAGTGATTAAGTGGCAAGTGTCATAGCAACAGCAGTGCCTGTATATCTGCTTAAAAAGCCTTAGAACATTGCCTCCATATTTTGATGTATAACTTTCTCTAGGGATGTCTATTTTTAAAAATGAAAGCAAAGACTCTGGGCCTCCTGCTTGGAGTCGAGGTGAGGGAATGAATGTGAAGGTGAACTAGAAAGCATACAAAGTTCCACCCCAAATCAACTTAATTCACCTTTAGTTCAATCAGCAATTCTGGGAACTGCTTTCAGGTATAGTTCACAGATTTTAAAACTAGTTCAGTGAACTTTGTTCAACTAAACTAGTTCATTCCAATCACTGAATTCATTGACAACTAAATTATATATGTCCCATTGCATTCAATATGATTTAGAGATGATTAGTCCATTTCCTGGATTAAGAGCTTTCAATTTTTACTGAACTCAGAGATAGGGACCCCCTCCTTTTCTTCCTTCTTTATTTTTATGGTACTTTAATTGTAGTTTTTGATCATTTCCCCCCCTTCCTTGCCTGCCTTCCACACTAACATGTAAAAAGTAGAGTATCCACAGATCATGGAGCAAAGTCTTACTAGTTCATTGGCCCCAATTCAGCTGCTCAAGATGGGTGCACCCTGTCTGAGGAGGAGAGAGGGGTACATCAAGCAGCCCCCTAACTCAAGCAGATGACCTCTCACTCCTGGGAGAGCCAGTTGACTCGTCAAGTGCTTTCTACTCAGAGTAAAACCAGCAAATGAAGGCTACATCCCAGCTCCAATATACAACAATGAGCCATGAAACTAGCAATTACATAGCTAACTAGAAGTTCTGAGGTCCAATATGGTTCCACTGATGTAACCACAGATTCGTCCAAACATGGCATCAAGGTTCTTGGGATAAAAAGCTGCACGAGGTCTCATCCATAGCTCAGGAGCTGAGAGCCACCAAAGCCAAGCTTTCATACAAGACATCTCCAGATCATAGGCTGAAGTGATACAAAACATGAAAGAGAGGGTCCACTCTGCACACATACACCCTAAAAAGGTAGAAATATTTCAAAATTCTTATATAAACTTCATAGCACACTTGCTGGTCTCCAAAATAAAAAAAGGCATAATTGAGACATTCTTCAGAGAACAAGGATCTTCTCTGCATTTCCCCCCACCCCACCCCAGTATGCACAAAGAAGCTCCTTCCTTACATAAACTCAGCCCTCGTTGTATATTTACAGAAAGCTTGGCTAATTATCAGAAGACCCTTTGCAGTTAGAAGCTTGAGATGCCAACTCTTTTATTTACAGCCCATTTGAGGGGTGGGGGTGGAGCAGAGCCTCTTACGCTGCCATTTTGTGGCAAGCCAGAACCACTTCCTCCCGAAAGCTTTTATCATGGGGAAATCCATCTTGGCCAAAGGGCTCAAATCCCCACAGCCATGAAGCTCACTGGTGATCTTGACCTTGTCAAAATTGTTCAGCCTATCCTCTCTGGATCCGTAGCTTGGAGACAGATACCCGTTCCCTAGCAGAGAGATAAATGGCAGCCATGAATGACTGGGGAGGAGGTAGAAAGTGGGTTTTGGCGTGAAGGCAGCAGATCCTCTTCCAGTTAAACTGGGAGTCTGCCTGGGGAGGAGGAGAAGGGGGGTGTTATTTTAGTTTCCAGACCTGAGAAAGGCAGCACTCCTTGCCAAATCCTTCTGTAGCTCTCCAGTTTAACTGAAGAGGCCTTTGATTACTTCTGGGTAGAAATCTGATGTAGAGTGGCACCTCGGGTTAAGTACTTAATTCATTCCGGAGGTCCGTTCGTAACCTGAAACTGTTCTTAACCTGAAGCACCACTTTAGCTAATGGGGCCTCCTGCTGCCACCGCGCCGCCGGAGAACGATTTCTGTTCTCATCCTGTAGCAAAGTTCTTAACCCGAGGTACTATTTCTGGGTTAGCGGAGTCTGTAACCTAAAGTGTATGTAACCTGAAGCGTATGTAACCCGAGGTACCACTGTAGTTGGCATTTAGAGGCAAACCTATCTTAAGTCATGCTTTCCAACACAATACGCAGACCGAACCACAGCCATTCTTCAGAATTTGCACTGGCATCTCCAGGTAGGGCTGTGAAAGGCTTCTGCACTGATTCGGTATAAGGCAGGCTCTTAACTTTTCTACAAAAACCTGCCCCTTTTGAAATGGACCAGTGCTTACTGCATCTGCCATAGCAAGGGAAGTATTGGAGATCACATCCTGTGGTTGCCCTGTAAAAGTGATTCCTTTCCCCATAATCCCCTCTGGAATTGGATAACGAGTGGCAGAGGCACATTTTAACAACTATTAATGCTAGAACTGGTCCAAGTAAAGAAGGACAGCGCAGAGGAAATTTATGCCAGGCAAATGTAATTGCCAGATCTAGTACAAGCTGGAATGTAGCCACAAAACAGTTCCATATGCGGTTTTTTGTTTGAAACGTTACAAGTTCTGCAGAAAATCTTGCTCACACCTTTCTGCATTTACAACCAGCTGTAAGAACCTTACAGCATCCACATCCCCCTAGCCTACCAGATTGATTTTTGAGCTTGATCTTTTACTGCTGCATATTTCCATCCATTAAATATGTCTACCAGCTTTGAGAGACCACGGCTCTCAAGAGACTGTTAGGCTGTTCTGCAGAAGCTTATGGCTACTGGCCTGTTGTTTCATACCTTGTGAGTTTGGGAGATGTCTGCCAGCATCTTTTTGGGACACGGCCTTACTCTCAAGTAAAGGCCATTTTGCCTCACCTACTTTCCTTCGCTCTCACCTTTCCTCTCTTTCCGGTGTTTTATTTTGCTTTCTGACAAAACCGTATGTGGGAACATGGGCTTACTAACCAAAATGCCCCCTGCAATAAGTATTCCAGAGGAGATGATGAAGCAATGATTCAAAACTCCACCCCCCATCAACAAGTCTATTGTCTTCCAAGCCGAGGAAAGGACTGCTGCCCATCCCCGCAAACCGAGATGCTGAGCAGGGAGGGAGAGGAAAATCAAGAACCCTATTCTGTGCCTATTGACATATGCCACTGGCTACCAATTGGAGTTTGCTGCTGGTCCTTACTTGAAGGGCCATTCCTACAAGCACATAAGGACTTCCTGATGGATTGTACTAAACCTACACCTAGAACCATTCGCAAAGCTGCCAGATATAAGGTGTCGTCGGTTCAAAAGTTGTCTTATTCCAGAGCCGTAACAATCCCATGGGAAGCAAATGTCCGAGGATGGCATATCCCTCTTTGTTGCCTCATCGATTTCTAATCAAAATATGGCTCAATAAACAAGCAGCATTGCACCTCTGCATGAAGCTCTTTCTGCTAGTGTGGGCAATGCCAAAGTACAGATGATGGAGGGGAGTCAGAATTTAGTCGCTTCTGTAACTATCATCTCTTCTATTTTACGGCTCCCTGGGACAAAGCGCTCCCTATTTTTTAGGGTCAGGGAACACATGGCCTCGGTGCTAGTACATGCCAGCTTATCAAAATAAATCTCTGCATGTGTGCATGATATATATGCTGCATATAAATACACGCATATATATATATACACTTTCCATACACTCCAAACTCAGAATATAAAGACACATCTTGTGTTCAGCTCATCAGTAGTCCTCTCCTTTCCCCATCCTTAACCCACTGGTCTTGGTACAAAACACTCAGAGTCGGTTTCACACAAGCCAAGCCCTTCTCACTACGTGGTGCCCTCCCCTTCCCCGCAATCTCTCCTTCAGCTTCGCCAGAAGATCGATGCGAAGTACAACCCCAAAACCACAGGTACTGCAGGAGGGCTGAATGCTGTGACTTCCACTCTGGACAAATCTCTCAGTCTCAACTCATCCCATTGGTTGAACAGCACAAGAGGGATGACCCAAAGGAGACAAGGTGTCCCTTGAGATGACCTTGCACTTCAAACCACCAACTTGACTTCCTTCTCTGGTCTCCTTTTCCTTTTTTTGCCAAGTGTCAAAGAGGCAAAACGATAATCTTCTTCTTTTCAAATCCCCCCACACCCTAATATCCCTTGCTGTGCTTCTCGAGTAACTTCAGGCCTTCCTCGGCACACTCTCTTGGGATTTCTGGGGGACGGAGACCCATGTGGCTGTTGGGTTGAAGGCTGCTGTTGCCATGGTTCGCTCTCACTCAACAAACAGGTGCACCTCTGCTGGGTCCATGGTTGCAGGAGCTAATCAAATGCTTCCCTGTGCAATTAAAACAAAAGGGGAGGAGAGAGGACAAAGAATCAGAGCTTTGGGCTTTTTTTGTTGTGGCTGCACAGAGGGTCTGTTTCTGCTGCATTTGATTTCCGTTTCATTCTGTTCCAAGTGTGGCAAACAGCATGCGTCAGAGGAGAGCAGGGGAGGAGGGGGAGGCAGCCTCTAGCACTTGTCATCTTCTTCCGTATCACTGAGTACGTCGATGCCAGCCCCGCACATCACCCCCTGTGACGCCCCTCTCCTCCTCCTCCGGTAGTGCCCGTTTGGCATCTGCCAGCTGTGCCTCGAGCGAGGGCCTGCTGCAATGGTGTTGGAGCGGCCAAGGCTGGTGGCCACAGCAGCCTCAAAGGTGAGCGTCTCCTCCTCACCACAGTCTGAAGCGTGGGAGTCATCCTGGAGCATCAGGTAAGGCTCCGAGATATAGCGCTGAGGGGTCGAGAGAAGGCTCTGCTTTCCTTGTGGGGAGCTAGAAGACTCAGTCAAGCAGGTGTTGTTTGTCTCCAGAACCCCAGAAAGCAGAGGAGAGCCACCCTCGCTATCGTCAGGCTGTGGGGAGATGTCTCCACAGTGCTGCATCATAGCAGCATAGGAGATGAGGGGGCGTGGCTTTGGTGGAACCGGAGGGAGCTGGCGGCGGCTTCGCCTTGGAGTGCTGGTGTCAGATAGTGATGGTATGGAACTCTCGCTCAAGGAGCCAGTGCCCTGCAAAGAAGAAGAGAAGGGCCTATGAGGCAAAATACTTTGTTATAATGGTAAAGAGCTTATGAGGGGGTCCAACTCTGCGAGGCCTGCAAGGCCACTTTCCCCAAATCACATTGGCCCACCCTTAAACTGACATCACTGATGACTGGGCATGAAGGGAGGGTTTAATCCTGCATTGGCTGTGCACCCTGTTCCATGTAGGGAACAAAACTGCACAGCCAAGGCAGCAGGATTTAACCCTGCTCATCAACTGGTGTGCAGAGGTTAAAGCCCTTTGCAAAAGCGCTCTTTGAAGCAACTCCATGCCCCTCCTTTAAGTAAGCAGGTGGTTTGTGATGGGGGGGGGAGAGAAGAAAACTTCCTTGCCCCCACCCTCTGCCACCCAACCCCTTAAAGAAGAAGCACGGAGCTGCTTCAAAGTGTGCTTTTGCAAAGGGGTTTAAGGCATCAGTATACAGCGTACAAGATTATATTGTTTGGTGCGCTGTTGCTGTTGTTATTTGCTGTGAAGAGCTTCCTGGGTCACCATCTTAAGACTGTAGCATAACATAGGTAGCACTTCTACGACATCTCCTAACACCTTTTCCTTTCTCTCGGTATCTTGATACTAAATGCTTGCTCCGTGTTCTGTAATTTTTTTTAGATTGGGTGGCACTGTGGTCTAAACCACAGAGCCTAGGGCTTGCCAATCAGAAGGTTGGTGATTCAAATCCCGGCGATGGGGTGAGCTCCCGTTGCTCGGTCCCTGCTCCTGCCAATATAGCAGTTCGAAAGCACGTCAAAGTGCAAGTAGATAAATAGGTACTGCTCCAGCGGGAAGGTAAACAGCGTTTCTATGCGCTGCTCTGGTTCGCCAGAAGTGACTTAGTCATGCTGGCCACGTGACCTGGAAGCCATACGCTGGCTCCCTCAGCCAGTAGAGCAAGATGAGCGCCACAACCCCAGAGTCGTCCGCGACTGGACCTAATGGTCAGGGGTCCCTTTACCTTTAACCCCAACATTATGATAATGTTCCCGTTTGCAAGCAGTGCCAAACTACCTTTGAGTCTGTGAAAGTCTGCAAGATAACATTCGTGGTCCCTTCCAACTCTGTAATTCTATGATTCTAAGTGTTGGTTTATACATGCAAATTTATAACTTGATGACTGTATTCCCAAATGGTAGGAATCGGCCACTGCGGATCAAAGGACGAAGTGATCACATCACAGTCATCTCAAATACAAAGCTTGTAAGCGAAGTCATTTCACATATTCAAGCATGAATCATGAAGGGATGTATGGAATGCCTGCTGTTCAGTGTTTTAGCCAGATGTGCCTTCCTCCAGGGTCTGGCATTCCTATCCTCATCCCAATGTTTGCCCCCTAAATAGTCAGGTTTGGGGTCAGCTCCTTCCCATTTAGATTTTTCCCCTTCCCAAATACTTTTTGTACTCCTGCTGTTTCTCAGTGTTGCCCCATTTGTTGGCATTCCCTGGCCAAGGCTGCAATTGAAACGAGGGATGTGATACTGAGTGATGTACAAGCACATGTGAACCGGCCCTAAATATTGGGAAGGGAGCAGGCGTGTTTGCTTCATTTCTCTCTTACCTACATTATTTTGCAAGCTTCCCACTCACCTGTCTGTTGGGAGTTTGTGACCTGCCTTCACTGGGAGACCTGGACTGCTGTCGTTCTGGAGAGTCACCATCTGCCTGTGGACTCCTTTCCTCCGAGTTGCAGCGGGAAATGTCTGGAGATAGTAGATGCTTGCGTTCCTTGGATCGGCCTCGCTCTCTGCCTCCTGACCGATGTGTGTCAGATCGATGGCCTACAGAGGACAAAGCCAGGCTTACAAGAAAGTAACATGAAGGTCCTCATTGATTTGTATTCAGCCCCAAACCAGTATCTAACAATTGTAGGATGTCTTCTTTATCCTTCTGAATAACCTTTGGACCTAGAAACCCCTTTCCTTTTCTTTTCCTCTGCAGCGTATCCAAAACATATCCTGCACACAGCCCTATTTTTTCAACCCTTTACCGTTTTGTGGTCTCCCCTTCTGTCAGATTAGCGGTAAGGAACTCAGGTTCAAATCACAACTCAGTTACGAAGTTCAAGCGCTGACCTCAGCCTTGTTGTTATTCCTCACGCTTAGCACTTTTGTGTGAGGACAAAACATGGAGGTGGAATGGAAGTGAGAGAACAATGCTCCTTAGCCGAAAAGCTGAATTATATGCAATACGTCAATAAGAGTATTTCTTTTTCATTGTCTAATCCCAGCCATTCAAGGATCCTAAAGTAAACACGAGGCCATCATGGAGCCAATTACAGTGGGTTATGTGGAAAGGCCAGTCAGGGAAAATGAGAGACTCCATCAGGCAAGGCCTTCTTCCACCTGCTTTGCCCCATTTTCTCAATTTGCATTGTATTATTTTATGTACTGTGGCTTGCCATTGCTTTATTGATTATAGTTTAGAAATTGTTTCTTGTAACTGTTGAGTGGATTTCTCTTTAACTTTTATATGCTGATATTATTATTTTGTATTATTCTAATAATTGTTGAATGTTACTTTATTTGATGTAGGTTGCTTATTTTAAAGTTTTGTTTCATTATCACATTCTTGTATTGCATTAGATTGTTATAAGATGTACATTTTTTGTTTGTTCAGCTTGTAAACCGCCTTGAGTATTGTAAGACAGAAAGATGGTATACAAATAAAAAATGGCGAATGGTGACTCTGAAAATTCGGTCCAGCTGTCTGTGCCAGAACATGTTGCTCTGGAAAACAGAAATGGACTAGGGATGCCTCCCAGACTCTTTTTTTGGGGTGGGGTGGGAGGGATTAAAGTGCACATTACTTGTGCAATTAAAGTGGATTAAAACACCCTAGCAGGGAGAATCCACTTAAAAACACACAGAGAGATTTTTATTATTTTCGCATTCTGGAAAGTGTGGGGTGAATGAATGGTTAGAGGGATGACATGTAAACGCTGTAGAAACAAGTTAGGATGAATGAAAGGTGAATGCTTGTTGTCCTACCCCCCCCCCCTTTTCTTTTTATGAATGCTCATATAAAGTCATAACGAGATCAGGAGAAATACTCATACTCAATGGGGACTAAACACCATAACTAGTCACCATGGGCTCATCCACGCTTATCCCATGCCTAGGAAGCACGAGGTTTTCCGTTTCTCCCACTACTTCCCACAGAAACCTCAGTCTGCAGAAGAACCAGCTGCCATTTGTTCCAATTTTGCGATAAACGGCGGGTTTCCCCGGTGGAAAAGCAGTGGTACTGAGGAGCCCCCTGTATGTCTTATGCAAGCAGATTAGGACGAACCCTGAATAACAGGTGACCAGGAGACGCCTAATCCAGTGTCTCTTCAGCGATTGTGGGGGTGTGAGAGATCCCTGCACTGAACTGTTTTGAACCCGTGCAGAAATCAGAGCAGTGATTTTACAGGGTGGATTTGTACCAGGGTGGATTTGTTTGAAATCAAATTGATTTAAATCACTAGTCAGTAAGACTTGATTTAAATCATTTTTTTTTACAGAAAGACTCATTCTTGCTGGTATAATCTTAATATTTACAACCAGAGGAAGGTTTCATTTTTGGAATGATAAATCTTCAGAGTAGTTTTTACAGTTATATCAAAAATTACTGATTTGGTTATACTATTAGAAATACATAGACAGATAATTATGAAATGTCTGTTTATATTTGGACAACTTTTCTGCTGTACTTTCTTGGAAGGAGAAAAATAATCATTTCCTTAATAACAACTTAAACAATTTATTTAA
This sequence comes from Podarcis vaucheri, assembly GCF_965113315.1. Taxonomy (NCBI): domain Eukaryota; kingdom Metazoa; phylum Chordata; class Lepidosauria; order Squamata; family Lacertidae; genus Podarcis; species Podarcis vaucheri. The sequence continues at coordinate 17,466,584 of NC_138764.1, forward strand.
CTAAAACATTATAGCATATGTATCCATGTTTGTTAACTGATGTGGTTAAGCGATTTTTAAAAAACCAAAAACAGAGACTGAGTTTTAGCACACATGAAAAACTTAAAACAAATCCTTATTTCCTGATGAATAGCCTTTGGACTATAATGTAACTTAAATAGAAAGCTATCTTTAGAAAGATTTTTCCTGAGCTTAGCCTGCACTGGGAGCTGTGGGAGCAGAACAACAGACTGACAGCAACCATTGCACACTCCAGCACTGCAGGACTTCTTCACATCTACCTGAGGGAACAAGGCAGTTGTGTCAATTCTTCCCCCCTGAAATATACTCAGAGTCTTGTAGTGATTTCATGCTCTTTATTGCAGCTTGTAAAACAGTGATTGAATTGCCCCCCAAACCTCAGGCTTTTATATCCATTATTTACACAATGAGTCCCGTCTGATTGGCTGATTCTGCTTCCCTCCTGGAGCCTGATAGGTCTTTTCCTGCAGGCCAATCAGTTGTTGCATTCTACGATCCTTCCAGCCTAATAGGATGATTAACTTCCTCCTGGAGCCTGATTGGTCTTCTCCTGCAAGCCAATCAGTTGTTGAATTCTAGGATCCTACTTGCCTATTGTTCTAGGATCCAAGCTTAGTACATAACACCCCACTTCTGCCACAAGGTTAAAAAGGTCAAAACGAAACAGCACCAAAAGCCTTATTTTCTTGCTACACTTGCTTGGTGCCCCAGTAACACAGCCTGAATAGTGGGTCATTTGCCACTTCTAAAATGGCAGATGAGGCCCATGTTCAAAGTGAGTATGGAACGGAAGTTGTGAAAACCAGAGGACAGACTTCCTAAGCATCCTTTTGTCTCGGGACCATATTTGCAAAGCTCCCAGTACAGCTTTTTGAAGGAGGTAATGTAGTTTTCATTTCCGCTCCCCTCGGTGCTGGCAGATCTGCCGATTTCCCCCTTGTTCAGCATACCCTTGGAGAGAGCAGCACTTTAGTATTGTTCCACCCTTGCCCAAACTTCTCAGCTCCCTTCTTTATGGCTGTACCAAACTGCAGCATGCCTGCACCTAGATGCGCAGAATGTTGCAGCCCACCTCTTCTCACACATACAAAGAAGCAAGTCTGCAACACCCACAATCCTACGTACAGCAACGAAGGCTCTGCATTCATTTCATGAGCACGTTCCAAATGATACTTTGCTTGCCAAGCTCTCTTTGGTTTTACTCCAACGTGTCCTGGTCTTAAATTGGCTGCTTGCTGTTATCTTGTTTCCAAGACCCTTCTCTGCAAAATTTTTCTACTTCAGTATAAGCTGAACTCATCAGTTAGGAAAGCTGGGCATGCAAAATTAAAGCTGCATACCTTCAAATTTAAGTCTTCCGAAGGCATAAACTCAAGGAAGATGAGCTATCCCTTTAAATCGCAGCCGAAGCTTACCCCTGTGTGCTCAGTGAATTAATTGTAGCCAGAACTGAAATGTCTGCACAGTTGAACTGCCTGGAGGCGGTTGGAGGAAGGATGGTGGCTAATGGATTGAGGTTGAATCCTGATAAGACAGAAGTACTGTTTTTGGGGGACAGGGGGCAGGCTGGTGTGGAGGACTCTCTGGTCCTGAATGGGGTAACTGTGCCCCTGAGGTGCGCAGCCTGGGAGTCATTTTGAACTCACAGCTGTCCATGGAGGTGCAGGTCAGTTCTGTGTCCAGGGCAGCTGTTTACCAGCTCCATCTGGTTTGCAGGCTGAGACCCTACCTGCCCGCAGACTGTCTCGCCAGAGTGGTGCATGCTCTGGTTATCTCTTGCTTGGACTACTGCAATGCGCTCTACGTGGGGCTACCTTTGAAGGTGACCCGGAAACTATAACTAATCCAGAATGTGGCAGCTAGACTGGTGACTGGGGGCGGCCGCCGAGCCTACATAACACTGGTCTTGAAAGACCTACATTGGCTCCCAGTACGTTTCCAAGCACAATTCAAAGTGTTGGTGTTGACCTTTAAAGCCCTAAATGGCCTCGGCCCAGTATACCTGAAGGAGCGTCTCCACCCCCACCGTTCTGCCCAGATGCTGAGGTCCAGCACTGAGGGCCTTCTGGTGGTTCCCTCATTGCAAGAAGCAAATCTACAAGGAACCAGGCAGAGGGCCTTCTCGGTAGTGGCGCCCACCCTGTGGAACGCCCTACCACCAGATGTCAAAGAGAAAAACAACTACCTGACATTCAGAAGACATCTGACGGCAGCCCTGTTCAGGGAAGTTTTTAATGTGTGACATCTTAGTGTATTTTTGGTCCATTGCACCTTGAACTATTATAGAACTATTATAGAACAGAATTCACAATTGGCATTTGACAGTAACAATAAGGAGAGCAACAAGAGGTTATCTTGGCGGCGCCATCCTTAAAAAATATAATTAACAACTTGGACAAAACAATAAGGAAGGCTTGCCAAAAATCTGCGGTTAATACAAAGTTTACAGGTGGCTCCCTACACTTTTGGCAACAGAATAATTCAGAAGGATTTGGCTGCAAATAATAAGATGGAATTCACCAGTGACAAACCTGCAATATCCACACACAAGAAATACGAATGTAACACACATACACAAAGTGGGGAAGTGAAGAAAGTCCACTTGGTACCTGCATTACAGAAAACAAGCTCTGTGAGGACATTGGAAGTAAACTAGAAGAGACTCAGTGATGTAGATAACCATTTCGGGATGTGTTGAGCAAATGTTGTAGACAGCCAATTGTTCGGCTTTATTTAGTGGTAGCTAGGCACCAGCTAAATGAGCATGGAAAGCTGTATTTCATGGTGTGCACAACACTGTAAGATTTTGTAGAAAAAGATAGTAAAAATCGATTTAGCCCGTTAAGGGAATTTTCCGAGTAAGCTTGCCAAATTTCCTTTGACTTCACAAGCCAAGGTTAAAATGCAGGTGCACCAAAAATGGGCAGATTAGCTTCAGTGTCCCAAATCTTTTTTTATGTTAAATATTGATAAGCACTCTGCACCTCCATTGTCAATGTGTTTCCTTTCCCTTGGACTGTGTCAGTTCCATATATCGGGTCCTCCCTTAAAGAGGGCACGTATTGCGGCGAGACCTGGACAACCGACACCCTGTGTTGTGGGTGGGTATAATTGGTAAGCCACAATACCCGATTGGTAGGTCCCTCAAAGCCGGGTACAATCTGGCCAATGGGATGCAGTCTAAACGGTTCGAGGGATCTATTTATGCCCATGCACGTGACCCAGAGCTTCCTCTTTTGGCTCATGCATTCGGAACGCCCACCCACCTCTCCCTACTTTTAGGGCATTTTGCACTTGACCTTGCTATGCCATCGTGTGTTATCTGTCGTTGGGACAGGGGCACAGCAGGAATTTTCCCCACTTGGCTGACTGGCTGTTGCCATTTGGGTTTCACCTGCTGCGTAGCAAATCGTCACAACTTGTAAGGTTGCGGATAGGCTCTGGTTCAGGTGATAGGGATGGGAGAACGCTCTCGCCATCCCTATGTGAAGGGTATTCCGTTAAAGGAATCCAGGGACTTGATGGTTTGGTCAACCCCTGAGAAGGGGTTGTGCCCGTGCCTGAGTCCAGGGGGACATTTGGGTGGTGGAGTTAGCCCGTTCCTGGCTTTCCGCTTATCCAGGTGTTCCCCCTTGGCTGACCTATGCTGGTGCCCTGGGTCATCGCTATCTGCATGGCAGGGAGCTAGTCGAACCAGAGCCTATGCAACCAGTCACTTTCTGTAATCAATAAAGTTGTGGCCTAAATTCTGCCAAAAACCAAAACCAAAATTTGAGTCAAGTGTGAATATATTGGGGGGGGGGGGTCTGGGTCTGAAGACGCAAATGTAAAACACCTCTCACTACATCCCTTGGAAATGGCTTAGTTCCCCCAAGATCCAGCTAAAAGCAATTTCCCAGTGATGCTAACCCAGGCGTCATGGATTTTAGCAGGAGAGGAGTTTACCGTGACATTCTCATTTCAGAAGTTAGCTATACAACCTGAGCAAATGTTAATGGGCCACATTCATTTTCTAATACAAAGATAACTCTTCTGGCCTTTACTGGGGAAGGAATTGAGACGATGTGATCTCAGAGTCTCCAGTCTCAAGTGTTACTACAAATCAATATATGACATTTTTTTTTAAAAAAAAGCTCCATCTCACTCCCGTTCCCATTTACCTGAATCTGTGTTGAGGCGCCTTGAAGACAGGTGCAGTGCAGAATGGTAACTGCGCCGGCGAGACTTGTAGGTGTTTTCGCTGCTCTTTTCCATGGAGAACTCATCTAACCAGGAGGTGTTCGTCCGCTTGTCTCGAATGGTAGAAAAGGAGCGTCTCATGGAGCCTGGATCTGTAATCACCTGGAAACGTATCCCATTGGGGGGGTGGGGGTGGGCAGGATGGTTAGCAAGGGCCTGCTGTTGTTCAGGAGGCAGATTTGCTATTACAGGTTCAGAATATATAATGTCACAAGGATTTATCTAGTTTGGGAAAGTGTAAAGACACTTAACAGCAGACGGGTCTGGAGGAGCCGCTCCCACTGAATTTTGTGGCGGACATGTACTTCTAATTATAATTATGTTAACAGAATTAACATACTGGTAGAATGACAGCAACTGCCTCACTGATGTCCCAAGCTTCCTCGTAAGTAGTGACAGACTAGAATTTTAGATTTAAGGACTGAATAAGACTCTGTTCCCCCCAATTCCTGATGGCAACTACTGGAACTCATATCTGGTGAGTCTGTGTAGATCCATCTATTTACAGGATGTCCTCAACTTACATGAATGGACCAGCTCCTGAAATCTGCTGTGTCAAATCACATCCGCACTACTGTGTCAGAGTCAGGCTGAAAACTTGCACAGAATCTGGACTTGGCAGGTAGAAATGGGTGAATATGGGAAATGCTATATTGTTAAGCAATAGCAGAGTATATTTTATCTACTGGGTGCTGTTAGTTCATTTCAAGTAACTCCTGAAACACTCTGGGCTCTCTCTTTTGAGGGAGGGCTGGGGTTGTCAATGGCAGAACAAAACTTAATAATTAGGGGGAGGGGAGTACATGGGAGTTTGAAAGGGGGAGTGTGAGCATCTTCGCCTTCCAATAGACTCTGGCCATTCTCCTCATCTTAGAAAAGGAGTCTGGGCTCTGGATAGTTTGCTCTGATCTGCTCAAGAAGGCTGATCACTAGTTGAAATTCTGCCTTGGAACAGAAATGGTATGTCCTCCTGCAAATACTGCTATTGCCAGCAACACCCAGTCGCTCCCAGTTTCAGATTATCTGTCTGGGTCTGTTTTGAATCTGCGGCCTGCTTTTCACTGAAATGATAAATGATAGTCTGAGCCCTACTATTTCAGTCGCTGGGGGACTGAATGCTTTCCCTCACTGAAAAATTCCCTGGGTGTAGAAAACTGTCCTCTTTCCCTCTGACATGCTGGTTTCTATATCCTGGCTGTTTCTTTTGTATGCAGGAACGCTTAATTCACACGAGCGCACCCTTGCAGTCTGAAGCAAGGCAGCCCAGATATAGCTTCACCTGTGAGAATGAGGCCTTGAATTTGAATAATGTCAAATTCTCTATTTAATTCCCATAGCTATCATTAAACAAAACAAAACAAAATGCCTCTTCTGGCAGTTTGCTCTTTCTCATTTATAAATCCAGTCCTTAATTTTCTGCTAGTAAAAACCTTCTGTTTTCCCACTCCTAATTCATTTACTCATCTTTGCCTTTTCACCAAGTCCATTCTTAGCCTACTTCCTGCCCCCTTTTCCCATTTGCTCCTAGGCTTATTTCATTACTTTTGAGATTCCCTTCCCTTCCCACTGATTCATTCTACCCTTCCATCTGGAAGCTCCTGCCTTCCTGTAAAACTCTGGTTTTGCTTTCTATTGTTCTCCCTCCTGTGGGCTCAGCCAGCTGTTACTGGACGCCCCTCTCTGTGTCTAGAATCGAGGGGGGACGACGACACTTTAGGGTGTGATTTTCTGGAACTGGAAATCATTGCGCCAAGGGAGCAACAGCAGAACTCAGCTGTCAAGTTGCCATTGTTGTCAAGCACAGATTTCTCAGCAGAATGGCTGAAGGGTACAAAGTCCCCGCTTCCCTCACAATTTGCTTATGCAAGCACTGCCAGGCTGACACAACAGACGTGGACAACAACTTTTGCAAACAAGGGCCCTTCAAGCTGAGAGTGAGAGTTTAATTACCGCAAAGGAGCATAGGCTTAAGATTACAAACCTGGGAAAGTGTGCATCTCTCTGTTAATCAAAAATGATTACGAGACGGACAGACAGGGGGGAAAACGAACCCTGGCTCAACAGACAAAGAGATGAAGTATGGCCAAGACTGATCAGGACAGAATGCTTGGTGGCAGCCATGTAGACAAGTGTCTTAGGACAATGGGAATAGATTTGAAAGAGGCGGCGGCTATGCCAAGAAAATAAATAAATACTTTCCGGGTGGGAGAAGGGCTCTTCCAAACTGTCGCCATTCTTGCTGCCACCAGCAACAGTCTTGGTTGAAGGAGAGCAGGAAGGTGGTTTTCCGCAAAGCACAAACCTGCTACGTTTCACTGCAGTCTTGGAAGAAGGTGGCAGGAAGGATTAGTGTGAAAGCTGAGCACCGGAAGGGCTGATTCCCTGCTTTCCCTCACGGTGGCCTTGGACAAGTTACTAATTCTGCATTCCAGTTCTCCATCTGCAAAGTGGGCGGTTAGAGAGTATATTCCCTGTCTCGGTGGGACACCGCAGAGCGTTCCAACTCTTTTGTCGAAGGGGATGGAGGTCTGCCTCATAGGCGGCCAACTCAAATGACACCAGTGACAGATTTTAGCCTATGCACCCTAAAGCTAAGCATCAGCCTCCTGTGGGAAAGGTTCATGCATCTCACGTCATGCTATATTCCTGTTTGTTCAGTCATTGTTTCACTTGCTTTTACCTGGGGATCCACAGTCAGGCGTGGCATGGAAGAGGCCCTCCCAGATACAGCTCGTTCCTGAGTATCCACCGGGAGGTAGCTGCCACAGTTAGAGGGCTGCACTCTTTTAAACTCTCTAACCTCTGGCTCCTGGAAATAAACACACAGCCAAGCTCATGGGGTTTTGCTTGATCACATAGGTTGCCATCTGCTGCCAATGACTTTTCCATCAGTGCATTAGGAATGGCTTTGGAAGTGTACTTAAAACACAGTGCTTTATGCTGGCAAGAAAGGGAGCAGGAGACTGAAATCCTAAGCGCGTTGGGACTCACTAGCAAGCAAGGAAGTGCGCTTAGGAATATTTAACAGTAATTGTTGTTTGATTGGAAAACAGGTGCGTTGGTTTCAGTCTATCTGAGTGTGGAAATCCAGCACAGCTTTTTCTTCCTATTGGATGGTGTGTGGTTTTTTTGGACATCAGTTTGGATTTAAATCAATGACATTCAAAGGGAACCACTGGGCTGGATTTCTGTGCCTTTCTGGTTTATCTCCAGCTGCAATTCTCAAAGCACTTTCACTGGCAGAAATGCTCTTGATGCCAGATATATGCACTCTGTTTTTCTGTTTTTTTGTTTTTTTAAAGCCCAGCAGATTATGTGTGTTTCTCTCTATCTGATCAGTTAGTAACGACTTTTCCGGACATGCACAAAATGTTGGGATATTTTTGTTTGATGCCCATTTTCATTATTTCTCTTTTTGTTAGCGGCAATAAGGATAAATAATATAATTATTTTATTGGGTGGGGGGAGATCAGGGAACAGTGGCTCAGATTGCATGCAACCACTGTTTAGCCTTGTGAGGGTGAGTGACAGCGTGTCCTCGGTTCACATGTTACACCTTTCCTCCCCCCCAGCATGGCTGCAGTGGGGAGACTGAAAGCTTCAGCTTCCATTTTAGATAAACCATAGTTTAACATGTCATCCAATCCTTAAACTATAGTTAATCTTAACTATAGTGAGAACAAGCCAGAATCACAAACTATGGTTTGAAGTAGGCCTGTTTCCATAAACCATGGTTAGGATTCCATAAACCATGGTTAAGATTAGCCACAGTTTGTCCAGGATTCCATAAACCATGGTTAAGATTAACCACAGTTTGTCCAGGATTCCATAAACCATGGTTAAGATTAACCACAGTTTGTCCAGGATTCCATAAAACATGGTTAAGATTAACCACAGTTTGTCCAGGATTCCATAAACCATGGTTAAGATTAACCACAGTTTGTCCAGGATTCCATAAACTATGGTTAAGATTAACCACAGTTTGTCCAGGTTCAGACAACATGGTAAGATCATCGAAAAGAGAAGGGACACCATCTGAATTCCTTCTTGAAGCCTAAGGCTCACCTAGCCTTATACAAACCAGCCCAGTATGTCACTAGTAGGAGTGACATCACACAGAAGAGTCTGGCAAAAGATTGCCTGCAGTTTCTTGTTTCAGGCTGAAGTGGGAAAGAGCACGAGGATGCACACTGTATGTTTTGTGTGTGATACAAACTTTACACTCTGAGAAGCACACAGAGCAGACTGGAGAGGCACACTTATATAGCACTGAAGTGCAACAAGTGTCATGGGTGGCACACAGATGTGCACACACGCACAACCATATACACACACACAGACACTAGTGCTGCCGACTGAAAAGTTGAGTGTATGTTTGGGTCAGAGGCATATGTTCACATTTGTGTGATGTGACTAAACAGTTTAGTTTTGCAGCATGGACACCAGCAGTGAGACACGATGAACACAAACCCAGAAGCACTGGATACTGTTGTTGTTGTTTTTTTTAATGCTGAGTAAACCACCTGATGAAATGACTACAAAATGAGAGGAAACCAACCTGCAAAAAGACCGGCATTATCAACAGTTTCAACGAACAATGAATTTTGTTAAAACTAGCTTAAGCCAGAAGTAACCACTGATAGCATCCCAAAGATCTGACTTGATTATTAATCGGTAGTTTGCATACATTTTGCATTTCTAAACTTCTGCAAAACATGTCTGTCCGTAGCCAAAGGATTAACAGTTGTGAGAATGATTGTACCTTCCAGTAGGGCTTATCCATTCACTGATTCTCTAGTTGCTAGAATTGCCACTGAACATTCATTAAGGTTAAAAGTCTCTTAGAATCTCTAAGAAACAGTTGAAAGCAACAGTTTTATGTGTTTTTATAATTGTATATTCTATTGTTGTGACCTGCACCGAGGCCTTATGGAGAAGGGCAGGGAAATAATCCAATGAATATGAATAAGTATAAAATAGTGTTGAAGGAACCCCTGCTTTTGAAAAGAAAAACCTGTCTGATTGCACATAGTGCACAGATACAGTGCTACCTCTGGTTAGGAACTTAATTCATTCCGGAGGTCCGTTCTTAAGCTAAAATCATTCCTATTCCTGAGGCTCACTTTCGCTAATGGGGCCTCCCACTGCATGCACGCCTCTGGCGCGCAATTTCTGTTCACATCCTGGGGCAAAGTTCGCAGCCAGGAGCAGCTACTTCCAGATTAGCAGAGTTTGTAACCTGAAGCGTTCATAACCAGAAGCGTTTGGAACCAGAGGTACCACTGTACCGTGTTTTATTTGGGTTTAGTAGAGGAAGGAAAGGCAACACCCAGCGATGTTCAAGCTTCTGAATACATTTCAGATTAAAATAAGGACAAAGCAATATATTTTGTGAGCATCTGTTGTTACTTTTGTATACCTCATGAGAACCATAGTAAAGATAACCATTTAGTACCCTGATTCCTATCGGGAACAGACAAGAGGTCCTGCCTACCAGAAATCTCCTTTCTAGGTGGTTGTAGGACAGTGGCAAACTCTGATGGCTGAGTGTGTTCATTAGGCCTATCATAGTTGTGCAGCTATGACATCAGCACCCCTTGATAGGTCTCTAAGAGGAGAGACAAGGAGTGGATATTTCCCAGACGAATACGTTGCTCAGGTAGACAATAGAGCCTTGCCTGGCGTACAGAGAAGTTCACTCTTCTTCTTGTAAAACCTGCCCAATATTCAGGCCTGATCCTGGTTGTACTCTGTAGTCTAATCTTCAAGTCAGCTGCTCTTGGCTTCCCAATGATCCTATCAGAGATGAATCCAGGAATGGCGGCTCATGTTCCCAACAATCATCACAGGTCTCCTCCTTTTCTCTAACTGAAACGGCACCCTTGCCATTCGACAAGAATGGCTCAGGGTGTGACCAGACAGAATTCTGAGGAACTCGTATCTTTTTTTTTTATTCTCTTGAGGTGGATATAAATAAACAAAGGGGAGGGAATTAAACCTGGCCCAGTTTCAATACAACACCCCACGGGGTGGCTTTTGGAAAGACTGGGAGAATATTTCCTAGGAATAATGGTCTAGAAGGAGAGAAGAGGTAAGATTAGTAAAGCCGTCTATATAGGCAAGCACACTGATGCTTGGACCCCAGACGGCACCCCAAAGTGCCAGGATTTCACATGAAGCAGTGCAGAAAGCCACTCCCGCCCTTTGGAGGAGGTGGAGTTGCAGGCTTCACGGCCCCAATGTGTGATTGTGGGGATTCCTGGCTGCGTCACCTCCTGGTCAGCCAATCAGCTGGCTCTGGGGGTGTGGCCTGCCCTATTTAAATCAGGACGTGGCTGGGGATCTCCCTCTTTGCTGCCTGCCAGCTGTTCCTGTTTTTCCCACCCTCCCACCCTATAAGATTTTCGTTCTTTGACCTTGCTATGGACCTCGGTTGGTCACCGTTGAGGGGCCTGGTAGGAATTTTTCCACTTGGCAAATTGGCAACAGCCACTTGGTTTTCGCCTACCACGTAGCAAACTGTCACAACTTTCTTGGTATTGGCAGTTAGGCACTGGTATTGCTCTGTAGATGAAAGACGGGAGGTAGCGCCATCACCTGCCCCATATATTGAAGGGTAGTCTGATAAATGATTCCAGGGGGTGTGGCCCTGTCCAAAGCCTATGGAGGTGAGGGCCTAAGGCACGCCCCCAATCGGTGACCCCGGGGGAGTTCCTAGTTGATGTGCATCAGCTGGACTCCCCCTACTGGTGGTTAACCCTTCCTGGACTTCAAGCGGAGGGGCTGAAGTCAGTTATAGTCGGTTAGGACCAATGCCTAAGCCAATACCGCTCATCAGTGGCGTAGCGTGGGTTGTCAGCACCCGGGGCAAGGCAAGTAATTTGCGCCCAACCCGTGGATTTGCGCCCCCTAACCCTAACCCCCAGATGTTGCGCCCGGTACGGCCGGCCCCCCCTGCACCCCCCACGCTACGCCACTGCCGCTCATCACCTGTAACCAATAATGCTGTGGCCTTATTTAGCCCATTAACCTTAATAATTGTGTCATGTGTCATTATTTTCACTGTGGGTAGGAACTCGCTACGCAACAGGATAGCACGAGAAACATTCATAAATGGACTTACCAGAGATTGCTGCTCTTGATATTCCCCATGGGACGGATCCATGCAAGCCAGCTGGAATATCTCTTGGGGAGAGAGTGGGCTCAGGGAAGGGAACCCGCTCCTGCTGCTCCTGTAAAGTTAACCTAGCTTCAAATGAAAGGAGAACACAAAACTTTGATGGTCCAACTCCTGTCGGCTATTTCTCTGACTCCCGCCAAACAGAAGATCTTGCAGCATTTCATTAAGCGCCTCACTCCACGATGGACAACACGCCTTCTCTGGGGCGCAGTGGATAGCTCAGCCAGTAGAGCATGAGATTATTGATCTCAGGGAGTTTGTGCCCCACATGGGGCAAAAGATTCCTGCATTGCTGGGGGCTAGATTAGATGATCCCCATGGGTCCCATCCAACTCTAGAATTCTACAATTCTACGAAGATCTCCAGAGGCCACTGCCATTAGAAGTAAATGTTCATTTAGAGGAGAAACAGGGCCTTCTCTGTGTGGAGTTTGTGGAGTTATCTTTGGGAGAAGCCGCTGGTCCTTTTAAGGTGTTATGGTTCTATTCCTATTGTTAAGCTAACCATATGATAATAAACACAAGGGGCATGATCCAGCCAAAGCATAGCTGTCAACTTACAGATTTGAAAATAAGGGACCAGCAGCCTCGAAAATAAGGGATCAGCAGCCAAAATAAGGGATTTTCCGAACACAGGTATGTTCAACTTCTGAGCCCCTCTGAGCCAAAGGCAGAAAACCCAGCCAGCAGCCAAACGAAGCCTCGAGCGGTGGTTCCCACAGCGCAGCAACCCGGGAAAGGGGATGCAGCAAGGAAAACCACCATCACCTCTCCGCTGGGAAGCGCTGAGCAAAGGCGAGTCACCAGGCAACGTGGCTGATTTGATCGGCACAAAGCATGCAAGCTCCACCCCCCAGTCATTCTTAGACTCCTTATTGGGTGAGCAACGCAGCCAAGCAACACAGTTGGAGCCTCCCTCCTCCCTGGCCGGCAGGGAGGGAGGGAGAGGAGCTGCTTCCTTTGAAACCCGGGAAATCATCAATAAGGGACAGCAGCAGGACACAGCACTGGGATAAGGGACTTTCCCACCAAATAAGGGACAGTTGACAGCTATGAGCCAAAGTAAGGTCCGCTTTAATCCTGTTTATTCCAAGGGGAGAGGTTACACATTGCAACTTAACTCTGTCTTGTTAAACTCAATGGGCTTATGAAACTAGATTGTGCAGGAAGGAGAAGAAAGCCAATTTTAATTTGCACACAGCAGCAAAAGATTAAAAAACAACGCCGTCTTCAAACCTGCCCCATCAGCTGTTTTGTTTTTTTAATCAATAGTGTCACCCGTACAGCTGTTCCACCAACTATTTTTCCTTCCAAATAAATATGCCCAAGTAAATGTAGTGCTTATGGAACATGTACAGTTGGTTGACAAGCCAAAAGTGATTTAACAAGGGCTGAATCAGAGAAAACCTTTTCCACAGTGGCCTATATGTTGCTGGAATAATGTTTTGTACATGCAGGGGGTTTCTTTGAGTAATATTTTCATTCGAAGTTATATCTAGACTGCATGTAGAGTTTGAAAAATGCTATCAATGGGTTGTTGTTTTCCCCACGTTCAGACTTTGAATGGCAGGGAAAGAGGCTATGCCTTGACATTGCACAGTATTTGGAAAACTTTGGAGGAGGAATGGAACAGGAACAATGGGCCATTCTGGCCTTTTCTCCCATTCAGCCTTCATGATCAGGGCTGGTTTCTTTGCAATTTTGCATCTTCTGTAGATTATATTGGGAACACGCTGAGTCTCTCTTGTCGTGGTAAACACTGCTGATAGCACTGTACCCATGATTGCCTCTGTTCCCTAGAATGATGCACTTGCCATGGTAAGACCCAATTCAGATTTGTCTCCCATTTATTGGTTATTTCTGTTAGGTCTTTTGGCACTTTCAGATGGAGAGCTGGTAGCATTCTTTTAATTGTTGCTTTCCCCTTTTATTTTGCAGCAGAGGATATATGCTGTTTCCCCACATGCACATTCTGTTATGTTTTGGTCACGTAGCAGGTGTGAGCCTCCTCACATTTCTCCCAACTCCTCCTCCTGATTACTTAATCATTTCTAAATTTTTTAAATATTTATTATTATTATTATAAAATACACACATATTGCGAATATACAAACATACATTTCATACAATCCTTAAATATATACAAACATACCTACATTCAGTCCCACAGATAATTCCTTTTCCCATCACCATCCACCACCCCTCACCCCACCTTTGTGTTAGACTTCAAATCTACTCAATTGCAATTTCTTTCCACTTCTATTACTTTCTTTCACACACCTTTACCCTAATTTCATGCTTCTTTTTCTATTACACATTGTTATCCATCTTATTTAGTATTTCAGTATTTATAACGGAACTTGTTTATTCTAATAGGAGCTCTGATTTTTCAATATAATTTTGCAAGTATCCTTTAAACACCTTCCAGTCCTTGTCTATCTTCTCTTTTGAGATCCTTCCAATTTCTCCCATAATTTTGGATATATTGTAGTACTCCAATAATTTGGCAAGCCACTCTATTTTTGTCGGCATAATACCACTTTTCCAATTTTTCGCAATCAATAGCCTTGCGGTTACTGTTGCGTACAAATATAATGTCTTGTCTTCTTCCTTTAGACTTCCTGGTACTATTCCCAATAGTACTATTCTGGTGTTTTCCATTTCTAGAAGTTGTTCCTTCTCCACCCACCCCCCTGCCACACACACACACACGCACACGCCACAGAAAACAGTTCATGCAGAGTGACTTTCTCTCTGGTTGTGAATTTTCTCCGCTAAAAGAAGAGTTAACATTCTGCCTTTTCTAAGAAACTGTAATTCCTTCCCCCTTTGCAGCAAGAGTAATTAAACACACACACACACACACACACACACACACACACACACGAAGCAACAGGAATTCTCTAATTGGAGGGGGGTCAGATTAGCAGCAGTGGAAAGAGGAAGCAATTAATCAGGCAGAAACCAGCAGGAGGAGCTTGAAGAAAAATAAGGGAAAATAGCAGCAAGGAACAGCCACACCTGTGGAGTTTTTGCTACGGTTCCATTCTTTTCAAATCGGATTTTCCATGGTAGGGGAAAAACAGGTAACAGTCACTGGTAAAATATCGACTGATTCTACAAGGGGATGGCAGTATTGTCTGAACTGCCTGTGTTACAAGAATTCTAAGGTCTCAAATGTAGAATAAATATTCATAAATGGACATATATCTAAATATATAAACCAGGGGTCAGCAAACTTTTTCAGCAGGGGGCCAGTCCACTGTCCCTCAGACCTTGTGGGGGGGGGCAGACAATTTTTTTTTTTTGGGGGGTGAACGAATTCCTATGCCCCAGAGATGCATTTTAAATAAAAGGACACATTCTACTCATGTAAAAACACACTGATTCCCGGTCCATCTGCGGGCCTGATTTAGAAGGCGATTGGGCCGGATCCAGCCCCCGGGCCTTAGGATACCTACCAATGATATAAACCATGTGTCTGAAATAGTGCAGGAGAGTAATCCTGAAGCCATTTTGACTCCCCCATTAACCTCAAAATATTCCTCTGCAGTAAGGAAGGCAAATGAGGAAAGCCTTCCCACTGTCTTTTCACCTACAAATCCGGTCTTAAGGGTGTATTCGTGTATGAATAGGCTGAGCCTGTGACCTGGATTCAGGAACTAAAGTATGAACCATCACCAAAGAATAGCCACGCTGCACAGGTAATGCAATCAGTGACCATTATCAGGTATCCCGGCAGACAGGGTTTCTGCTGTAGACCTGCCTCCTATGCTGTATGTATGATGATTTTGGGGTGGTCTTTGGCTAAGGGGGTTGGGCAATGTCCAAAGTCTTTAAAGGGTCCTGCACACTTTTGTTCAGGGTCTCTCCCTCCTTGCAAGGAGGGGAGGGAACTCTGCTGCAACAGAAAAATAAATATCTGCCTTGCTTTCCACTGGATCCTGCCTCCATCCTCCATCCATTCTTTTCTGGCCGATCATGGACTTTGGGGACTCGGAGCCCCATGGGGAATTGGGCAGCAAAAGCCAAACCCCAATTTTTACACCACCTGTAAACTCAGTTGAATGGGGTACGGCCGTCATACGCCGAGTGCCTCATTTGGAATACGGAACGGTGTTTATGTCAATTCTGGTTCCTCTGCTTCTCATTTCTCCATTCTTCAGACATTTTTTGCCCCATTCCTGCATCAGTTTGCGGTACCACAAAGATCTGCACACTCCCAGCATATGCAGTCTTGCCTCATGTAGAATCACAGAATTGTAGACTTGGAAGGGGCAAATCCAATCCCTTGCGATGCAGGAATCTTTCAGTCAACATGGGGCTCAAACCCACTTGAGATTAAGAGCATCACGCTCTACTGACTGAGCTATCTATGGTGACTAACACACACACACACACTTTTGCAAGCAATTTTCCAGCACATCATGCATTTTTTGTCTGTGCTCGTCCTCCTCCTCTTCACATTTTGCATGCATACATTTGTTGGAGAGCTGCCTCACAAAACACAAACTGTGAAGGACAGCTGAATGACGGTTCTTGTACAGTAGTACCTCGGGTTAAGTACTTAATTCGTTCCGGAGGTCTGTTCTTAACCTGAAACTGTTCTTAACCTGAAGCACCACTTTAGCTAATGGGGCCTCCTGCTGCCACTGTGCCGCCAGAGCACGATTTCTGTTCTCATCCTGAATTAAAGTTCTTAACCCGAGGTACTATTTCTGGGTTAGCGGAGTGTGTAACCTGAAGCATATGTCATCTGAAGTGTATGTAACCCGAGGTACCACTGTATTAGTTGTGGAGTACAAATTAAGTAGGCCCATGTTAAAATGCAAACTGAATTATTTTCTTGCAGTGGAGGAGGGGAACAGTCTATCGGTTGTCCCTCCCCCTTGCTAAACTGCATAGGAGCAAGCAGGTGGGACAAGTCTCCCACAGATGCTCTCCTCCCCTGCCGATCACAGGAAGTCCAAATTTATTATTTCTCTCCCACCCTTAGCCAGGAAGAGCACATTGTATATTTAGCGCTATTTAAAATACAACACAACCGCAGCATGAATACACAGATATGCCCGCATGGACATGTCGTTTTACTCAAACGTCTACACTTACAGTCCTGAAAGGGTATCTTGCTGGAGGTAAGGCAAAGCTTTGGCATTAGAAATGATCTCCTGAGGAAGAGAGGAAGGCTCCATGCGCTGGAACATTGGGGCATTTTTCTGAATTCAAAATAATAATAAAAAAGGGGAGGGGGAAATAGTCTCAATTCAAAATACAGATTGGTAAATAAACAACAACACGGTGTTTCTTAAGGGTGAATCTAGTTGTGATAGGGAACTGCACCTCTTCGGCATGCACATCTGAAGTGGGTTGGGTGTGTGTATCTTACAACAAGTGAGTGAGAGCAGTTGAATCCTTTCCCCTGCCCTCCCAGCTCTTCCTCTGGCCATAGGACGCGGGTGGCCCTATGGTCTAAACCACTGAGCCTCTTGGGCTTGCCGATCAGAAGGTTGGCGGTTCGAATCCCCGCAATGGAGTGAGCTCCCATTGCTCTGTCCCAGCTCCCGCCAACCTAGCAGTTCAAAAGCATACCAGGTGCAAGTAGATAAATAGGTACCACTGCAGAGGAAAGGATGGGGGAACCGAGAGAGTTTCCCCCATCTGATCTGGTCCTGTAAGATGAGCTGCCCTGGGGGGAATTTCTATGCCTTTGTGGTTACTTATAAGACAAATCATGCCTTCTCCATTGCTCATGAACTACAGTAAGGCTGTAAGCATGGTTTATATGGGATGGAGTGGGATGTCACAATCAATGGCATTCACCTCAGGGAATGCACCCCCCATGGGGGGATGGAGGCATTAATGTGACATATGCTATGGTTTGTTCCTTCTGGAATCCAGTATGGGAGACACAGTTGATCCCCTTCTGTGATGCCCCCTGCCCATTTATTCCTAGGGCCACCATTGCCTTGTAAATTGCCTGAATGGAAGGCTAGCTGGGAACTGTACATAAGTCCTTGGAGAAACAGCAGAAAACAAGCCGAACAGTTAAGGCAATCATGAAAAACCGAATATGGAATGCATCAATAGGTTGGAAGTCATTTTTAACTCCTGCATAAATAACCCAAGCTGCCCATGTTGACCTTTCTCATGCAAGTATCATTTCCATAAACTTTCAACCCTCAATGCAGTAGGATTGCTGTTACTTGCTGCAGTGGACCTGTACCTGTTCTTCCAGTTGCTGCCTTTGTTTTTTAGCTTTACTCTGCTTATAATAGTCCATTATCATCATGGCTGCATAGATTTTTCCAACTGTCAGGTCCGTAGCTGGAAGTAAAAGGCAGAGTTCTACGTTAACAGAAATGATGCTCTTCAGGTGCAATAGCAGTTGTGCAGAAAGTTAAATCAGGGGCATGCCTGTCATTGCATGGTTGTGAAGCAACCGCACAAGTTCATTACACAAAGGAACGCTCTTCGCTCTGTGAATCTTGAGGTGCCATTGGCTATCTGTTTGAGGCACCTCCTGAAAAATGTGCCTTTCTGTTCTAATTTTTGTTTTGCTAAAAATGAATTTAAAAGTGTGCAGAATACTCCTCTTGCAGGTGTGTGTGTGTGTGCAGGGGTGAACGAAGGCGTCGTGACACCTGGGGTGGGGCACTGCTACGTAGGGCGTACGCATGCGCCGTACGTAGCGACGCCACACATGCGCTGTACATAGCGTTTTGCCAGTGCTGCCACTCCAGCACCGTACGGACGGTGCTGGGATCCTCCACATGCGGCTACGGCAGCGCGATGGCTGCTCATGCCGCCGCAAGCCGCCGCGGGGTGCCTTCTTGTCACCCCCCCAGACATGGCACACCGCCCCCTGCCCCCCCCCCCGTTGTGATGCCACTGTGTGTATGTCTGAATTGCTCCAAAGGTTGGTTACTTGGAGGTGAGACTTAGCAGGAAAACACTTCAGAATTTTAGTCTCATGTTTATGCCTGGGACCTAAAGATGGAGGATAGATGGTCACATTGCTTTTTTTCTAAAAAGAAAATGTTTAGGGGTACTCTTGTTTTCCTACTCATATTGAAATACTGCCCCTCAATGAGTCCAAACTTATATCCACAACATGTTTAGGGGTATGTGTACCCCTGCGTACCCCCAGAAAAAAGCACTCGATGGTCATATAAAATATCTGCAAAGTAAATGGCCAGGAATAGGGAGGTAAATGTGATCGTTTATCTCCCTTTCCTTTTTCACTCTTTGGCAATCAAGCATATCTATCTATGCATCCATCCATCCTTGCAACCATCCTACTTCTTCCAGTCTTTGCCATCCTAGCCCTGTCACCATAGGGACTTGGCAGCCGCAACGCCTAAACAATAACTCACTTTTAGGCATAGGCACCAACAGGTCTAGCATCTTCTGTGAAAGGTGAGGCCAGATGGTCAAAATCTCTTTCTGGAGCTCAGAGTCCAGCTGTTGCCAGTCTGCACCGCCTAGGAGAAAGCAGGTCAAAATGAAACTGAACAAACAGCTCGGAGAATTGTTAGGCAATGGCACACATTATCGATCAGATCTGCACCCCACTCTTTCCCAAAGAAACTCAGGTGGCTGTGCAGTACCTTCTATCACATGTGGTGGACCTGCCCCAAGGTGAAAGACTTCTGGGAAAAGATTTATAATGAATTGAAAAAAATGTTGAAATATACATTTATACAGAAACCAGAGGCCTTTCTTCTTGGAATAACAGGTTTGGAATTGCCCAAGAAAGATGTTAAATTATTTTTGTATGCCACAACTGCAGCAAGAATTTTGTTAGCTAAAAACTGGAAAATGCAAGAAGTACCAACAGTGGAAGATTGGCAGATGAAGATGATGGATTTTTCAGAGCTAGCTGACCTGACTGGAAGAGTCTGTGACCAGAAGGAGGAGGAGTACCAGGAAGAATGGACAAAATTTAATGATTATTTAGTTAAATATGTTAAGTTAATCTAATTGGAAAAAGCTTGCAATTACCAGATAGGCTTAGGATTTAAATATGTAATATGTGATAAATTAATATGTCTAATGCTGAATTGGAAAGAAAGAGAGATGTTAAGTGATTAAGTTAATTTTAAAAGAATACTGATTTGGAAAACCATTAAAATGATATGCATTTAAATTCAACTAGGGGGATACTAGGAAGTCATTTAACTATGTTAATAAGATTAGTTTTAAAAAGGTTATGATTTATGTTTGTTTGTTTATGTGTTTATAATTTTGTGAAAATCAATAAATTTTTGGAATAATAAAAAAAACCTCAGGTGGATGTGCAGTGGGTGGAGGGGTGTGTTTCATATTTTTTATCCTGACAACAACAGTGAAATATGTGAGGCTGAGAGCACGTGACTTGCCCAAAGGCCACACAGTCAACCTCATGACTGTACAAGGATTCAAACACCAGAATACCTGGCCCAAATGTAGACCTCTGGTCCACTATACCACAGTGCCTCAGCAGGAAGAAATACAGAACTACCGAGAAGGGAAGAGTTCAGTACAGAACTGAACGCAAACATCAACAGAGGCCCATCAATGCACAGGGGCAACCATATACAGTATATTTAATCTAGAGCTTCTGCTGTCAACACTGGGCCTTGGAGGCACTCAGAAGCAGCATGGCTGATTTCGGGTACCTCCAAAGCTCAGAGTGTCAAAGACAAGACTCCTCCCCTCTCTTGATGAAGAGGAGGATGGAGAGCCAGCCCAAGACATGTTGGCTCTTGAGGTACAACTGCAAACGTCCCACTCCGCAAGATAAGGTACCCAGTGTTGGCCAAGTTATTTTGGCACGAGAAGCAGAGAATCTTAGAAGCACCTCTCCCTGGAACAACAAATTAAATAGCTAAAAAATGTATTATCCTTTAATGACACCCAAAATCAGATGTCTCATTTGGCCCACAGATTCTAACTAGATACCAAGGTCAGCCAAAATGAATGGACTCCTGGCATCCAGGTTTGACACAGTTACCATTTTCCCTCCCATTGTGAGACTGTGGGCACAAGGACATGGTAACTGATTGAATTCCTGCTCCATGATTGTAGTCATGGGATTGTTGTCTATCATATGACGGTATATGTTTTGACTCCACAGAGTGGGATGTTTGTGTTACTGTGTTCCGTGAAGTGGGACTATTGTCCTTTGTTCTTTCTCTTGGCTGTCTGATGCTAGAGAGAGAGGGAGCCATGTTGCAGTGCTCAGTGTGTGTTTATATGTAAATAAAGTAGATTAGCCAAAATGCTGAGTTGCTGAGGTCTGTTATGCAAGCTGCAAAGACTCTGTGGATCCCTAAATGTGCCGATGTCTGTTGGCATCAGTCGTTGTGATGTTTGGGCTGAAGAAAGCTTTTGAAGCTTCCAAACGATCGACCAGGAGGGAGAAAACATGCCAGTCGGGCATGTGTCTCTGCCAGGGTCCTACTTGAGTGTAGGACGAGCTCCTGACAGTCAGTGGCGTAGCGTGGGTTGTCAGCACCCGGGGCAAGGCAAGTAATTTGCGCCCCCTAACCCGTGGATTTGCGCCCCCTAACCCTAACCCCCAGATGTTGTGCCCGGTGCGGCCGGCCCCCCCTGCACCCCCCACGCTACGCCACTGCTGACAGTAACTTGTCTTCATTTAGAAACGGTCTGGCAAGTTTAGCTCTGCAGAGGTCAAGTCCCGGCATCCCTGCCAAAACTAATTTCCACCTCCCAACCTGCAGGGCAGAAATGCCCCCCCCCTCCAGATTAGATCCTTTCACATACAGGAAAGCTTCAGAAAGCTACAACAGGTATCAAAACCAATAGTTCTTTCAGAGTTGCAAGTAAAATTCAAATGGTTGGGAATTAAGACACATTGGTGTCAATAATGCAGGGAATCCACTCCCCCCCCCCTACATAAGTCCTACATACAACTTTCAAAATTATCTTATTATATACACTGCCGGTCCCTCGTTTAAGATACCAGGCCTACTGCAACCCACACAAGCCTTCTGTTAATCCCAAAAAGCTGATCCTGGTGGCTCCATTCAGATTCTGATCCTAAAGCCATCCCACACAGACCTGCTGTCACCAGCCTACTGCTTTCAGTGTCAGTAGTTTTTAGGTCAGATTAAGAATGGAAAAGTTGTGAAGCCCTGGGAGAAGCTAAGCAAAAGCTTTGCGGATATCCCTAAACAACATGGGAAGACACATGCCCCACTATTTCAGCGCTTGTAGGAAGTGACAAGCCAATAGGCATCCATCACATCTATAAGAGAAAAAGGGCCAGTGTGTTCCTACTTTATGCTGAATATCTGGAGAACTGATTTATTGGTGCTTGTCTCAGGGCTGGGGGAAAAGTTAGGTATGTCACAGGGGCAGGGAATGTACTTTGCCGCTCTTAAAATGTCGTGCTTGGGTGTTGTCAGGGAACTGACATTGGAGCGAGAGGCGAAGGGGAGGCTCCCAGATGATGCTGGCGAAGGACCCAGCAGCAGGGGGAGAAACAGCTCAGTAGAGGCGGAAGCCAATCAGCGCAACACCAGGGATAAAGGGGGGCAGACGGGGGAATTGGAGAGAGGGCTCCAGGACTCTTCACTGGACATCAGTGAGGAGAGCCCAGGTCTTCTGCTACCCACGCCTTCCCTGCGCAGAAGACTCCCGCACAGTGAGAGGAGGAGGAGACTGGGTGTCAAACAACTTTTATGTTGGAAGAGGTTCAAGAAACGCCCACTGATGGATTCTGCCAGTGACTGAGGCAGCCACCATGAGAAGGGGCTGTGCAGTCAGAAAGGTTTAACAAGGCAAATTAACCGAGAAAGGCACCAGTTTATGCACGAGTAACTCATACCCATTACAGGTGTGTACATACCACATATTTAAAGCACATAAATAATTCTGGGGACTGTGGTTTGTAAAAGAAAGTGGTGTGGGACTAGGAAGAGGGGTGCGGTAGGGGCGGTTCGCCCCAGGTGCCACCGCTGAGGGGAGTGACAAACTGGAAAAAAATAAGTATTTTAAAAATAAACTTATTGAAGCTCCTCTCTGAGAGGTGGGCGGGGCTTCCTGGGTCCCGGATGCCACCATCCTTGCCTTGGGGCCTTTGCCCCATCCCAAACCCAGCTGGCCAATCAGCTGGAGGCACAGCAAAGGCAAGGCAAAGGCTGATGCTGTTGAGGCCGACTTCCTTAGCCCCCAACCAGCAGCAGATGGTTTTTTGGGGCTGCTGAGGCGGCCTGTGGAGACCGAGGTGGCCGCCAATAGTGGCTGGGTTCCGGGGCACACGTGGACGACCTTCTGGGCTGCCAAGCCAAAGCTGCTTATGCTCACAATGTACAGTAAATAAACCAGAAAATTACACTTGCGACTCTATCTTATTTTTCCTTCTTTTAATAATTTGAATGGGGGACGGGGGACGGGACAAGAAATTTTCCACACCGGGTACCACCTGACCTTGCTACGCCACTGGTTAAGGATGCTCAGAACTGTAGGCAAACTACCCTTCCCATTATTCTTTGAGGGAGGCCATGTACTTTAAAGGTACAGCTTGTACACAGCCTTTATATTCACCCAACCATTTCTGAAGCGTGAGGGATATGGAGTAGACGGCCGAAACAGTTTCTTTTCTGCAGGATTCTCAGGCGTTTGATGACTGGCAAGATTCCCAACCACTGGCCCCTTTGGCTGTTCCATCTCAGCCCCCACTGCTTTACCTTTAGCAATCTTAATGTCCAAAGCTGTTCGAATGAGGGCCATCAAGGTGGAGGAGAAATGGACGGTGTTGTCCTCGGCTACCGGCATATTCATCAGGACCAGCCTCTGCACAAGAGAGTGGGGGTGGGGAAGCGGGGGTGGGGGTGGGGGGAAGCAGGCAGAAAACAATATCGAAAAACGTATCAGGGAGACACGAGAAAAGGGGGCTTAGAATGCGTCAAGTAGGATAGCCAAAAAGGAGGGCAAGGATCGGCCCCTCCATCCCCCCCCAAGCTGGTATCACGCCCCCCCCCCACCCAGTGTGCCTGCTTGCTGTCCTTTGCCATTTTTATTCATCTTGTCAAGCCTACATGTCGTTTTACTGACTTGGAGCAAGAAATAGGACTTTGCAAAGGAGAGACAGCCCCAGGGGATCTGTATCTCCATCTTTTTCAGAGCCATTTTGTCTCTTGCCCCCTCCCCCGATTTTGTTGAATCTTGCATCCCAGGACACAAACTCAGGCCTCTCTGTGATAAACTTGCTACCCAGCTACATCCTGGCGCCCCCTTTTTGAGTTTGCGTTTAATTTATTTCAGAAGAAAGATTATGCTTGCAGCACATGATTGCCCATGCAATGGCTTGAACTCATCTCCAGTCTGAAGCGGGAGGAAAGAGAGAGAGAGAGCGGGTGCAAATGAAGAAAAACTGATGACCAAGGCAGGAGTGGGTAAGTCATGCTCCTTTTACCCCCACGTGGGGAGAGTGAAATGGCCAAATCCACTTCCCAGAGTGTACAGACTGCTTTGTATATCGTTCTGTGCTCCCCCTGCCACACCTATTCACCCAACCTCGTTCTGGTCCTTTCGGAGCCACCATCGACCCAAAACCATTCGGTGAAATTCAGGCTCAAAAGTAGTAAACATGCTTCCATTTGTGCAATATGTTTCCCCCCCCTTGTGTGCTTCTAGCAACAGGTGAGTGTGAGTGCAAGTAAGCACTGCCATGAACAGAAACTACCATATTTTTTGCTCTATAAGACTCACCTTTTCCCTCCTAAAAAGTAAGGGGAAATGTGTGTGCGTCTTAAGGAGTGAATGCAGGCTGCGCAGCTATCCCAGAAGCCAGAACAGCAAGAGGGATTGCTGCTTTCACTGCGCAGCGATCCCTCTTGCTGTTCTGGCTTCTGAGATTCAGAATATATTTTTTTCGTGTTTTCCTCCTCCAAAAACTAGGTGTGTCTTGTGGTCTGGTGCGTCTTATAGAGTGAAAAATACGGGAATCCCGGATAATGCCACAGACAGGCAAATCTGAGCGACTAAAGGATATATTTTCAGCAGTCCTCTCTTGTACAATCTGAACTCAAACATGTTTAAGTCCTGAAGCTTTGGCTACAACCCTGTCACAGAATGCACACAGGATGCCAGAATTTCCAGAATGGTGCATTATCTCACCGGATCATGGCCTCCAAGAACCTGGTCTGCAAATTCCTTCTGTTACTAACAAGGATTGAAGGAATGCTCCTTAATGCAGTCAACCACAGCACTCCGAACATCACATCACCCTTTCTGGCTCAGCTTCAGAGGAGGGTGTTTCTGGCCATCTAGGCTGCATGAGTGAACCATGCAATTGTTAAGTCATGAGCTCCACTGAAGACATTTCAGCTTGCTCCTTCTATAGCCTTCAGCCTTCCTTCCTTGTCTTTCCATTAGTCAACACAGATTCAGCTGCACGTTTTTAGAGTGATTGCCTATAATCTTTACCAAAAAAATCCTTCCAGTAGCACCTTAAAGACCAACTAAGTTAGTTCTTGGTATGAGCTTTCGTGTGCATGCACACTTCTTCAGATACGAAGCAGTACATGCACATGAAAGCTCATACCAAGAACTAACTTAGTTGGTCTTTAAGGTGCTACTGGAAGGATTTTTTTATTTTGACTATGGCAGACCAACACGGCTACCTATCTGTAACTATAATCTTTACAGTTAGTTTTCCATATGGCCCAACACAAGGGAACTAAATATATTCCATTCAGGACTGTAAAGGACGGTATATTTTATTGAGCTAGCTGGTTATCATAGAAGGGGAGAGTTGGAAGGGTCATGTTCTGGAAGGTTTCAGTTTTCAACTCTTATCAGGCAGATAGTTGCTGCCTTGCCAGACATCTTTGGGAGAGGAAGAGGTTAAGGAGTGAACCCTGCAGAAATCTGGAGCGGAGTCCCTAAGACATTTGGATGACGTCTTGTGCGCCTCCTTCTGGCAACTCCTGCAGACAAGCTAGTGCCAAATGTATTGCTCTGCTTTACTTTCGACCAGATCAGTGAGGCCGAGAGGGGGGTCTTGTCTTCTGGACAGCCCAGGACGTCCATACACACTGTCCAGGCTTGTACCCTAGAGAGGTCACTTCAGTGCTGCTAATGCAGCAGCAGCAGCAGCAGCAGCAGCAGCAGCAGAATAATAATAATAATAATAATAATAATAATAATAATAATAATAATAATAATAATACCCTGGCCATCTGGCTGGGTTTCCCCAGCCACTCTGGCCAGCTTCCAACAAAATATTAAAATATAATAGACCTTCAGATATTAAAAGCTTCCCTAAACAGGGCTGCCTTCAGATGTCTTCTAAAAGTCTGGTAGTTGTTTTTTCCTTTGACATCTGGTGGGAGGGTGTTCCACAGGGCGGGCGGCACCACCGAGAAGGCCCTCTGCCTGGTTCCATGTAACCTCACTTCTCACAGTGAGGGAACCGCCAGAAGGCCCTCAGCACTGGACCTCAGTGTCCAGGTTGAACGATGGGGGTGGAGACGCTCCTTCAGGTATACTGAGCTGTTTAGGGCTTTAAAGGTCAGCCCCAGCACTTTGAATTGTGCTTGGAAACGTACTGGGAAACGCGATGGGAGGCAGCAGTGACAAGTTACAGACGCTGTGATTCTCTTGCGGTTTGACTTCACCCCTGGAGGCGCACTCCATTGTCACTCGAGACAGATGGATGCCAACAGCTATGCAATGCTGCTCACCAGAGGTGGGGAATCTGTGTCTCTCCAGATGTTGTGGGACTACAGTTCCTATCATCCCTGTTCATTGGTCAAGCTAGCTGGGGCTGACGGGAACCAATCTGGAAGGCTGCAGGTTCTCACCTTCTTGCTATTAAGTCCCAATGAGCTTGACAGGGCTTATTCCCATGCAAGCATGCTGGGGACCACAGCCCTAAATTGCTTAATGAACATTGCATAATCAGAACTTCTTCTAATATGACGAACCATCTTGCTGCAAGCTGACTTATTTTCAGAGAGTTAACATAAATGCCTCATAAATGTGCTGAAAAACACATCCACCCATCAGATGCCAGAAGGTGTTCTAAGTAGGTGCAGATGAAACAGTTGAGCAGGGTCTTTACTTGCTTGGAGGAGTTCTGCTCATGTACACCTGTATGCATATAGAACGCCTTCTGACATCTGTTAAACACAGAGCTGTGGAGGGAGTGAGGCAGAAGTGGGCCTGCCTAGACCTCGTGGCGCTGTGAGCTCTTCCACACGGTCTTTCAACACACAGAAGGATTTGTGTGAACCTTTTATGGAGTAGGCCCCCTGGCACATTGACCCAGTAACATTCACTCTGTATGACAGTGGGTTTCTACAATCTCAGATCCCAAGGTGCTTTGAACCGGAGGGGGCAGATGGAACTGGGATCCTCTGCATACAAAACATTTGCTCTATCAGTAATCCAAAGCCTCTCATACTTTATTGCAAATCTCTCTGTCCTTCGGAACCGATAGCATAATAACTGCACGTATTAGCTAAAAATTACCGTATTTTTCCATCTATAAGACACCCCCTATTTTGGGGGACTCAGATTTAAGAAAATGGGGGAGATGTAGCTGTGTATAAGACGCCCCCTAATTTTCGATATTATTTTTAAGGGGGAAAACCTAGTCTTATACACGGAAAAATACGGTATTTGCAAGAGCTTAATTCCAGAGATTCCTCCTCCATTACATTAAAGCCAGCATAGGCAAACTCGGCCCTCCAGATGTTTTGGGACTACAACTCCCATCATCCCTGACTGCTGCTCCTGCTAGCTAGGGATGATGGGAGTTGTAGTCCCAAAACATCTGGAGGGCCGAGTTTGCCTATGCCTGCATTACTGTAGCTACATTTTTATCTCCGGGAGTTATATTAAAGATGACCACTGTGTGTTTCCTGCGCTGAAAAGGGATCACCTTAGCTTTCAGGCTCACTTTAGTTACACTGACATTACATACATTCCTCTCCTATAACAGCCATGCTTCCATTGCAGAGTATCGCACCTTGTGTGGCAGGTAGGTATTTCGTAGTGTGCAAGCAGACCAGTACTTAATGGTTTGTGAGCATTCGGTAGCCATAAAAAAAAATAGTCCTTCCTTTGCCCCCCATACGGTCAGCCACCCGCACTCCCATCCCATGCTAATGCGCCCCCCATTTCTCACTGACCAGCAGCCCATAAAGGAAAGAAGGGTTTGTTCTACCTTATAAGCAACTTTGGAGGGACATCTCTTCCCGAGGCCTAGTGGTGGGGACATGAGAGTCAGCATTTCATACATCTCAGTGTAATGGATGCGGCCACTGGTCATGGAGGGGAAAGAGGACAACGGGAAGGGGAGGAAGATGCAGAGGAACGAAAGGAAGAAAAACAAGGCATTCCCAGAGACCCCAAAAATGCCCCCAAACAAAACAGAACACAGGGAACAGAAGAGAGAAAAGAACAGACAAAACAGGAAAAGAACAGGAAACCCATTAATCAATGCAAATCATACATGACAGCTTGTGCTGACGTGGATTTATATCACCCCTCACACAGACCCAAGAAGGGCACCGGCGTGTTTTGCCAGCCTTCCCATACACATTGGTTGGCATCGGTGTCTTACAGCCGGTTTTCCCTTGCAGGTGTCGTGCCATCGCCCCACCACGTTCCCAGGGCTGTGTGCAAGTGGTATATAAATCAAGATACACAACACTCCAACAAAGGGTTATTCAGGATATGGTGGTGCAGACGCCAGAGAATGAGCAGGACCTAAGCTGTTGGCAGTGCCTGCGTTCTTCCCCACCAAGTCCTGCCCTGAGATTCACGTTGTGGCATAACCCGTGGCTGAAGTGGCATGTACCGCCCGCCTCTGGCAGTGCCTATGCAACCGGAAAGCATCACCTTGCATAGGAGGGTAGTGAACCAAGCTCAAAGGAATGTGTTTCTTTTGCTTCCATCCAGCCCTGGGGATGGAGAACTTTCCCACCATGCGCTGGTGCAAAGGCATGCTAAGTGGCTAAGAAAAGAAAAGCAGGAAGAAAATTCTACATGCCATGCTCTTCCCGCCCCCTGGTTCTTTCTCACATGCGGCTTCAAGTTTCACCTGGTTGGAGTTTAAAGAGTCTCGGCAGAGGCAGCTGTTTTGGCCTTCTGAGGTTCAGGGTTCATTTGTGCTCCCCACATTCTAAAGTAGCCATAAAGGACACCCCCTGGCTATCTGAAGAAGTGTGCGTGCACACAAAAGCTTATACCAAGAAGAAGAAGAGTTTGGATTTGATATCCCGCTTTATCACTACCCTAAGGAGTCTCCAAGCGGCTAACAATCTCCTTTCCCTTCCTCCCCCACAACAAACACTCTGTGAGGTGAGTGAAGCTGAGAGACTTCAGAGAAGTGTGACTGGCCCAAGGTCACCCAGCAGCTGCATGTGGAGGAGCAGAGACGCGAACCTGGTTCACCAGATTACGAGTCCACCGCTCTTAACCACTACACCACACTGGCTCTCAAGTTTGCTCCAAGAACAAACTTAGTTGGTCTCTAAGGTGCTACTGGACAATTTTTGATTTTTTCATATATTTTGACTGTGCCAGACCAACAAGGCTACCTACTTGAATCTACTCCCTGGCTAGTACTCCCTATTTTGTAACTTTCTCATTGCAGTTTCTCACCAGCCTATGCATAAGAGCTTCATGGAGAACAGCTACGTGGACTGAGAATCGAGTAGAAAAGGCACAACTACTGACTTGGGGGCTTTGTTTGGAATCTTTAAGCTCCTCCTCACCTTCCTGGGGAAAAGTGTCACGTGCCCTGGGCTAGTTGTTGTTCAACATCTCTATAAACGACTTGGATGAAGGAATTGAGAAGATGCTCAACAAATTTGCGGATGACACCACAAATGGGAGGTGCATCTAATACCACAGAAGACAGAATCAGGAAACGATATGTACTCAACAGATTGAAGGACTGAGCCCAACCTAACAATAGGGACAAATGTAAGGTTCTGCACTTAGACAGGAAAAAACAGATGCACAAATATAGGATGGGGACATCTGGCTTACTAGTAGTACATGTGTAAAGGATCTAGGGGTCTTGGTGGACCACAAGCTTAACATGAGGCAACAGTGTGATGCAGCAGCAAAAACCCCCTAATGCTATTCTAGCTTGTATCAACAGAAGTCTAGTGTCCAGATCAAGAGAAATAATAGTACCATGCTATTCTGCCTTGGTCAGAGCACACCTGGAGTATGGTGTTCAGTTCTGGGCACCATAATTTAAGAAGAATATTGTGCAGAGGAAGGCAACCAAGATGATCAAAGGTCTAGAAACCAAGCCTTATGCAGAATGGTTGAGGCAGTTGGGTATGGTTTCCCCCCCCCCCAGGAGACTGAGAGAAGATGTGATAGCCATCTTCAAATATCTAAATGGCTGTCACATGGAAGAGGGAACATGATTGGTTTTTTCCTGCTCTGGAGAGTAGGACCTGAACCAATGGCTTCAAGTTACAAGAAAGGAGATTCTGACTAAGCATCAGGAAGAACTTTCTGACTGTAAAAGCTGTTTGGCAGTACAACAGACTTCCTTGGAAGGTGGTATACTCTCCTTCCATGGATGTTTTAAAGCAGAGGTTGGATGGCCATCTGTCATGGATGCTTCAGTTGATATTCTTGCATTGCAGGGGGTTGAACTGATGACTCTCAGGGTCCCTTGAAACTCTACAATGCTGTGGTTCTGTGGTTCTAAGTATGGGGATCAGTGGAGAAGAAGAATAAAGACCACTTCTCCATATTCTCATCATGGATGCTCTTACTAGCTTGCAGATGAGACAGACAGACAGATAGAGAAAGAAAGAATAATACAGGAGAAAACTATCCCAAGGTGCTTAGAAAGGGCTTCTCAAAGTGGAAAGCTAGACATTTCTCCTTCGTTCCCAGAAAGAGACACTGGGAACTTCTGCTACTGGGAACTTGCCTCCTACTTCCTAAGTCAGGTCTTTGAACTTGCTCCAAAGGCCTTCCTTTTATCTTTGAACTAAACAAATATGAGCACATTAAGAGATACATCTACATTAACTGTATTATTTGTAGAGGTCATTCGTTGTTGGTTAGTCATTTAGTCATGTCCGACTCTTCGTGACCCCATGGACCAGAGCACGCCAGGCACGCCTGTCTTCCACTGCCTCCCGCTACTCATGTTCGTAGCTTCGAGAACACTGTCCAACCATCTCATCTTCTGTCATCCCCTTCTCCTTGTGCCCTCCATCTTTCCCAACATCAGGGTCTTTTCCAGGGAGTCTTCTCTTCTCATGAGGTGGCCAAAGTATTGGAGCCTCAGCTTTAGGATCTGTCCTTCCAATGAGCACTCAGGGCTGATTTCCTTCAGAATGAATAGGTTTGATCTTCTTGCAGTCCATGGGACTCTCAAGTCTCTTAATTTCTCGCTTTCTTGTTTTTTGTTTGTCTTGTACTTGATCATTTGCATGCTGTTCTCTCAGTTTCTTCATAATGTCCACCTTCCCCCATTTTAAACATGGGCCCTTTATTTAACATGTCTAGGCTGTTCTTCTGGTGGCTTGTGCATCATGAAAACAGTTTTTACGGGAACTTCTACATTCGAGGGGGGCTTCGCTTGTTGATGTTTTTATCCAAGGACAGGCCTTGAAATGCTCTCCCTCCCTAAAAACTGCGAGTTTCAAAGTAAGACAGATACTTTCGAATCTGATTTACTTCTCCCTCCCCCAGATATTAGGTCTGTAGCCCTGAGCGAAACATTTCAAACTGGGAATTATATATAATTTTGTGGTGAGCAATGAACTAAATCATAGCTCTGAGACCTTGCAGTAAAATCTTGTGAGAAACGTAAGGACAGGACATTGTGGGGACTGAGATGGCAAACGACCGTGGAACAAGTGAAGTTGAAATCTAAGGGCAATTGGATTTTCATGACTATAGAAAAACAGGAAGTATTTGGATAAAAGCCTTTTTCTTCCAAAATGGTAGAATGACCGCTCCCCGCTTAAAACGGGGGGCGTCCTTTGCGTGGACGGCCGCAGCCCTAGATCTGGAGCGGCCCCATCAGCATAGGCTTGGCTTTGCCTTCCCTCAGGTGGGATACCTGGAGGTCCCCGCCTACCTCAGTCAGTTGTCCAATCCCACCTGGGGGAAGCGTTGCCAAGGAGACCAGGCCAGGTAGGGGGAGGGATTACCTGCCCACACAATAGAATCCTCACTTGGCTCCAGAGCTTGTCCCACCATACCCACCCTCAGTTAATGTCTCCTTTTGCAGGTTAACTTTTCTTCACAGGTATGCGGGCGCTGCTACGATAAGGTCGCTGTTAAAGGGCCAGAAAGGAATTTCCCTGCATTGGCAGGTTTCGCCTTTCCCGTAGCAAAACGTCACAACTTTGGCGGTATCAGGCCTTGGGCGGAATCCTTTAGTCCACCTTCCTCTTTGCGGCGGCGATACCAGGGTTCCCCGTTAAAGGGGTTTCTGAAGGGAGGCTTTGACCGTATGCCGAAAGGTCGGCATTGCTCTCCCCTGCGGCGGCGGCTGCGTAACGGGGGCAGCTATCTCTGCTTGAACATATGTTCTCCAGAGCCGGCCCATCCACCTCCACACACTGGATAACCCTGATGCTCCCTAGGTCCCCGGCTGGGGACTGGGGAGGGAGAACGCCCTATGCCTGAGCCAAGGTCTACCCACATTTGAAATTTAATAAAGTTGTGGCCAATTTAATCCCATAGCACGTTGTCTTGAGTCGTTCTTCCACATGACGGGGGGGGGGACCGCTCGGGATCTGGGGACTCCGCCTGTCCACACAAAAGCCAAATGCCAGTGAAAATCTGGCCAAGTCTTGGTCCTGTACATAGTAAATGCTACACAGGTAACTGTCAACTTGCCCAATGATCTTTTGATGGCTGTAACCGATTGTTCTTGCTGTTGCTACCAAGTTGGGAGAAAACCTACATGATTTCTATTATCTCTCCATGATCAAAAGGCAGTTCTGTAAACTCACTATGGGTTGTGAGTGTCAACCATGGCATGCAGTAAGTTCTAATGCTTTCTGAAACTGAACTGCATGAGTACAGAAAGGCGACAAAAGATTTGATTTAGCTATGAAAGATGCGTTTTAAGACCCAGGCATCTGGTGCAAGAAGAGAATACGGGCTGGTACCACATGTTCTTTCCTTGCCGAGGGAAGCAGTGCAAGAACCATGAAGGACGATCCTAAACATTAACGTATTGCAAAGATGCATTGCTGTAATTTGTGAAGCATATTGCCCCATGAGCGGCGATTTCTGTGCTTTCTCAAAGGCAAGGTTTCTCATAACCATGTCTCTTGAAACAGCTCTTTATTAAAAGGGACACACTGAAGTAGAAGCCTATTTGTTCTGAATGTGATGGAACGATTGTACTGTACCTGTGGCAGATTTCAGACCAAGGAAAGAGTGAAATATGTCTCGGACAAGGGCTTCCTAAACAAACCTCAACATTACTGGGTGATGTGTCAAGTGAACGGAAGATGCTGTTTCTTAGACATCTTAAGCCCTAGAATGCAATGGTGAGGAGGACTTAAAAGCAAAAGGAAACAAAGAATGACTGGTTTGTTTACTTTTTAGGGCTGCGAAGGGGCTCCATTTCACTGCTCAACAGTATTAAGGCAGCTGTTTATACCAGGCAAAATTTGGTAACCATTTGCCATTGATACCAGTGCCAAAAGTTGTTGCTTTAGCTTATACACTGCAGCTTATGTCTTATTGTAGACAAAATGATTCACCCTAGCACATGTGTAATAAGAGTATATTACACTATAAAGTCACCAGGAAAATAATCAGTGACGTATTTATGTGGAGGCTGAACACTTGCTAAACTTACAGAGTTAATTATTCTGTAAGGTTAACCCATCTTGGCTGTCAGTTGTTAAATCACAATAGAAATCATTGGGAGTTGGGTTTCAAGAATGAGTTTTGGAACTGGCAAAGGAATAACGCACAAATCTGAGGTTCTTTTGCAGCTTCTCTTATGGAGATGACAACTTAGATTGCGTTTTTATTTATTTATTTTGAAGCTTACTCAAATACAAGTGATGGAACAAACTTTAATCCTAGTCCTCATCAAGAAATACAAGTGATCAGAGCTTGTAATTTGCAAAAATATAAGAACAGTCTAAATGCTTTCAAACAATCTGTCACGTCAAAAAAAAAAAAAAAGAATTTGATGTGTGTGTGTGTGTGTGTGTGTGTGTGTGTGTGTAGGGAAAATAGAGAAAACCACAATGGGCAATGCTTTCAAATAAACATTCATTAGGGCCTAGGTCTTACTGAGATGGCAATCTGCATCACTTCAGACTGCATGGGAGATAGAATGTTCTTTCATACCAAAAAATAAAAATAAAAAAATCCTTCCACATAGAAAATTAAATATTTGGGGCAAGGGTTCTTCTAGATTAGCCTTCTATCATCTGACACGCTAGTTTTCTTTGTTGAGTGGGGTTTTAAAACTTTTTGGCTGAGGAGTAGTCAGCTGTATGAGCCCTCAGGGTACAGCAGATGTCACCAAGAGCTGGGCATAAATCAGGATGTTGAGTCTGGCAAACTGAATAGCACTCTTAGGAGATACATTGTGAACCCCAATGGCTTTACTCTGGAGGGTCAGAAACACTGCAGGATTCGATAACCAGAGCTCCTGTGCTTAAAACTGTAACACCTTCAGAACCGAGTCTCTGGTGACAACATCTTTCTCCCCATGTCCTCCTCGTTTTGCTTTTTGTCCCTCAACCCCTTGTCTTGCATTTTCTTCTGCATTTTTTTTGTAGCCGCACTGGTTAAAGAGCAGTTAAAGATGTGTCGTCAGAGAGGGCTCTGATCTGAGAAGCAAAGGTCGTGCTTCCCGGGTGTATTATCCATGCGCAGGAGACACAACCCACAAAAGAAAAGGAAGGAAGGAAAAACTTTAGAGGACCAGAATGAATTTGCAGCTTAGGCAGACAAAGCCTTCTCCCCGCCCCCCCCATCCCTTCCTGGCCCCAACAGCTGCTGGTTCTGAAAGGGTGTGGATCTCTTTAAACTCAGGTTAAAGCAATGCCTGATGAGGAGCAGTGGTGGCAGAGCAGAGGGTCGGGAAGGAGGGG
Source organism: Podarcis vaucheri (assembly GCF_965113315.1). Taxonomy (NCBI): domain Eukaryota; kingdom Metazoa; phylum Chordata; class Lepidosauria; order Squamata; family Lacertidae; genus Podarcis; species Podarcis vaucheri. The sequence goes on from NC_138764.1 coordinate 17,501,104, forward strand.
TTTAACAGGATGTTCCCATTGCCGGGTTGTGGCTGGGGATCGGGAGGCAAACCTTGTACGCCACCCTGTAGGGGCAGTTCTCTCCCAGGCCCAGAGGAGGCGAGATCACCCGTACTAATGTGTACATATCCTTATACAGGATCCTGCCACTGGAAAGGAAGCACAGGTGCGTTAATAGGGCTGCTCAGGAAACGGGGAAGAGGATGCAAGTGCAAAACTAACTGATGGCACCAGAGATGTGCAAATTTCCCCTTCCATCTCCAGCTCGGAAAAAGCTCTGAGCGGCCTGCGGAAAAGATAGCTACTGCTCTCACTGGGAAGGTTGGTTCTACAGTGTTGGATCCCATCCCATTTGTCATCAAAGTGAGTACGAAAGGGTCAGAGTTGTCTCGATCTGAGGCTGAGAAAAGATGCAGCAGTCTGCCATTACCTAGCAGATCTTAGCACATATACAGACCCTTTTCAATGGATAAGCCAGAAGAGTTTTGCAAAGCTGGTTATTTAAATAAAGTCAACACACTTTATTATTATTATTATTATTAAAATAAATAAATAAATTATTGAGGTGCTAAATCGGTTTCGTTCCCATTTTCCGAAAGCAGAAAGTTTTGTGAGGAAATGTAAATGACTTGCTCAGAGTTGCAGCGTGAGAAGTATGAGACTGAACCAGACTTCCGGTTGGTCACCTGATTAATGGCGGACGGGAGCTCTTTCAGCTGAAAGAGCCCCGGCGCTCAGCGGCGTAGCGTGAGTTGTCAGCACCCGGGGCAAGGCAAGTAATTTGCGCCCCCCGCTGCCGCCCAAACGACGCCGCTTGCCCGGAGGAGGAGGGGGGCAGAGAGGCAAGGAAAATGCAACTGCCCAGCAGCTGCAGCAGCACCGGCGGAGGCGGGGCTGTGAGGAGGGGCTGCCTGGTGCGTCCTTCGCGGCGAGCGCTGAGAGCCGCTGCCTGCCGGACGCCTTCAGCCCGGGCGCGCGCACAGCTTGTCGGTTCCGCGAGACATACGGCTCCGCTACAGCCTGCGCCCGAGGCTCTTCGGCGACTCCGGAGGCAGCGAGCGCGCCCCCCCAAAATGTTGCGCCCGGTGCGGCCGGCACCCCTGGCACCCCCCACGCTACGCCACTGCCGGCGCTTTGAAGATTGGGGTGACGGCAAGCGTGGCACGGAACCCCGGAAAAACCTCAGATTGCGCGTTCTGAGGACCTGGTGTTCCGGCGGGTGTCCTGAGCGACTCTGCAGGCCAAATCACTGGCACAAGAAAAAGCTTTTTTGAGATGTGCGAGGAGGAGATCCCCACCCTTTCCACTTTTCACAGTGAAATCTGACTTTAATCGTCTCATTCTCTTCCCATTCCTTCAACAGTTTTTCTATCTGGCAAATGATGCATTTGCTTCTCTGTGGGAAACTATAGGAGAGGTTTGAATAAGTTCACAACGGAGCTCCTATTTAATCCTGTTTCCCTACTTTGGCCGGTTTCTCACCGAGGAGATAAATCTGTTCCGTGATTCTCATGTAAAAAACTGCCCATACAAATATATCTGTATCTGACCAGACAGAAAGCCAGAATATCAGGAAGAAAACTAGGCTACAGAGCCCTTCTCACTGATATGCTAGTTTTGAATGCAGACATACATTTTGTGTATGTGGGGACACAGTCATGGGACATGTTACAGCCCCAAGGCAATTGTATCACCTCAGAGAGAACCAAATTTCCAGCCACGGGTTGAAGAATTGGCCTATTGCGTCTTGCGAGGTGGTCTCAACTCCCATCAGCACCTACCAACGTAGACAATGGTCAGGGAGGATAGAAATTTGGCCACGGGCTCCTCCCCCCTGTTTGTTGTTTCTTAAAATTATCACTTTAATTCAGAAATGCAATTGTCACATTGTTTTTTAAATAGACCAATTAAGCAAACATGTGCCAAATATGAAGGCGGATATCCAATAATCTTGACTTCTCACAGCAATGCCAGCTTTTAAAAAAGAGAGTTTTAGCAAAGTGCAAGACTGCTAGGGCAATAGCAGTAGGAAATCCAGAGTCTGAGGGGGCAAGGTAAGAAAAGGTAAACCAATTTTTATATTTACTCTAAGGTTACCAGATTTTTTTCCAATGAATGCGGGGACATTTTTCAACTTTTGTATGGGGACTGATTTGTAAATATCCCTGGGAAACGGGGACGTCTGGTAACCTTAATTTACATCCCGATTACCCCTCCCCCAAGAAAAAGCCAATTATTATTTTCCCTTTTGTTTAAACCCTAACTAATCCTATCAACTCCTTAATTGTTCAAGAAAATTTGACATTTCCTGCTCAAAATGAGCTTGCGCCATGAAAAGAACAGTCTGATGCTACCATAGCTGTCAATTTTCAGATTTGAAAATAAGGGATCAGCAGCCTCACCTGTCCCGGAGACAGTCTACAGGATATCTAACAATCCGGGATAGCAGCGGGAAACGGCGCTGGAATAAGGGAATTCCCCGCAAAAAAAGGGGAAGGTTGCCAGCTATGGATGCTACTAAAAGCAGATAAAGAGTTCAGAAGAGTAGATATGCTTGTCTGTGGGACCTTAAATACAAATATGTTTATTCCTAACTTTTCACAAGTTATTTCAGGGGCGGGAAACAGAATAAAGCTGGTAAGCTGGGTCCTGAGCTCCCCCAGGAAAGCCCTGCTGCGACTGGCGCTCTCAAGTAGAGCAGATCCCTGCCCAAAGTGGGGTTTGCAGTTGGTGCCCATTGCAGCCATTGAATTGAGTGAAGGCATTCCCAGTTGGGTCTGCAGCTGCTACCAATCAGCTACTATGATGTCATCTATGACATCACATATGATGTCACGTGTGGGACAGGTGGGTGTGGCTTAGGAGCCTTGCCGCACCTGATTTAGGCATATGGACTGGAGGTACCCCATGGCTGTGCTATTTGATAAGTAGGCTCTTGCCAATGGGTACCCAATGCCACAATATTTGTTTACTTACTTATTTAAAAACATTTTTAGACTGGTCTAAAAATATGCCTGCCCAAATTGCCTATGCAAAGTGCTTCCCATTACTGAAATATTCTGCTTTAAAAAACCAAAAACTAAACACCACCACAAGAAAACAAAGTTTTAAGACATGCATTTTTTTTGTACACATCTTAATTCAAAATGCACATTTTTATATCCACTTGAGCCTAAAATATAAATTTTGGCACTTTCTTGAGACTAAATACTTGAAGAAGTGTAAAAACCAAAGGATAGCTGCATTCCAATTCATGAATTAGTTCAGGAAATGTAAATCGGGTCAGTTTACTTTTAAAGGTGGGTTCAAGAATCCTTCATTGTGTGTGATGGGTTTTGCTGGTATTTACCACTTCAGGCTGAAGGTAAGGGACCATATGTTTGAATGATCCTCCATAATAATAATATAGCCACATACACAAATGTAGCGTATTAAGGCAATAGTTCCTGATATTCTAGATTTCTATGTGCAGAAATCTTTTATATATGGGGACATTTAAAAGGTACAACCTCCAATGTGTATGGCAAAGTGGAATAGCCTAATGAGAGCTACAGTCTTGAGAATTTTTCCTGACTCTGTGTTTCAGCTCTGATTTCAAAGGTGATAATCAATATCAACTGCTCTTTATAACCCATATTCTGTGTTACATTCAAGGCTTGACATCAGGCATATCCAAAGTTCATTTCAGGGGCCGCCGGTCAGTTTATTCCGGCCCCTGTGGCAGTTCATTTCATGGGGTAAAATCCTAAAAAACCCTCAACAACCTGGCCCTCGCGGCCCTTCACTTCATCCAATCTGGCCCTCTTTGAAAAAAGATTGGAAAGAACTATGGCTGAAAAAATACAAAAGGTCACGCACCATAAACTAATAATATCAGGATAACAGCAAACTAGCTGAATTCAGGTAAAACAATAAAACTAGGTTTCAGGTAGGCAAAGGCAGATTCACAGCAATTAGGGAGATTCCAGAATTGCAAGAGCTCCAGAGAGGACCCATCGCTTTTCTAGAGATGTGAACATTCACTCTGATTTTAAAAGGACTGGGATCTCAGGGAGGTCCAAGCCAGTTCTTGGAGAAAGATCAACATAAAAAGGCTTTCAATTTCTCTGACGGGAAGTCTGTGGCCTCAAAAGCTTACTTGTGGTGGCAAACAAATGTCAACGCCAGTTCAGGCTAAGCACTATCCTACTGGGACACTGGGGTCAGGCAAGTATGTTGAAACACTCATGGGAAACATTCTAGAAAACATTATTTTTTGAAGCATGCCTGAAACTTTTTTTTTTTGGGGGGGGATGAGGGGAGTAGTGAAGACCACTAGCCAGAGGGTGGCCACTCAGATGTGGAAGTATTTGCAAGGAGTTGTTTGCAACCTCCATGCTGCGGACCCAAAAAGATGCCACAATAAAAGCAAAAAAATAATAATTTCAAACGATCTTGCACACACCAGAGCTCTGATCACACCACGCCTCATCCTCGGTGCGCTTAGTATAGGATATTTGTTTGCCATTCACATCAGGCATGTTTGCTGCAAGAAACATGGGTGCATCTCTGGCAAACCCAACTGCTTCATGAAATGGGAAACTGCTCTTTTTTCACGGGATTCCCAGAGGCAGCTCACAAAACCATTACTATAGGACTCACAAAAATGCAGAAAACCCTGACCTTAGAAAATATTAATAAATAAAACCTGAGCTTTAATTCAGACCAGCTCAAACTCTGCATTGTTTGGGTAAGCAAAACGTCTTCCAATGCAACTTCTAGGGGGCTTCTCATAGGCACATTTGGAGCCTGAAGGGTTAATTCCCTTCCATCCTGTTTGTCTTGGGCATCATTTCTAAACAGATTTTGCAGAGGGCTTAAAAACAGGGGGTGCCTACATACCACGCAGCTCTGTCATACTCTGCCCAAATCCGGACAAATTCGTCAAGGTGATGCGGTCCCAAGATGGAGGAATCTCGAGTCAGGTATTCAAAATTGTCCATGATGACAGCCACAAAGAGATTGAGCATCTTAAGGAAGGAGGAAACAAGAAGAACGTGTAACAAGGAGAGTCTGGAGAGAAATTGGCACAGTTCACATTTCAGTGCAAACCTACCGAATTTATAAGTCCCCACACAATATGTGGCCATCCTTTGAAATTCATATTTCATAATTCATTTTGTGATTCAACCAAAGCATTCATTGGGGAAACATGTGGTTAAATTCCATATATTAGTGAAAACAGCATAGAGAAAGGTATGTTATTAGGGGAAATCGCCTGCAAAAAACTGTGTGCATTGAGGGAAAGTTGCAAACAAACACGTGTCTGTTGGGAGAAATGTGAACTAGGATCCCGACCTATTTTTCACAAGACCCTTAAAAAAAACGACACAAACCAATGTGGAAATACTACAATCCAAGTTTTAAGTTTGGAAAGATGAGGAACTGAGAGAAACCAAAATTGACAGGCTCATCCATCCAACAAGGAACGGGGGTAAGCAGAAGAGAGCAGAAGGGAATATAAATAGATGGAGAAAAAGAGAAAAAAATACTGCCAAGCAGGTTTCTGCATGTGGCACAATGACAGCGAAATCCTCTCTCTCTGTTCCATGTGGAGGATCCTTCTGGATTCCATTAGGGGCAAAGGGGAAGGGAAGTGGGACTCACCAAAAAAGAGCAGAAGAAGATAAAGGAGACAAAGTATACGTATGCCAGATTTGTGCCACATCGCTCGTTCTCGTTCTGCCCAGATGTTGCTGTGGTGTCCGACTCACATCCTTTCCCTTCCAGGCATGAAAGCATGATCTCCTGCCACGCCTCCCCTGTGGCACTCCTGCACGCAGAACAAACACATCTTGCAAGTTTACTGCTTCATTCACCAAATCCCTCGCAATTAATTGCTTCTGGCATCAGCCAACCTCTGCCACATCGGAGCAGACTGTGATTTGATTCCAGCAGTACCGTATTTTCTGCTCCATAAGATGCACCTGACCATAAGACGCACCTAGTTTTTAGAGGACGAAAGGGGGAAAGCCCCGTTTGTGGGGGGGGGGTTCAGCTCAAAGTTGTGCAGCTTCTTTTGCAAAGGGGAAAAGCCCCTTTTTTGAGGATCAGCTCAAAGTTGTTGAGCTTACTTTGAAAAGGGAAAAAATCCTGTAAACGTAAAATTGAGCATAGGATGTCATTATGTCATTATTAACTTATTGATTTGATTACATTCCATTAGAAAGGCGAGAGGGAGGACACTTAACATAATTGATAATTAGAGCCAATGGGTGTGTGTGCATGGGATGCTAATTATATGTAGTTGTGGTCATTCTAGCAGGATAGCTGTGTCTCCAGCTTTGGCAATGAAAAGTTTTACCATGTATGGGCATTAAGGTAAAAAAAAAATGATAAAGGACTCCTGGATGGTTAAGTCCAGTCAAAGGCAACTATGGGGATGTGGCGCTCATCTCGCTTTCAGGCCAAGGGAGCTGGCATTTGTCCACAGACAGCTTTCCGGGTCATGTGGCCAGGAGGACTAAACTGCTTCTGGTGCAATGGGACACCGTGACGGAAGCCAGAGCACACGGAAACGCCATTTACCTTCCCGCCACAGTGGTAACTATTTATCTACTTGCACTGGCGTGCTTTCGAGCTGTTAGGTTGGCAGGAGCTGGGAGAGAGCAACGGGAGCTCACTCCGCCATGGGGATTTGAACCACCAACCTTCTGATTCGCAAGCCCAAGAGGCTCAGTGGTTTAGACCACATCGCCACCCGCATTAACTGGAGTCAAAAGTTAGGAAGTGACTACAGCTGCAAACTCATTAGGAGATCCAAATTCTTGTAAATCCTGCCTGTTAGTTCAGCTAGAACAAACAATACACATTGTCCACAAAGCCCTTTGGGGTCAAACTTCCTTTCTAGGTAACAACAACAACAACAACAACAACAACAACAACAATTTATTATTTATACCCAGCCCATCTAGCTGAGCTTCCCCAGCCACTCTGGGCGGCTTCTAATCACGTGTTAAAAACAATACAGCATTAAATATTAAAAACTTCCCTAAACAGGGCTGCCTTCAGATGTCTTTTAAAGAGAAGATAGCTGCTTATTTCCTTCACATCTGGTGGGAAGGCGTTCCACAGGGAGGGCGCCACTACTGAGAAGGCCTTCTGTCTGGTTCCCTGTAACCTCACTTCTCGCAATGAGGGAACCACCAGAAGGCCCTCGGCGCTGGATCTCAGTGTCCGGGCTGAACGATGGGGGTGGAGATGCTCCTTCAGGTATACTGGACCGAGGCCTTTTAGGACTTTGAAGGTCAGCACCAGCACTTTGAATTGTGCTCGGAAACGTACTGGGAGCCAATGCAGATCTCTCAGGACCGGTGTTATGTGGTCCTGGCAGCCACTCCCAGTCACCAGTCTAGCTGCCGCATTCTGGATTAATTGCAGTTTCCAGGTCACCTTCAAAGGTAGCCCCACACAGATCACATAGCAATTGTCCAAGCAGGAGATAACCAGAGCATGCACCCCTCTGGAGAGACAGTCTGCGGTCAGGGAGGGTCTCAGCCTGCGTACCAGATGGAGCTAGTAGACAGCCGCCCTGGACACAGAATTAACCTGCGCCTCCATGGACACCTGTGAGTCCAAAATGGTAAGCTGCCCAAAGGGGAACTTTACTGATGCCCTCCTTCAGCTTGGCAGCAAGTAGGTGGGTAGTCAATTATTTGTCAGAACAGCTTCCAAAAACCTTTTGAAATCATACTGGTAAAGGCAGTGTCACATTTTAACCTAAAACATTGGAATGAACCCTTGTATGAGTGTCAAAAGTCCGTTTACCTGAAAAGAAGCATCAGTGAGCCCAGAAAGCTGCGGAAATTGTTGTGGCGATTAATGTGGCTTTCTTCATCTAGTTTGATATTCCCAAAAACCTGAAGGCACAGAGAAATGAAAACCCAGTGGAGAAGATTTGACAACGACAAATACAGCAATCTCCCAGTTGGGTTTATACGAAGTGTACAAAGTCCTGACTACCTCTTTATTTTACTTCCTCCAAAGTCCCATGGCACTAGGGCAAGGGAGATAATTGTAGATGGAGGAAGAGAGGTTTGTGCCTTTTTTCAGCCAGAGACACGAAAGGCAGCGTGAAAATGCCATCACTGCTAACGGTGTGTTCACTTATGCTACTTTTGTCTCTGGTTAACAGGTTTTCGTAGGGTGCCAGAAACCTGCAAAGTCTCTTTGACTTGCCGCAAACATGGGGCAACGGAAATATGCATTAATTCCATGGAAAGGAAAGCCTCTTGCAAACTGTTTGCCGCTCAAGGGAGGGTTTGCTCCAGATCATGCTAATTGGCAAGCAGTCCTTCACATGAAAAGTAGAGTAAATTCTATACTCCTTTTTTTGTTTTTAAAGGGGCAATCTCTCATTTAGTTTGCATGGCTGAATACCAGATTGAACAAATCAGGGTCAGACGACAAATGAAACTGCTCTGCAGGTATAATCATCATCATCATCATTTATTATTTCTACCCCACGCATCTGGCTGGGATTCCCCAACCACTCTGGGTAGCTCCCAACAGAATATTAAAAACACAATAAAACATCAAACATTAAAAACTTCCCTAAACAGGGCTGCCTTCAGATGTCTTCTAAAAGTCAGATAGTTGTTTATTTCCTTGACATCTGATGGGAACCAGGCAGAGGGCCTTCTCGGTAGTGGCGCCCGCCTTGTGGAACGCCCTCCCATCAGATGTCAAGGAAATAAGCAACTATCTGACTTTTAGGAGACATCTGAAGGCAGCACTGTTTAGGGACGTTTTTAATGTTTGATGTTTTATTGTGTTTTTAATATTCTGTTGGGAGCCGCCCAGAGTGGCTGGAGGAACCCAGCCAGATGGGTGGGGTATAAATAATAAAGTATTATTATTATTATTATCATTATTATTATCATTATTATTATTATTATTATCATTATTATTATCATTATTATTATTATTATTATTATTATTATTATTATTATCATTATTATCATTATTATTATTATTATTATTATTATTATTATTACAGTGGTACCTCGGGTTACAAACACCTCAGGCTACAAATACTTTGGGTTACATACTCCGCTAATCTGGAAGTAGTAGTACCTTGGGTTAAGAACTTTACTTCAGGATTAGAACAGAAATTGTGCGGCAGTGGCACGGCAGCAGCAGGAGGCCCCATTAGCTGAAGTGGTACCTCAGGTTAAGAACAGTTTCAGGTTAAGAACGGACCTCTGGAATGAATTAAGTACATAACCAGAGGTACCACTGTATCATCATCATCAGTTGAGCACCTAATGGTAACTATTATTGTTATTATTCATGATCAATATGTTCTGTCCTCAAACCTCATAAACAGCCTCTAGCTCCTTTACCTGCCAGACACAGAGTCTTAGGTCTTTCAGGTGGCGCCTTACCTGCATCCCAATGATGGCATAAATGAAGAAGAGCATTGCAATCAGGAGACAGACGTAGGGGAGGGCCTGAAAGATGCAGACAATGAAAGGTTTTGTTGTATTAAATGCACATCATTTATTTAAAATATCTTGTATTTTTGCAAGCTGGCTGCAAAAAGACAATGTTAAACAACATTGAGGTGCCCAAGTTGTTTAACACCGGCATTTTTTTAAATAAAAAAATCATTCAAATAATAAGCTCAAACAAACAAAAAGGCAAGCATTTTGTTTTCCTTTGAAATCTGGTGAGTTAGCTCACTTTCAGAGTTACTTGGAGCTACAGCAAAATGGTGGCTTTTATTGTTATTATTATTTATTGCATTTATATCCCAACTTTCCTCCAAAGAACTCAAGGTGGCATATACAGTCGTACCTTGGTTTTTGAACAGCTTAGTTCTCAAATGTTTTGGCTCCTGAACGCTGCAAATCTGGAAGTGAGGGTTCCAGTTTGCAAACTATTTTTGGAAGCTGAACATCCAACGTGGCTTCTGCAACTTCTGATTGGCTACAGGAGCTTCCTGCAGCCAATCAGAAGCCATGCTTAGGTTTGATGAAGCCCTAAGCTACTGAAGGTAATGGGGCCCTTTATATGTCCAGCTGTTTTTTGTGTTGAATATATGCTATATGGCAATTTACAGACCTACGGTAATCGGTATCCAAAGCCATTTGCACATGCAGAATGTCGACACCCTATACATAGAAATGAGTAAACCAGGGATATTTTAGGGAGCAGGCTAGCAGGCACTGCATAGGAACAGCTCCTCTCCCCCCAAAACATGCGCTTAGCGGATGATGGATTCTTTGGTTTGCAGCACGGACCACCTTTAGAGCAAAAGGTGCCCTGAGAAGTTGTATGTCAAGTCTGAGTTTTTTAATTCACAAATCTTGGGAAGGAGATGAGCGGTCAGCCATTTTTTTTACCTTGAAGGACTGCACAAAAGTCCACAGCAGAATGCGGATGGTGTAACCTTGGCGAAGCAATTTGATGAGACGAGCAGCCCGGAACAGCTTCAGAAAGCTCATGTTGAAGCTGCTGGTATTGACCAGCTTTCAAATAGACACAGAGAGAAAGAGAGATGGAGAGAGATCAAACAGTTTAAACAAAAGCAAGCCAAAAAGCATCACACCTATCTCTGTGCCCTGAATTCCAATAATAATAATAATAATAATAATAATAATAATAATAATAATAATAATAAAAAAATACTTTATTATTTATATCCCGCCCATCTGGCTGGGTTTCCTCAGCCACTCTGGGCGGCTTCCAACAGAAGATCAAAAATACAGTACCTCAAAACACCAGTCAATAAAAACTTTCCCTCAAAGGAGGAGCAATAGAAAAGGAGGAGAATTTCACCTTGCTGTCCGTCAAGATAATTTCTGTAATGCTGCCAATCACGGTGATGAAATCAAAGATGTTCCAGGTGTCGCGGAAATAATTCTGAGGGAAGATCGGGGGGAGGGGGAAGAATAAACCATGGTGTGAACATCCAAGTAACAGCAAATATAGGGTGAGTCCTTTAAAAGAGGCCCCATGGATAAAGAGTACACATGTTCCATGGGGCCACTTGTAAAAGACTCACCCTGTACGAAGAAAAGCTGAAACCAATCCCATGAACAAGGGACAGCATACATTTGTATGAGGTACATTCACCATAACTGGTTTATATTTATTGATGGAATTCACATTCTTGGTGGGTTTGCTCTCATTCTAGTTGGTGGAACAGCGCCTCCTGTTCTATCCTGTGGACCCACATCAAAGAGGGGCATAGCACAACATTCACCCCAAAGCTAAGGGTCAGAATACTACATGGGACTGGCTGAAATGACTGGCAGAATCCGAGACCAGGGGAAAGAGACGGCAGAAGAAGAAATTTAAAATTTATCTTAAGAAATATTATAAAATTAATGAGTGTTAAAATGTTGTGGTTATAGAAAGTAAGGGATTACAGCTGAAAAAGATTAAGTAAAAGAAAAGAAAAGGAGACAATTGGATAAAATTAAGGGGGAGGATTTGCTGAAACAAATTTGGAAATTGGAATGCAGAAAGGGGAGGTATGGGGAAGTCGGTGAAGTAAGGTTTAAGAAAAAAAAAAGGATTTGAAATTATACATGTTTGTTTGTTTTTGTGTGTGTATGTTTGTATTGTGTAATATGTGTGTTTTTATAATTTGTGAAAATTCAATAAATATTTATTATAAAAAAGGGTCAGAATGGATATGCCACCCTTTTTTGCCAAAGCAACGTAAGGTTGGCATAGAAATGGAAACAAGAAGAATTACCAACGAAAGAAGAGTGGCAAATGAAATTAATGGACTATGCAGAATTAGACAAATTAACAGGAAGACTTCAAAATCTGCAACACCAGAGATTCTTAGAAGACTGGAGTAAATATTTGAACGATCTAAAAAGCAATTGTAATGAACAGATTACGCTAATAGGACTGCAAGAAGTTCTGTAAGGAGGATTATGTGAAATATTGCAAGGAAGATTATTAAGAGAATTATTACTTACTTAATGATAATTAAAAGTAATAGAGAAATTAAGAAATGCAGAATAAGTGCTAAAGAACGGAAAATCTTCAGAGGTTGTTGATGGAAGTCTAAAATATTGTGTAAGGTAAGAATTTATGTTAAATGATTGTTGGAAATGATATGTTTAAAAAGTCAATAAAAATGTGTGTGTGTGTATGGCAACATAAGGAATTTAATTTGGGGGGATTATTAGGATTTATAAAGAGAAATGCAAAGCTTAATATCAAATATCTTTTTGGAGGGGAAACTAAAACATTGATCTACATACACTAAGAACATAGGGATAAATGAGAAAAAAGAAAAGCAGGAAAAAAGAGACAGAAATAAAGAAGAAAAAATAGACAAGAGATTACAGGAATCTCTTAAAACAGGCTTCCTCAGCCTCGGTCCTCCAGATGTTTTGAGACTACAATTCCAATCATCCCTGACCACTGGTCCTGCTAGCTAAGGATCATGGGAGTTGTAGGCCAAAAACATCTGGAGGGCCGAGATTGAGGAAGCCTGTCTTAAAACAAAGCTGGGATTTTTATTGAGATCCTACAGATCCCAGTTCAACACTGTCAGACCACACACATTCTCATTCACAGATTCCAGTAACTAAACACATGTCAAATATATTGCACAATGGACCAAAAACCTCATGAAATATATCCCTCCAGAATCTGGCATCCAGTTTGTAGGATACCCAGGGAGCAAAGAAGAGCCACATCTGTCATAGCTTTCCTTCAAACTTCTGGGAACTTGGGCAAGTTGGAGAAACGCTACTTAACTAACTCGATAAAAACAATTGATATGATCCAGCAGTGCAGGGCATTTTTATTTGATGCAAATCACCATCACCAAAAAGCTCATCGCCCCACCCCCTACAAACTCTGTTACTCACCAGAAAGCCAAAAGCTATAATTTTCAGGACACATTCCAGTGAGAAAACCATGGTAAAAGCAATGTTCAGGTACTTCAGAGCTAGTTCATAGGTGTAGGGAGCAGAATAGTACTGCGAAGAGAAAGAGAGAAGGAAAAGAAGAGTCAGAATATCCTGGGTCCCACTTGTATTAAAACAATCACCCAAGAGGTTATATTTTCCCATGTGTAATTTGGATGCAAAATTCAGTTAGCAACTAAAGCAAAACAAAACTCCACACGTCTTGGATAAATCAAGTGAAACATCCACACACAGAGTTCTCTGATTTGGAATAACAATGCCCAGCTTCTACAGAACTGGTTTGTTTGAACATCTTGTTGAGACATTGAGTATGAGCAGTTTTTGGAGTGAACCATTAGTGGGTTGGCAACAAGCCAAGTTAAACAGGTTACATGAGAAGTCTGCTTGGAGACAGGGAAGCCTAGCAACAGGTGGTGATTGGCTAAGTTCTTCCTTATAAGCAGTAAGACACAGCAGTTTTGTTGTTGGAGTGTTGAGTTTGGAGTAGGAGTTTGAATCCCGTCTGTGTATGTAGTAACTTGTACAAAGCTGTGCTTTACTCTGCTGTATATAATAAAGCTAACTAAAAATCAAGTTACTTGTCAGCAAGTTCTGTTCCTGTTCGTCACCCTGGAATTCACTGATTTGGCAGCTGGTAGCAAGAGTTATGGGACGCGGGTGGCACAGTGGGTTAAACCACAGAGCCTAGGGCTTGCCGATCAGAAGGTCGGTGGTTCGAATCCCCGCCACGGGGTGAGCTCTCGTTGCTCGGTCCCTGCTCCTGCCAACCTAGCAGTTCGAAAGCACATCAAAGTGCAAGTAGATAAATAGGTACCACTCTGGCGGAAAGGTAAACGGCGTTTCCGTGCGCTGCTCTGGTTCGCCAGGAGCGGCTTAGGCATGCTGGCCACATGACTCGGAAGCTGTACGCCGGCTCCCTCGGCCAATAAAGCGAGATGAGCGCCACAACCCCAGAGTCGGGCACGATTGGACCTAATGGTTAGGGGTCCCTTTACCTTTACCTATAGCAAGAGTTATGGTTGAGATCCATCAACACATCTTTACCCAGTTTGGCATTCTCTGTGGCTTTTTATTCACTGTGAAGCTGCTTGGGACATCCATTCTGATTACAAAGTGTGGGAAGTGATAAAGGCCTGTGGAATTAATTGCCAGTAGCACAGAAGAAAGGCAGTTGCTACACAACCTATGAGAATATAACTGATGGGGTGTGCGTGTGCGCTTGCACATATATATATGCGCATATGAGGGGAAGTTATGAAAACACTTGAAAGCACAATTGAAACACACATCAAGTGTGGTCTTATGATGTTATTGCTAAACAGATTAGCGAACAGCAAAAGCTGTAGGTAGACGCTTCACACGTTGCATGGCAGTAAGCTCAGGTTCGACAAAAACTGCACACTTGACAAGGACACATAGGAAGTGATGGCTTCCTGTATACATGTGCATAGGATCCATGCTTGAGAATAAGCGCTGGTCACATTTACACACTAAATATTTAAGTTAACGTATGTATGCTTAAATGACTTGAGACGTCCATCCAAAATACAGTCATACCTTGGAAGTTGAACAGAATCCATTCCAGAAGTCCGTTTGACTTCCAAAAAGTTCAGAAACCAAAGCATGGCTTCTGATTGGCCGTAGGAAGCTCCTGCAGCCAATTGGAAACCGCAAAACCCGTGTTGGACGTTCGGGTTCCAAAAGAACGTTCGGAAACCAAACACTCACTTCTGGGTTTCGGGCATTCAGGAGCCAATTTGTTTGGCAGGCAAGGCGTTTGAAATCCAAGGTATGACTGTATAGGATAAAAGTGATCCTTAGTTGCATCCCCAAATGTGGAAAAACCATTGCTTGGAGGTAGAGCATATGCTTCTTTTTCATTTAATGCATTTTTAACCCACTCTTCAGCCAGGAAAGGCTCCCAGAGTAACTTACATAAGATCAATAAGAAGACAATTCTTGATATTAACATTGCACGCAGAAGGTCCATCTTCCATCCCTGGCACTCCTAGGGAGCAGGGCTGGGAAAGAACCTTTTGCCCAAGACCACAGAGAGATGCGAACAATCAAATTAGTCCAGGGGTGGGGAACCTCTGACTCTCAAGGTGTTACTAGACTCCCATTACCATCATCCCCAAGCTCTACGTCGAACGGTCAGGACTGGTGGGAGATGTAGTCTAATGACACCTGGAAGGCACCAGGTTCCCCACCTGTGTGAAATGCTGCTCAGGTTCTTCCCATCATTCACAATTCTCAATTGCTTTGTTTTCTAGCCAAGGAGCTGAATCAGGAGGGAAGAGAAGGCATCTCCCAGGTGGCAACCATGCTCAAACGTTAACTTTCTGGTTGTGCCAGATCACTGTAATTGCCAGGAAGCCGGTCAATGTCGCCCCAGGTTCTCCTCACCTTCATCATTAGAACCACAGTGTTCAGTGCTATCATCGCCATAATGGTGTACTCAAACGATGGGGAGACCACAAAGTGCCAGACCCGGTACTGAAAGGTGTGCCGGTTTTGTGGCATGTAGCGTGTGAGGGGTTTGGCACTGATGGCAAAGTCAATGCATGCTCTCTGGAAGAAGAAGAAGAAGAAGAAGAAGAAGAAGAAGAAGAAGAAGAAGAAGAAGAAGACTGTCAGTTGGCATCCAAATTATTACCCCCATTTCTAATTACTGTATTGTTGCAAACTCACAAAAGTATCCCCTTCCCAACTTATACAGTCATACCTCATGTTACATTAGCTTCATGATACGTTTTTTCAGGTTGCGTCCCGCAGCGACCCGGAAGTACCTGAAAGGGTTACTTCCGGGTTTCGCTGCTCATGCATGCGCAGACGCGCAAAATGAAGTCACATGCATGCACAGAAGCAGCGAATCGCAACCTGCATGTGTGCAGACGCGCCGCTGCGGGTTGCGTTCTATTCATGTTGCGAACGGACCTCCAGAATGGATCCCATTTGCAACCAGAGGTACCACTGTAATCATGAGATACCTCTAGCCAGCACTGGAATAGTGTGAATCAGATGTTCAAAATGCTTTGGAAGTATCTGCCTAGCTTCCCAAGCAATAAATAAGAATGCCACCCCTCTCTCACCACAGGCCTGCACCATTTGCGCTGCAGCGTTACCTCGTTCTTCTCGAGGCTGCACTCCTCCATCATTTTGTCTCCTTGCTCCTGGAAAGTGATGATGATGAGAGCCACAAAGATGTTAACAAAGAAAAAAGGGAAGACCACAAAATACACCACATAGAAAATGGACATCTCCATGCGGTTGCTTCGGCTGGGGCCGCGGTCCTCCTCGGTCACATCCACCGAATGCTGCAGAACCCTGGGAACAGAAAGAAAGAAAGAAAGAAAGAAAGAAAGAAAGAAAGAAAGAAAGAAAGGTCACATAGAATCATAAAGCCGGAAAGGAACACACAGGTCATCTATTCCAACTCCCTGCAATGCAGGAACATTTTGTTCAACATGGGACTTGAACCCGTGACCTGAGATTTAGAGCATCACCCTCTACTGATTGAGCTATCGCCTACCCTATGCTGATGGCTCAACCATCCTCAGAGCATTCCTAGAACACTGCACAAAAATAATGTGCGGCCCAGTTTAACAGCCTATCTACACATCTATTTATTTTTGAAAAATATTTACCGTATTTTTCGCCCCATAGGGCGCACCGAGTTTTTTTTGGGGGGGGAATAAAGGGGGAAAATTATTTTTTCCCCAGGCGCGGGGCTGGGGCGTGGGAAGCCCGAGCTTCCCCCGACCCCAGCCCCCAGAACAGGGAAGTCGCACAGCTCTCCCACGGCTTGCAGAGAGCTGCGCAAAGCCCGAAGCCTGCAGGCAGCTCTCCATAAGCCGTGGGAGAGCTGCGTGAAGCTCGAAGCCTGGGGCGCGCTGAGCTCAGCACGCCCCAGGCTTCAGGATGCAGGCAGCTCTCCGCGAGCCGTGGGAGAGCTGTGCGACTTCGTGCTGGGCTCCCACAGCTTGTGGGTAGCTTCCTGAAGCCTGGAGAGCGAGAGGGGTCGGTGCGCACCGACCCCTCTCACTCTCCAGGCTTCAGGCGAAAGCCTGCATTCGCCCCATAGGACGCACACACATTTCCCCATCATTTTTGGAGGGGAAAAGGTGTGTCCTATAGGGCGAAAAATACGGTATATGCCACCGTGTAAAAAAGCACCATTGTGGTTTACAACAACAACTATAGTTCATAAAAACACATCAGGAATTTTTAATTTTGACACTGAAACATAAATGTGCCAGGCGTTCCATTATGTTTTGGACTAGTTAAGGCTAAGCTCAAACGCTTCCACTACTAACCTCGCTGGAAAGGGCAAAAGGAAATACTCACTGCGGCCACCCCTCTCCGGTGGAGACAGTGAAGAGGGTAAGCAGAGCCCACATGATATTGTCGTAGTGGAATTCATGGCGCTTCCATTTTCGGCATTTCACTTCCATTGTGTTTTTCTCGTGGTCCACATAGTGGCCTCTGTAAGATGGAGAGAGATGGCGATTAGCCTTTCGCTGCCACACTGTCAGGGTGAAAGAGGTCTAAGCCGATACTGTAAACAACCCTGTGATCCTTCAAGGAAGTGTGGTACATACATTTCATAAATAATAATAATGACAATAATAATATGGGGCCATTTGATTCTTTCCTTTTCTTTCCTTAAAAGGGGGGTCTTAAGTCCTGACTCGGCCAAGTAAGTGTGAGAAAGAGGACCCCAAGGGAGCAGAAAAGACCATTTATGTATGGGACCACAGCTGCTGGGATGCTATTGGTCCAGAGATGGAAAGAAGATAAAGTCGCTACCAGAGAAGAATGGCAGATCAACTTGATGGATTATGCCGAATTGGCAAAAAAAAATCAGAAATCAGGAAGACCAGTAAGGAATGGGGGAAAATATAATTTATCTTAAAAACCATTGTAAACAGTTAAGATTGTTAGCAGGACTGGAATAACACTTATAGTTTAATGGTGAATTTTGGACATAATGGAGATGTAAAAAATTTGGCTTATTATAAAAGATGCAGGAGGAAATGATTAGCAATAGGACCCACAAATGGGAGGAGGAGGAGGAGGAGGAGGAGGAGGAGGAGGAGGAAGAAGAAGAAGAAGAAGAAGAAGAAGAAGAAGAAGAAGAAGAAGAAGAAGAAGAAGAGTAGTAGTAGTAGTAGTAGTAGTAGTAGTTTGGATTTGATATCCTGCTTTATCACTACCCGAAGGAGTCTCAAAGCGGCTAACATTCTCCTTTCCCTTCCTCCCCCACAACAAACACTCTGTGAGGTGAGTGAGGCTGAGAGACTTCAGAGAAGCGTGACTAGCCCAAGGTCACCCAGCAGCTGCAGGTGGAGTGAGAAAGGGGAGAAGCAGGAAGAAGACAACCAAAGGCGGGACAATACTGGGTGGTGGTGGCAGCCTTTGTTAAAACTGGTCCTGCCCAAAGCAGGGGGGTGGATGATTCCTTGAGTCATCAGGTGTGGAACACAGCACGCAGGGAGAGGAGGCTCTGAAATCCTCCCCCTGGTTGCAAATCACCTCCCCACAGTCTTTCTCCCAATGTCACTCTCACACCGCCCAGGCTTTTAATGTCAGAAGGGTGCTGAGGTGGGGGCAGAAGTGCAGGTAGTAGTGAGGAGAGGATTACAGGGTGGCAGGCAGCCGATTCCAGGATGGTTCATCTTCCCTCCCCTATGAGCCTCTTTCACTCCAAAAACAGACCTCCCAGCGCCCTCTGGAACTGAGACAGGCCCAGATAGTCTGAGTCTTGCAGTGGGGTTTATATCCAGGTGTGGTGTAGAGCAGGGAGATTACAGGTAAGACCTGGGTGTCCGTCCTTGCTCCACCACAGTAGGATTAGTGCAACCTGAAGGAATATAAAACCGACAGAGGAAGATCAAGCCTCCTGCTCTAAAGAAAAATGAGGATAAGAATCCATGCTTCTCCTAGGAGTTTTGGACCTTGGGTCATAGCATCATAGAACTATAGATCTGAAAGGGATGAACTGGACGGGGACCTGGAGAAGGCCCTCGGGTTTAAATGTCCATGGGGTTAAAGGGTAAAAGAGTATTGGGAAATGATCTATAATGAATTGGAAAAAATGTTTAAAATTACCTTCCCCAAAAAAACAGATTCCTTTTTGTTGGTAATAATTCAAGATGAAATCCCCAGGTGTCAGAAAAGGTTATTTGTGTATGCAGCAACTTTGGCCTGTGTATTTTTTTAGCCCCAAAATGGAAAACAAGCGAGGTCCCAACCAAAGAAGAATGGCAACTTAAGTTGACAGAATACACACAACTTGCAGACTTGACAAATAGAATAAGAGAACAAGAAGAACATACATTTAGAGAAGATTGGATAACGTTTCCTGAATATATGGGAAATAATTGTGTGCAGCTGAAAATGCTGGCAGCACTAAGAAAAATTCAACCATGTAAATAAGTCTTGATAGATGCAATAATGGACTACTGAATGGTATAGTTTTTGTAAAATATGCAGGGATTTAAGATATGTAAAATGAACCATGGAAAGAGAAGGGAAGTCACTGGTATCTTAAGAATGTAAAATGAATATCTGAAATTGTAAAACAGTAATATCTATCATCTATCTATCTATCTATCTATCTATCTATCTATCTATCTATCATCTATCTATCTTTCTCCATGGAGTGGATAGGGGCAAAGTCTGCCGGCTCGGTGTGATCCACCTCAGGGGGAGGGCCAGCACCACAACCTGCCTGCCATTGGTCAAAGGGTTCACCCAGGTTGGGGGGAAACCCTTACCTCCAGTGTACCCACCGGATCCTGGGCTGATGCTGGTGCCACCCTGCAAAGGCGCCCAACCAGAGGTAAGTGTCATTGTGCCACGATGCAAGGCTAGATGCTTTGCAGTGTTACTTACATGCAGTCTTTCTCTGTATCTTTTGAACTGTCCGTACAATAGAAGAATTTGCCCTTGAAGAGCTGAACGGCGATGACCGCAAAGATGAACATGAAGAGCTTGTAGACAATGAGGATGTTGAAGACGTTCTTCAACGAAGTTACAACGCAGTCAAAGACGGCCTGAGAGGGGAGGCAAACCCAAAGGGTGCGATTCATCATAGGGAAAAGCAACCATGGACACAAATGGCCTCCTTTGTCAAAGCATTTTCTTCACTCGCATCAAGGCAAGCAGCATGTACAGAAAGTGCAAATCAAGGAAGAACAGGCCTAACCAGCGTCTCTGGCAGTGCAGTGAGTGACAGAGGCTCTTGTAAGAGCTATATCAAAAAGAGAGATTTGAGCAGGTAAAGCTTCTCTCATCGCTGCAAAAAAAAAGGACATATATTTCCACCGCAAGTGTTAAACAGTCACTGCAAGGCCATCTAGGGAACTGTAGTTTTGCAAATGGGGTAGGGGTCTGTCATACCCGATGGCAGTCGCCAGGATTCCTTGGGAAGCAGCCATGGCAGCTAAAATGATATGTACACCAACTAACTTGGTAATCCAGATTTGGTTGAACTGTACCTGCCAAATCTTCCTATTCTACGCAAGCGTTAGTGGGATGAAATCCCTGTTCTCCATTGCTCTTTGTTATGCTAGCAGAACAAGTGTTCTCTAATAATAATAATAATAATAATAATAATAATAATAATAATTTATTATTTATACCCCTCCCATCTGGCTGAGTTTCCCCAGCCGCTCTGGGCGGCTCCCAGTCAAATGTTAAAAACGGTACAGCATTAAATATTAAAAACTTCCCTAAACAGGGCTGCCTTCAGATGTCTTTTAAAGATAGGATAGCTGCTTATTTCCTTCACATCTGAAGGG
The DNA here is from genome assembly GCF_965113315.1 of Podarcis vaucheri. NCBI lineage: Eukaryota > Metazoa > Chordata > Lepidosauria > Squamata > Lacertidae > Podarcis > Podarcis vaucheri. The sequence continues at coordinate 17,521,850 of NC_138764.1, forward strand.
AGGGCGTTCCACAGGGCGGGTGCCACTACCGAGAAGGCCCTCTGTCTGGTTCCCTGTAACCTCACTTCTCGCAATGAGGGAACCGCCAGAAGGCCCTCGGCACTGGACCTCAGTGTCCGGGCTGAATGATGGGGGTGGAAACACTCCTTCAGGTAGGTATACTCTTAACGAAAAAGGCAGCAACTGCCCTACATTGCTCAGGGGGGGTCTGTTCTGAACAAAGGTGACTCATCTGAGGGAATATCACAAGTCAAAGCAAGAATACCTTGAGTTTGGGCAACCGCTTGATGGTCTTCAAAGGCCTCAAGACTCGCAGAACACGCAGAGACTTAATAGTTTTTATGTCCCGACCTTTGTTCGTCCTGTACAGTTGAGAGGAGAACAAAACCGCCCAAAACAACAAAACAAAACAAAAGGAAGAGAACAATATGAACCCCTCAAACACAGACTGAACTCAATGCGATGCCGCCACAAATTATTACTTTCTGACATGTGCACAGGTTGAAGAAACTGGATCAAACTTCTGGGTGGGGTTAGAAAACACATTTATAATATTGCACAACTCTGTGGTTTTTAACACAGAGAACACCTTCCATGCAGACTTTCCTGTTGAGGAAGCGCTGTGTGTTGTAAGAGATTCTGGAGGGTGCACAACTCATGCAATGCGTGGCGCATGCGAGCATTGTTGGGATTCACCCCACCGCTTAGGACATTCCCAGCAATTTTGCTGCTGCCAGTTTGGAAATGGCGATTGGTGAACAGGCTGTCATACTGGGAAGCTTGCCTGCTCCCAGCGATGCTCTCGTTGCAGGATCACAGGGGTTTGCAGAATGCTGTGTGAAAACCACGGGGCCGTGTTTGAATCACAATACAGTAGGAACAGATTTTAAAATCGAAATTATGGAAACCGTGGTCTCGAGCCTCGGGCAGCCTGAAATCATTAAAAAGCAAACAAACTGGCAACAGCTTTCATTGACTGCCTATTATTGTGAGAAAAGAGTGAGAAAACAAGGTTAAAACAGGTGACCTACACTCCTGCTGAGTTAGGCCATCTGCCGCAAAGGCATCATGCCACCATGCTCTAGTGTCCTGAGCTCACATGCCTGGTAGGTTTGAGCAATTCTCTTGCTCTCTCTTTTAATCAAATGGCAGCAGGAAAAAATGCCTCTTTCCCAGCATGCTTTAAAAAACAGTTTTATCGGTGTAATAATCTATAATTATAGCCAGTGCTTTTTTTCTGGGTGGGACACATAGCCCTAAACATTTTGTGAATCTAACGGGAGAGGAAACTAAAAATATTTTTTGAAAAAATTCTTCTCTAGCACGGTGAATTGTCAGTTGCTACCTCCGATGGCGGCCTCATTTCCGTTCCCGGTGTTTCCTGTGCCTCAGGCGGAAGCGAGCGTTTAATGTGTGAAGCAGTGTGAGATGTGGATATGTGGTGTTTTTACTGATGAAAGTCGGGAAGATGTTAGTGCACACAACCTCATGCCCATGTGGAAGTCACTGGGAGCTGTGTAATATGAGGTATTGCATGTTCTTGGTACCTTTGTCCACTTGCTGTATTTATTTTCCCCGTTTTGAACTATAAAATGGCGATTTTTTTTGAGTCTAAATGAGAGTACCCCTAAACATATTTTTTTTAGAAAAAAAAGCACTGATTATAACACATAAATAGTCACCTCTTTCTTATATATAGTGGCATGCAAGGATAAGCATGTGATTAGGATGTAGAGTCTTCCACGCGTGCTAGAATGATCAAATGGAACACATTTCCAACCCAATCCACTCATGCGGTGGGGAGGGGAGAAGGACTTAAAGTTCATGGAAGGAAAGTTCCCTGCCCGTCTCTCCCTTGGCAGTTCCCCAAAAGCCTTTCTGGAGCACGTGAGAGGACTACTGGGGAAGCAGGGCATTGTCCACAATTGGGCTTGGATCACAAGAGGGTGTTATCTTTAAGTTACCTTAAGGCAGGCATGGCCAAACTCAGCCCTCCAGATATTTTGGGACTACAATTCCCATCATCCCTGACCACTGGTCCTGTTAGCTAGGGATGATGGGAGTTGTAGTCCTGAAATATCTGGAGGGCCAAATTTGGCCATGCCTGGTTTAAGGGGAAATTTCCTGTCCTCTCCGCCTCACAGCAGCCAAATTTCCACCAGAAAGGCAAAGCACCTTTACCATGATCTAGCAAAGGCGATACAGTGGCACCTCGAGTTACAAACGCCTCAGGTTACAAACGCTTCAGGTTACAAACTCTGCTAACCTGGAAGAGTTACCTCGAGTTGAGAACTTTGCCCCAGGATGAGAACAGAAATCGTGTGCCAGCGGCAGCAAGAGGCCCCATTAGCAAAAGCACACCTCTAGTTAAGAACAGTTTCATGTTAAGAACGGACCTCCGGAACGCATTAAGTTCGTAACTAGAGGTACCACTGTACTTGCAAGGGGGCAGGTATCCATTTCTAGATGACACAGTTCTCATGCCAGTGGGTGATGTCTGCATCCCTCAGAAATGTTTGCACATGGCAGACCCACGCCCCACCCTTTCCCATTATCTGAAACTGCCGTTTCTCATCTGATTGGAGGGAGCCTTGCTAGGTATTTAAAAGTTTTTGGGACATGAGCCCAGAGCCCCACTCCAGACAATAAATTTGGGGTCAACATTCTATACCAGGCTTCAAAGCCAAATAATGTGGTAGCGGCAGTGGGGACAATCCACAAATCAAGTACAGATTTTGAAGAATGCAATTAAGCAGCTTCGCTTCAGACTTCAATGAAAAGCCGAGTATTTAGCATACTTTAAGCTTCATGCAGGCTTCTGGGTGATCAAATTGTTCATCAGCTCTGAGAAAGACAGAGATTTAGCAGTTAAATCCCACTAAGCTCATCAGGCCTTACTTTAAAGGAAACAGACACATAACTGGCCTGCATGTATGCAGAGAATGGAGAAGCAAGGCAGGAATAGAAAAACTAGTCATGCAAGCAGAGACAAGACTGTGAGCTTCAAAATCCCCAGTTCAAATCTCGCCGCATTCGCAAAATTGTGAGGAAATCACTATACTGCCTACTGCAATAACAGACGGGGGAGATGGGAAGGAGAGATATTTCTGTCCTCTTTGAGAAGCTGCATTCCTAAAAGTGACACCCGCACCAGGTGGCCGAAGTCTATGAAACAAGGCCTGCTTATTCAAAAGAAAGAGAAAATTTCCCAGGCGATATAATTGGACTTTTGGTGTGGAAATATGAAAGCTTTCGAATTACATAGGGCTCTATCGGGCAGGTACCACTATTTCAGGATCATATGTAGAATTCTATGAAACTTGAAAACTTGCATAATTCCAGCACTAATAGCCCAGGGAAAGATAGCACCTTGCTTACTTGGGACTCAGCTACCCAGCTGCAAATAAAATGTTTTAAATGTGTTGTAAAGTGCAAGATATTAATCTGACACTAGATGGCAACAATGAGCAATGCAAAGCTCAATGTATTTTTCAAAACTTTTTAAAAAAAGCACTTTCACAACCTTTTTTTTATATGTGTGTAGATTTCACCTTGGTGTTTTTCAACATACTCACAACCAACTGTGTTGACCAAAATCTAAATATATTGTAATAAATGCCTTCTCCAAACTCACTCAGCTGAATTTATCTCCCAATTCAATTTTGAGGCTAAAGCAGTTTTCTTATTTTATTAAGACTGTATTATTTCTGCAATGGTTGGTACAAATACCATTGTTCTTCTCTCTGTTTGAGCTCAGGGAGGTGTAGATTGCACCTGGTTTAAAGTCAAGCTTGTTGTGATATGAGATGTGTTGCCAAGAAGGCAGCTCTGACAATACTATGGATCAAACATCTCAAACTCTTCGTCTTATATCACCTCACTGTGATGAAGCAAATCACGGGATGTGACTCGTTTACAAAAAACACAAACATGTCCACAGGCGGGGGAACCAAATCATCACAGTAAACACAACACACACTTGATGAAAAACAAGGACTCAGCGGAGGTGAAATATTGATCGAACTAGATTTGTTTGGTTAAGTTGGCAACACTGCCCAGTTTCCTCCCACCCCATAAAGTCTGTAAATAGGGAAGGAGGGAAGAAGAGATATGAGGTGCCATCCTGGTTCACCAGTCTCCAGTGGAGGCAGGAATAGAATAAAATAGAATTTATTATTTATACCCCGCCCATCTGGCTGGGTTTCCCCAGCCACTCTGGGAGGCTTCCAACAGAGTATTAAAATACAGTGGTCTATTAAACATTAAAAGCTTCCCTAAACAGGGCTGCCTTCAGATGTCTTCTAAAAGTCTGGTAGTTGTTCTTCTCTTTGACATCTGGTGGGAGGGCGTTCCACAGGGAGGGTGCCACTACCGAGAAGGCCCTCTGCCTGGTTCCCTGTAACTTGGCTTCTCGCAGTGAGGGAACCACCAGAAGGCCCTCGGCGCTGGACCTCAGTGTCCGGGCAGATCGATGAACCCTGGCCCTTTCTGGCAGAGCCCATCCATATGCATGGATGTTCATGCCAACTAGCAAATACACCATCCACAGTCTCAGTCCAAAGGAGAAGCAGCAGCAGTTGCCAGTCTTCCCCAGCTCAACTTTCCCTTGCTCTTCATGGCTTCAACTACCGTATTTTTCGCCCTATAGAACACACTTTCCCCCCTCCAAAAATAAAGGGGAAATGTATGTGCGTCCTATGCAGCGAATGCAGGCTCCCTGGCTTCAGCGATAGCAACGCAAAGCCTCCAAAGCGCAGAGGGAGCGCTCCCTCCGCGCTCCGGAGGCTTCGCCTTGCTTTCGCTGAAGCCTGGAGAGTGAGAGGGGTCAGTGCACACCGACCCCTCTTGCTCTCCAGGCTTCAGGGATAGCTGCCTGAAGCCTCCGGAGCGCAGCGGTAGCTCCCACTGCGCTCCAGAGGCTTCGGGTTCCTTTTCCTGAAGCCAGGAGAGCAAGACTCTCCTGGCTTCAGCAGAGAGGGAGAGCTGCGCAGCGCCCTTTCAGCGAAGCGGGAGGAGAAATGTTTCTGTTTCTCCTGCCGCTTCGCTGAAGGGGCGCTGAGCAGAGAGGGGGAGACTTTTTTTCCCTTGTTCTCCCCCTCTAAAACAAGGTGTGTCCTATGTTCAGGTGCGTCCTATAGAGCAAAAAATACGGTGACACTGTGCACACAAGCTTTGTGAGAGCTGCCCAACGCAGCGCCGGTCAGAAGCAAAGGAGAAGAGCCCATTCCCTTCCCCATTTTTCTGTTGGTTTGAGGGGGAAAAATATAAAAGGAAGAGAATTCCTGGATGCCAAGCTCCAAGTTTGGGGCAAGTATACTTTGGTGAGAGAACCCCAGGAGAGATTGAAAATCACAGAATAGGCAGCAAAGTAAAGCATGGAAATATAGGCTGCAAAAATGTTAAGATATGCCCTTCCAAATGTGTTAGAATAATATGAAGAAGAGCTGCGGAAGGGACATGGAAGAGATTTGAAGGCCTCAGATATAAGATCACCAGGTTAATGTGCCAGACTAATGGGTTAAATAAAAAGGACTGACAATCCCGGGACCGGGGAGAGGGGACGCTGGAAGAAGATTGGATTGTTTTTATTCTTTTTTTTCTTTTTATTATCAGAAATGTTTTATGAACGTTGGAAAAATGTTGAAATGAAATTACTTGGCTCTTGTAAAAATGTTTAAAGAATGAGGTAAACAGGTTATGGTTATGAGAAGCTGGTAAAAATAAGACTTAAGTCTTAAGTTTCAAGGTTTTTTTATAAGATAAGATGAAAATAGAGTAAGGTAATGTAAGGACAGAATATTATGAATTATGGAAAGGATTTGCTGTGACAATTATTAATCAAGATACAAGAGATGGGAGGAGGAGGAGGTCATGGAAAGAAGGTAATGAAATTCGAGAATTTGAAAATGATGGTTTTATTTTTTCTTTTTCTTTTTCTGTTTTTGTCTTTTTTCTTTGTAACTTTGTCTTCTTATTTCTTTGTGATTTAAAAAAAATTCTTTTTTTCAATAAATATCATTTTTAAAAAAACAAAAAAAAATGTGTTAGAATAATAGAATTTTGGACTGGAAGGGACCCTGAGGGTTATCTAGTCCAACCCCCTGCAACGCAGGAATCTCAGCTAAAGCATCCATGACAGATGGCCATCCAAGGTCTGCTTAAAAACTTCCATGGAAGGAGAGTCCACCACCTCTCGTGGGAGTCTGTTCCACTGCCGAACAGATCTTACTGTCAGAAAGTTTTTACGAATGTTTTGTCATTTCACGTAACTTGAAGCCATGGGTTCGAGTCCTACCCTCCAGAGCAAGAGAAAACAAGCATGCTCCCTCCTCCTTTGGTTGGTGACAACCCTTTATGTATTTGAAGATGGCGATCACATCTCCTTTCAGTCTCCTCTTTTCCAGGCTAAACATACCCAGCTCCTTCAAGCGCTCCTCATAAGGCTTAATTTCCAGACTCTTGATCATCTTGGTCACCATCCTCTGCACACATTCCTGGTTGTCAACATCTTTCTTAAATTGTGGTGCCCACAATTGGACACAGTATTGCAGGTGTGGTCTGACCAAGGCAGAATAGAGTGGTACTATTACTTCCCTTGATCTGGACACTATACTTCTGTTGAGGTAACCTAGAACAGCATTAGCTTTTTTTGCTGCTGCTGCTGCTACATCATACTGCTGACTCATGTTAAGCTTGTGGTCCACCAAGACCCTAGATCCTTTTTCACATGTACTGCTAATAAGCCAGGTGTTCCCCATCCTATATTTGTGCATCTGGATTTGTGCATCTGGATCTTCCTGACTAAGGGCAGAACCTTATATTTGTCCCTACTGAAATTCATTTTGTTAGCCTGGGCCCAGTTCTCCAATATGCTACGGTCATTCTGAATTCTGATTCTGTCTCCTAAGGCATTAGCTATGCCCCCCCCCCCCAGTTTGGTGTCATCTGCAAATTTGATGAGCATCCCCTCAATTCCGTCATCCAAGTAATTTATAAAGAAATTCCAAACTTGTCCCCTTTAAGAGTTCCTTCCAAAGTTTCCCTCTTCCCCTAGCATAGGAAAAGACCACATGTTTGGTAAATTTAAAAAAGGGGTTTACTTACAAATTCTCCAAAGGTCAGATTCATGCGCCTTTCCATACATCAGTCAAAAAACTTGCACAGGCAGTAAAATGTAGCTTAGTGGTAAAAGTTCCTAAACTTTTGGTATAGGAACCTGAGAAAGGCTGGTGAAAGCCATGCTGCTGAGCTGGAGCAACCAGATCAGACCTTCTCACATGCTGAATTTTCAGGTAGACTGGGGGGGGGGGGCAGGCAAAGGCTTGATTACCTGTTTCCTCCCATGGTAAAGGGGAAGTGACATAGCTAAGCCTGGCAGAACACTTTACTCTATGGTATTAACTCCTTCATGCATTAATGCAATAACCAACTAACAATGTTGGTGATATGAGGCTGGTAAGTGCACTTTTTCCCACCTCCCACCGAGCATGCACAGTTGTAGTTCCCTCACCCTCAGCAGGAGCGAGGGAGAGGGATTAGGGTTGAGTCAGAGGAAGAACACAATAACATGCCCAGATGCACAGAAAAAGAAAATATCCAGGAGAGGCAACTCCTATGCAAACCAGAGCATAATGCTGACAAATTAAAATTTAGAGAGAGAAAGAGAGAGAGAGAATTATGCAAGAGAACTGAGCTTTGTATTTTGAACTAGTTCCGAGCTAATAAAACAAAGCATGTGAGGTCTGTGGAAGAACCAAGCCCTCTATCAAGTATCCTTGAAAAGTTGCAGAAGTCCCTGACCTCAACACAAGACATATGTATGGACAAGAAGATTAATACTCGTATACAAAAAACAAAACAAAAAACCCTTATAAAGTAGGGTTTCAAGCTTTAATTTGTTTAATTGGGAGATTCATTACCTAAACCTTCAGTAGTTAATTGCTGGATGACATATTTGATCTGTTCAAGGTTATGGCCATCCAGCACCCATTTAGACCGGGAGAAGTTTCTTTCGAATACTAAAATTTTAGATTTTTCATAATTAATGGATAAACCACTTTTTATCGGTTGCAAGAACCAATGATCCCTATCTTTAAGTCTGAACAAAATGCTTGTTTAACCTGGAGGTAGGCTGTCTGAATTGTGCATTGCTTTGTAACGATTTGTTGGGTCTCTGGACCGTAATAAAGATTGATTGAGTGATATTTAATCCATAAGTTTTTATAGCTGAGGATGTGAGTTAAAGGAACTTTTGAGGCTTTCTTAGTTCTGAGTTGTTAATATAATAAGGCTGAAAAGTATCTTTACATTTTTATTTTCTTATTATTGCATTTATATCCTGCCCTTCCTCCATTATGGAACCCGAGGTGGTGTATTTGCAATTCCTAAGCAGTGACCATCTGGGCACTTATCAGAAACCTGCCTGGCTCCAGCAAGATAGTAGTCTCATGCCTTCAGATCATTCTCTGGTAGAAGATTCATTCTATCAACAAATGGAATCCAAAAAACTACTTTAGGTGGATGCAATAGCTTGGGGCTATCCAGTAAGATACATGCTTTTTAATCTAACATAACATTATTATCAAGGACTTAATCTCAGAAACTCAGTATGCATTAAATACTGTAGATTCTTTTTTTAAAAAAAGAAATTAAAATCTTGAAAGAAAACTCAGCATAACTGAGGAGTTTAAAAAGAAGAAGAATTAGAACTTCAAATGCTCTTGAAGGAAGACGTATAGAACTGATAGGAAAACACCTAACCTCTTGCCACACATCGCTCAGAGCTTTTCTTTTGTAAGCAGAAGGCCTCTTCTGTATGATGACACAAGGCAGCTTGGGAAGGCTGCTGTGTTTCAAAGGTGGCTCACCAGGTGGGATGGAGGACGCCCATTGCAGAAGCTCTCGCCCAAAGCTCCCTTGGGCATGCCCACACATACCGTATTTTTCGCTCCATAAGACACACTTTTTTCCTCCTAAAAAGTAAGGGGCAATGTCTGTGCGTCTTATGGAGCGAATGTGTGGTCGATCGCTGTCTCCCTTTCCGGCCCCTTGCCCAGGCCTCCACTGTTGAATGTTCTGCAGATGGAGGCTGTTTGTTTCCCCAGCAACATGTGACTGGATGATTAGATTATCTGTCTGGAAACTGTAGAAACGGCTCCCTTTCCTTTCCTAAAGAAGCTGCAGAACTGTGAGTTGAACCCCATAAAACCAGGATATTTTCCGTTTGCAAAGTAAGCTCAACAACTTTCAGCTGATCCTCAAAAAAAAGGGCCTTTTCCCCTTTGCAAAAGAAGCTGCACAACTGAGCTGATCCCCCCCAAAAATGGGGCTTTCCCCCTTTCCTCCTTTAAAAACTAGGTGCGTCTTATGGCCAGGTGCGTCTTATGGAGCGAAAAATACGGTACTTCCCACAGTATCTTGAAAAGGGCATGCACGGTGATTCTTAGGGCTATATATATTTAAATGCATTTGACCAATTGGGTGAAAAGGCAGGCAGGGCTATCTTAAGCATATCTGGCGCCGTGGTGCAAAGTTCCCTCCGGCGCCCCCTCTTTCCCATAGTTGACCTTTTTTAAGGGCTGGAGGAGGCAGGCAGCGGCTGGAGGGCAGCTTCTCCAGTGGGGAAGAGGATGCAGTGCCTCCGGGCTCAGCTTGTCACTTCATGCCACAGTGGCCACAGCAGGCAGCACACCGAGCAAGCGGGCCTGCACCAAATAAGTGAGGGTGTGTGCGCTGCTCCCGCAAAGTGCCGGCTCGGTTTTTTTCCCTTTTAGCCTTCTGGCGCCCTGCACAATTCAGTGCCTGCAGGCTAAAAGGGAAAAAACCGAGCCGACGCTTGGCGAGAGCAGCGCACGCACCCTCGCTCACTCAGCGCGCTCGTTTGGTGTTCCCCAGACTCTCGCCTGGTGCCCTCCAGAACTTGGCGCCCTGGCGCCCCGCGCCACTAGCCTCAATGGGTAAGACGGGCCTCAAGGCGGGTAATTTGCAGTACAATCCTATCTGTATCCAGGCCTTTAGCCACCTAAACATCCCATTGCCCTTTGAATGAGTTTGTGGGAGATGGGTTATTGGTTTTTCTTTTGTTTTACTATGTATTTTGTGATCTCGCTTTGTGTTTTTATGCTGTGAACTGCCCTCCGATCCTCAGATGAAGGCGACATACAAATTTTAATCAATAATAATAATAATAATAATAATAATAATAATAATAATAATAGCTATTCAGTGCAGGGCCGGATTTAGGTTTGATGAGGCCCTAAGCCAGTGTTTCCCAACCCGTGTTCCGCGGCACACTAGTGTGCCGTGGAACGTTGCCTTGTGTTCCGTGGGAGGGAGGCGGGCGAGTCGGGCGGTGAGAGGCGGGGCAGCGGCGGCGAGCACACGCGGGGCGGCGAGCGAGCGAGCTCCCACATCCCATCGCCGCTCGCTACTGGGCCTGCACTTCCGGGCCTGCCCCAGGAGGTGGGGTTGCGGGCATCACGCCCTTTCCCACGTGAGCGGGGAATCCCATCCGCCCCCACGTGAGTGGGGAATCCCATCTCAGCCCCCGCGAGAGCTGGGGAATCCCATCAGGCCACGCCTCCTGGCCAGCCAATCGGCTGGCTGGAGGGGGCGTGGCTTGCCCTATTTAGGGCCGGAGCGGAGGGGGCTCGCCCTCTCTTCTCCGGCTAGCCCCATCGCCGCTCGCTACTGGGCCTGCGCATGCTCGGCGAGCACACGCGGGGCGGCGAGCGAGCGAATCCCATCCGCCCCCACATGAGCGGGGAATCCCATCTCAGCCCCCGCGAGAGCAGGGGAATCCCATCCGGCCACGCCTCCTGGCCAGCCAATCAGCTGGCTGGAGGGGGCGTGGCTTGCCCTATTTAGGGCCGGAGCGGGTGTGCCGCGAGATTTTTTTCATGAAACAAGTGTGCCTTTGCCCAAAAAAGGTTGGGAAACACTGCCCTAAGCTACTGAAGGGTCATGGGGCCCTTTATATGTCCAGCTGTTCTTTGTCACTTTTTTATGTTGAATATATGCTATATGGTAATTTATGGACCTAATAGGTATCTAAAGCCATTTGCACATAAAGAAATATGTATTTTATCAAAGTACCGTATTTTTCGCTCCATAAGACGCACCAGACCACAAGATGCACCTAGTTTTTGGAGGAGGAAAACAAGGGAAAAAAAATATTGTGAATTTCAGAAGCCAGAACAGCAAGAGGGATCGCTGCGCAGTGAAAGCAGCAATCCCTCTTGCTGTTCTGGCTTCTGGGATAGCTGCGCAGCCTGCATTCGCTCCATAAGGCGCACACACATTTCCTCTTACTTTTTAGGAGGGAAAAAGTGAGTCTTATAGAGCAAAAAATACAGTAATTGTTGAAGTGAAATACAATTAAGAAGAAGTATATTGGGGGGTGGGGCCCTAAGCTATAGCTTGTTGAGCTTATATGTAAATTCGGCACTGATTCAGTGGGATTTGCTAGCAGCTAAGTAGGGGCAGGATTCCAGCCTTAATCAATTAAGGATCACCTAAGAATAGGTATGAAAATGCTCATATTGGGCAAGCACAGTGGGAAGCCAATAACCATACTGCCTATGCATGTGTCGCCATTTTCGTATTATTTTTTGCCAGGGTCTTTTGTCCAAGTGCTTCCCTCCAGATACCCTTCCCAGCCACTCGGGGGCTGCTTCTCTACAAGCTGCTCCTCCCTAGGCAGAAGAATGCTTAAAATGATCCTGACCCCGTGGGCAGGGCCCCGTCAGAATGGCACTTTACCCTGGAATCAGCGCCATGCCAGGAGGGAACTGGCTTTTATCGAGAGATTATTAACATTAAACTGCAGCAATACGCTCTCCCGGCGTTTTCAGTGTACTTTTAAGATTGCATTCCTGAGTGGTAACAGCTAGTTTCAGATCTAGCACTGTACAATGTATAATTAGAATTATAATTAATGCTATTTTTCCCCCATTGTGCATTACACTTATCAGTGCCTGGTGTCACCCGCTGCTTTTACTGCTCAAGTGACCTCGGCTTGCAAGGTTCATCTGTAACTTTCCCCCAGTTTTCTTCCTCAACATTCACATTTGGCATCCTTTCCAGCATTCATCACGGCAATTCTCACCTCCCTAAACAGAACAGGCCTCCCTACACATCTGTGGGGCACTTTTCTGTTTCACCACCTGTCCAGTAGTAAAAAAAAACCATTTACCTTACACACAACTTGCTTTCCAGATGACAACCAGGTCCTAACTGTCCTTCCCTGCCTTCTTTCAGAACTACCATATTTTTTGCTCCATAAGATGCACTTTTTCCCTAGTAAAAAGTAAGGGGAAATGTGTGTGCATCTTATGGAGGCTGCCCTTACGGAGCCCCTTCTGTCCCTCATCCTGCTTCACTGGGAAGCCAACAGACCAAGAGGTGCTGCACAGCTCTCACTCTTGCTCTGCTGGGTTCAGCGATAGCTGTGCAGCTTGCTCTGGCTTTTCAGGAAGGTGGGAGAAAAGACAGAGGTCAGCCCATCAGTCCCTCCTCCCACCTCCCGGAAAAGCCAGCAAAATCCACGCCGTGTGAGAGTGTCTGCGGCTCTTGCTGGCTTTTCTTGTTTTCCTCCTCTAAAAACTAGATGCGTCTTATGGTCAGGTGCGTCTTCTAGAGCGAAAAATACGGTAATTTTTTCTGTAAAAAGATTTGTTGGCCAAAGACTTTCTTCTCTAGGCACAATCATTAGGGAATTCTTCTACACAGGAGTGGGGAGAAGGTAGATTGGGATCTACAGTGGTACCTCGGGTTACAGACGCTTCAGGTTACAGACTTGGCTAACCCAGAAATAGTACCTCGGGTTAAGAACTTTGCTTCAGGATGAGAACAGAAATCGCTCGGCGGCAGCAGCAGGAGGCCCCATTGTGGGGCTTCAGGTTAAGAATAGTTTCAGGTTAAGAACGGACCTCCAGAACGAATTAAGTTCTTAACCTGAGGTACCACTGTACTGGAAGATCTCTAGGTCCTTTGAAATACAATGCACAACCACTATGTATATGAGCTATCCACACCTCAACCTTAAAATGGGATAGTTACATAATACAGAGAGACAGCCCCAGCGATATTTTTAGCCTGGCTTATAATGTCTCTTGATTGAAGTTGGTTGCAGCTTCGATTGGAGAGCCTGCTATATTGATTGGTCTCAGAGGAAAGTGCAAATTTGTGCTTAGCCTCCTCTCCAGATCACACTGTGACCTGGATATGTTTTATATTATGGTTTATTTATATACTGCTTTTTGGCCCAGAGGTACCCAAAGCGGTGAACATAATACTGATGCAAAAGGAAAATACTACAGAAGCACAATTGAATAAAACCAATCAAAGCAGTAGGAATCCACTCAATGCTGAACACAGAGCAGATAAAAAGAGGTGAACCATTCTTTGGCAAGATGCCTAAGACAGGTGGGGCAAACTATTCCCTGCCCCATGCGAAAATGCATGAGGGCTCCTGCAAATCTGCCCTGCTCTCCAGAAAAGTCCCTTTGGATTTAAAGGCACACAACTTTTAAGTGCCAGTGGGTTTTGCTGATATTATAATTAATCCCTAATAATAATAATAATAATAATGAGGCAATAATGGGACAATAATAAATTTATGGGACACGGGTGGCGCTGTGGGTTAAACCACAGAGCCTAGGACTTGCCGATCAGAAGGTCAGTGGTTCGAATCCCTGCGACGGGGTGAGCTCCTGTTGCTTGGTCCCAGCTCCTGCCATCATAGCAGTTCGAAAGCACGTCAAAGTGCAAGTAGATAAATGGGTACCGCTCCAGCAGGAAGGTAAACAGCGTTTCCGTGCGTTGCTCTGGTTCGCCAGAAGCGGCTTAGTCATGCTGGCCACATGACCTGGAAGCTGTACGCCGGCTCCCTCGGCCCATAAAGCGAGATGAGTGCCGCAACCCCAGAGTCGGCCACGACTGGACCTAATGGTCAGGGGTCCCTTTACCTTTTTAAGAATACTTTATTATTTATACCCTGCCCATCTGGCTGGGTTTCCCAGCCACTCTGGGCAGCTTCCAACCAAATATTAAAAACAATACAGCATCAGACATTAAAAACCTCCCTAAACAGGGCTGCCTTCAGTTGTCTTTTCAAAGTAAAATAGTTGACATCTGGTGGGAGGGCGTTCCACAGGGCAGGCGCTACTGCCGAGAAGGCCCTCTGCCTGGTTCCCTGTAACCTCACTTCTCGCAGCAAGGGAACCGCCAGAAGGCCCTTGGAGCTGGACCTCAGTGTCCGGGCAGAACGATGGAGGTGGAGACACTCCTTCAGGTATACTGGGCAGAGGCTGTTTAGGGCTTTAAAGGTCAGCACCAACACTTTGAATTGTGCTCGGAAACGTACTGGGAGTCAATGATAGCGCTTGTCTCTTTATAAGCTCCAGGACAATCCAGTTTTTCAAGGATCCCTTCATCCACTGTCTCTGCTGCCTGTTGTGGGATGAAACAAGGGGGCAGCCCTAAACACCTGTTTTAACAGACTAGTTATTCTGGCTGCAGCAGTCATAAGGGAAAGACGGACATTGAGGCAGCAGGAGCTGCTGTCACTGTGAGCTTTCTAAAGAAACAGGCAACACCTCTGGGCAATAAGCCAGGAAACTTCAGTCGCAAGCATAGAATAAAAGACAAACAAAAGCGTATTCAGATATGGAAACAGCTTTTCAGGAGTGCTCCTGTGTCTTTAAATTATAAAATGAGAAGCAACTATTACGAATTCCCAGTGAATTTCCAGTGCAGCTTTTGTGGAAAAATTGCCTTATTGTCTAGCTTGACTCACAATGTTTCTCTGAATATTTAACCTAAAAAGGGCCTCCCTGCAATTTCATCTCTATTCTTTATAGCAACGGAGAAGAAAAACGTTCTGTCTTCTTAATGGCGGCTTTTAAACAACATCGGAAGATGAGCTACAAGCTTAAATCCCAGCTCAGGTATCGGGAAGAGTGGGAAGAAGAGCAAGGAGTAATCTTTGCTCTAGATTTTGCGGAGTTCAAAACTGCTGGGGACAGGGAGGTCTCCTCCCCTGAGTTTCAGCTCACAGAGTTACTCTGGCTTACAACTTCCAGTCGCCTCCGTTCCGTTCACAAAAAGGAGCGAGATAAAAGAGAAAATAATTGCCTTCCATTTGTTTTGGACGTGTGCTGGTTTCTGTGTACGGAAATAGAGCGGGAATGACTGGCTGGGGTGTTAAATCCAATTGCCGTCTCACCCACTGCAACAAACCAATAATTTGAAAGCAACGCATAAAACAACTGACAATTTGCTGTCCATTAACAGTACCCAAACTCTGTGGCCTGAAGCAGACACATAATGAAGGCCTAACCAAATGCTATAGCAAAGGCGGGGAACCTGTGGCTTACCAGCAAGCAGGGTCTAATCTAATGGCCAGGGATGGGGAGCAATGTCATTTAGCACCATCTGCAGGGCCAAAGCTTCCCCACCCCTGTGCTACACGACAGGACCAATATTGGATCTCTCTGTATCAGGCCCTCCAAGTGTCCCTATTTTCCAGGGAGGTTCCTTGATTTAAAGAAGCCATCTCGGTTTCCGATTTCATCCCAAAATGTCCCACTTTTCCTTAGGATGCCCCTATTTTCATTGGAGAAATGTTGGAGGGCACTGAGTTATGCGACCCCCGAGCCCCCTGAAGGAAATCCTGTATAGGGAAGGCTTTTTTTAAAAAAAGTATTTAATGTTTTATTATGTTTTTATGTACCGTATTTTTCGCTCCATAAGACGCACTTTCTTCCTCCTAAAAAGTAAGGGGAAATGTCTGAGCATCTTATGGAGCGAATGCACTGGATGACAGAGGGATCCTTTTGCTGAGGGATGCCTCCGCAGCCGGAGCCATGGCTCCCGTCCATCGCTCGCTGCAAAGCAAGCAGAGTAATAATTATTATTATTATTATTATTATTTATTATTTATACCCCGCCCATCTGGCTGGGCCTCCCTAGCCACTCTGGGCGGCTTCCATAAAAATCAAAAATACAGTAAAATATCACACATTAAAAGCTTCCCTGAACAGGGCTGCCTTAAGATGTCTTCTGAATGTCAGGTAGTTGTTTATCGCTTTGACATCTGCTGGAAGGGCGTTCCACAGGGCGGGCGTCACTACCGAGAAGGCCCTCTGCCTGGTTCCCTATAGTTTTGCTTCTCGCAATGAGGGAACCGCCAGAAGGCCCTCGGCACTGGACCTCAGCATCCGGGCAGAATGATGGGGGTGGAGACGCTCCTTCAGGTATACTGGACCGAGGCCGTTTAGGGCTTTAAAGGTCAGCACCAACACTTTGAATTGTGCTCGGAAACGTACTGGGAGCCAATGCAGGTCTTTCAAGACCGGTGTTATATGGTCTCGGCGGCCGCTCCCAGTCACCAGTCTAGCTACCACATTCTGAATTAGTTGTAGTTTCCGAGTCACCTTCAAAGGTAGCCCCACGTAGAGTGCATTGCAGTAGTCCAAGCGGGAGATAACCAGAGCATGCACCACTCTGGCGAGACAGTCCACAGGCAGATAGGGTCTCAGCCTACGTACCAGATAGAGATGGTAAACAGCTGCCCTGGACACAGATTTGACCTGTGCCTCCATGGGCAGCTGTGAGTCCAAAATGACTCCCAGGCTGCGCACCTGGTCCTTCAGGGGCACAGTTACCCCATTCAGAACCAGGGAATCCTCCACACCTGCCTGCCTCCTGTCTCCCCAAAAACAGTACTTCTGTCTTGTCAGGATTCAACCTCAATCTGTTAGCCGCCATCCAAGAGACATGCTCTCCATTGCTCTTGCTTTAAAGCAAGAATAGCGAGAGCTGCGCAGAGCATGTCAGCGGCTCTTGCTCTGCTGGCTTTACAGCGAGGCTTTACTTCTCCCTCGCTGTAAAGCAAGCAAAGCACCTGTCCTGGTGTCTCCTCCTCCTCTTCTTGCTGCAGCATCACCGCGCTTTAGAGCGAGGTGGGAGGAGGGATGGGCAAGCAAAGTGAGAGCTGTGCAAAGCAGGACAGAAGCCATGTAAGCGGCTCTCACTTTGCTTGCGAGAGCCGCTTACACGCTCTGCGCAGAATATTTTTTTTCCTCTAAAAACTAGGTGTGTCTTATGGTCAGTGCATCTTATGGGGCGAAAAATATGGTATTTTCTTTTTTATTGGGTTTTATAAACAAGAATAATGTTATACAAATAAGTATACCAAGGTTTCTCATGTCATTTGTGTACCACAAAATCAGCAGAATAAATGTGGAAAAATATCTACAACATGTTTCATTCTTGGTGGCCAATGTGTAAATTCTTGGTTCATAAATTGGTTTAAACCAGGGTTTCTCAACCTGGTCCCTACTGCCCGATAGTGGGCGTTTCAGGATTCTAGGCGGGCGGTAGGGGGTTCTACGGCACAAGCTGAATCCTTCTTCCATCGAGCACCGGTGGGCGGTAAGGAAATTTTACCATCTAGAAAGATGCATTAGTGGGCAGCAGGTATAAAAAGGTTGACTACCCCTGGTTTAAACAATTAGGAAGAAAAAAGGGGGAAAGAGGGGGAGGGGGAATGGTGAGTGGGGTGGGGTCAGGTGGTTATGCTTCTATTCTTTTACTAAGTGTATGTGTGGGGTTTTATATCAGCTTTACTTTTGTGGGTTCGTGTATTTCCTTGGTGGTGAGAGGGGTTTGGGGTGGCCTAGGGCAGGGGTCTGCAACCCGCGGCTCCGGAGCCGCATGTGGCTCTTTTACACTTTTGCCGCGGCTCCGGGGTGGATACTAGTGAGGGGAGGAGGCGCACTGTGCGCCCCGACACTCCCCACTGTGGTGGGCGCTGTACTGGCTGTGACGTCGCATGGGGGCGGTGCGTGCGTTAGTCACGCACCGTCCCGACGTCACCTTCCCACCCGCCTGCCCGCTACATTGTAAGGGGCATGTACGCTGGTCACTGCATTGAAAGGGTGCATGTACGCTGGTCACTGTTTTGAAGGGGAGTTAAGAACACACACACAAAAAAAGGTAACTTGTTAATTTAACGTTTATTTCTATGAGGAGGAGTAATTCTGAGGGGTCAAACAAAGAAATAATAAAAAAGTGACAAAAAAGTTGTTTTTATAATGACGAGTTTTGCGGCTCCCAGTTTTTTTTCCTTTGGAAACGGGTCCAAGTGGCTCTTTTTGTCTTAAAGGTTGCAGACCCCTGGCCTAGGGTGTGGTTGGTTGTCTTTGGTTGGCTGCAGTGAGATTTGTTTTGTATGTGAGTGGGGTATGTATGTGTGTGTTTACATCAGGTTAGCCATATTGATTCGTATGCTGTCGGAGGATTCTTGTTCTTGTCTTGTTGGGCTGTGTATGTGATAAAGGGGAGCCATCGTGGGGTGAAGGCGTCTTCTTCTATTTGTCCCCATGTCAGTTTCAATTTATTGGTCAGTTTTTCTAATAAGGCTGTTTCCCATACTCTTTGATACCATTGGTCCATGCTTACTACTGACAGGTCTCTCCAGTATCTATGATGTTTCTGCCTGCTGAGAGTAGGTGGGTTATGAGCTCTTTATGATGTGAGTGGGCATTATTATCTTGGAAGATGTTTAGTAGGGCCAGTTCTGGGGGGACTTCTAATACTTGTTCAGTTATTTTGCATATTTCTTGTATGATTGATTCCAGAAGAGTTGGATTTTGGGACATTCCCACCACATGTGGAAGTATGTGCCTGTTTTTATGTATGTTGGAAGCTGCCCAGAGTGGCTGGGGCAACCCAGCAAGATGTGTGGGGTATAAATAGTAAAATTATCATTATGGAAATGGACGTCCCTATTTTCACTGGAGAAATGTCACAGGGTATGCCATACTGTTGACAAAAAAAAAAAAACCTGTTAATTTCCAGAACTTTGGCTCTAAGAATTACTAACCAGGCGGGCAAAAGCTGTCATATTATATGCAAACACAATAACTTCTCCCAATAATTACAAGAATAAGTTTTCTTCCATAAAGGCCAAAGTGCCGTTCTTGAAAGGAGTCTATCAACCAGTCTACCTTCCAGCTAATCCTTTTATCCAATGGTCATGCTAGTAAATAATGATTCAAAGATCCTTTTGCATCTGCAGCACAGACACAAAGTCATTCCTCATCTGGTTCTTCCTTTCCCAAGCAGCTTTGAGACTAATAAAGGTAAAGGTAAAGGTACCCCTGCCCGAATGGGCCAGTCTTGACAGACTCTGGGGTTTGTGCGCCCATCTCACTCAAGAGGCCGGGGGCCAGCGCTGTCCGGAGACACTTCCGGGTCACGTGGCCAGCGTGACAAAGCTGCATCTGGCGAGCCAGCGCAGCACCCGGAACGCCGTTTACCTTCCCGCTGGTAAGCGGTACCTATTTATCTACTTGCACCCGGGGGTGCTTTCGAACTGCTAGGTTGGCAGGCGCTGGGACCGAGCAGCGGGAGCGCACCCCGCCGCGGGGATTCGAACCGCCGACCTTTCGATCAGCAAGCCCTAGGCGCTGAGGCTTTTACCCACAGCGCCACCCGCGTCCCTTTGAGACTAATAGTTACCTGCATATCTCAGTATGGTGGCTTTGAAAATTCTGGGTATGAAGGTTTGTGGAAAATTGCAGGAGTTGGACATTTAAAAATCTTTTACCACTTGAAGTAAGATGCTGTTACAAGGCTGATATTGGTTGAACAATTCTTGAGTGTTAATGGAAGTGTGGGTTTTGTTTTGTTTTTGGCACAGAAAGCTTCATATTTCATACGTGGTCCCCAGAAAGCATGAATCGGAATCAGAGCCTGCCCTATAATGAGTTCTCTGAATGAGTCTGAAGGGCAGTTACAAAGCACTTTCTGATAGCCCTGACTGCACAAAGCACTTTTCTCAAATGAAAAACAAGTCTATGTGAATGGATAGCAACATAACAGACATAAGCAAACCAGGTTCTTCCATTCAAGTCATGTTTCCCTCACGCCGTATTCCCCCAAAGAGAAACAAAAAGTATAATTACCCCAAAGCATTCCTGTAAGGGCCAGGATGTACAGTCAAAAGCCAGATCGATAGACAGATGGAAAGAAAACAGAAAAGATCAGGAAATGGGCCATCGCCAGAGAGCAAAGGAACAAGGAGGAGACTGTTGGAAGAAGATTTGCATCTGAGAAGAGGAAAAATCCCATCTCCCAGCCTTGCTATCCTGACATTCCACTCCTTCTGCCATCCCAGAACCCTCCCTTTTCCTCCCTTGCCTTGATTCCATTTGCCAACATTACTCTCCCCCCTAGAATTAAGAGCACACCTAAGAATGTGAAGAGTGAACACATCAAACATACACTTGCAAACACATGTATCATACAGTTAGACTCATAAGAGGTGGCTGGCTGGCTGGCTGCAGCTCCCTGATCTTCAGAGCAGCTGCCTGGCAGCTAATTAGTAAAAACACAAAACACTAATCATGAGCCCTAAGGGATAGATATGCAATGGCGCTTTGTATGTTTCCAGATGGAGGATGATTTTGGGCAAGCTGATGCAACCGGAATACAAGGAAGCCCAGTAGTAAGTGCCCTGATCAACCAGTGGTTCAGACTGCAGGCACTGGCAGCATGGACCAAACATAGCATTGCTCATAATGGACAGAAAAGGGACTGCGGGGCGAGGAGGAGAATTTGGAGAAGGAGAATGTGGGCTAAGGGCTTCAGCACCCAGCTGCTGCTTTGCTCCAAATTGCCCTTTCCTGAAACAGCTATTCTTTACAAACCAAACCAAAGCAACCGAAGACCCTAGTGTTTTGTCACATATACAGTGGAATGAAGATACGTGTCCTCACTACAGACCCAAACTAGTTTGTTTTCAACCAAGTTATCCAAAGTGCTATGTTTCTAGAGAGGCTGGTAGGGATCCTAACGCAGGACTCAGAGCTCTCAGAAAGCTCCGTTCCTTCGGGGTTCTTCCTTAGCTCAGTTGGTGGAAAGCGAGACACTTAATCTCAGGCTTGTGGGTTTGAGCCCCACGCTGGGCAAAAGGATTACAGGGGACTAGAAGACCCCCGTGGTCGCTTCTGACTCTACGATTCTATGTAACATGTAGTTTTAAGTTTGCCGTGTACATGTGCCCCGAGAAAAAGAACTGGCTGAATAAATAAAAAAAAGTACTTGTAGGGTTTTCAGGACCGAGTCTTACCTGCTTGGCCAATGAAGCCAAAATCATAAACATGTTGATATTGAATCAAAGGAATATATTTCCAAATTTGAAAGTGCAATATATATGTCAATAGGGCACTCTTAGAAGGGATAGCTTTCTTGTGTTGTAGGGTTAATGCCAAGCTGATTCGTGAGTTGAGTTGGGTTGGGTAGGGTAGGGGATGGATGGATAGATGGATAGATGACTGAGAGAATGGAAGGGGGTGAGGGATGTTAGAATTCCTGGTCCATGATTGCAGTCATGGGATTGCGTGAACATGGGGTCGAGCTTGTGTATGTATAGATGTTCATTTCTTTATTCCTATTGCACATGTTCTAGGGGCGAAACCACAACAATCTGGGGGCAACCGGGGGGCAGCCCTTCACTTTCCAGATTGCATTTTTTTGTTTGCCATTTCCTCCCCTCCCGCCTTCCTGCAATGTCCTTGCATCATTGCAAACACCCTCTGTCTCACAAATAAATCTCAAGCAGGTGACAGAGGCAAAGGCATTCACTGGATTGACAGAGCATAGATACCAACCTGGGGAGTGTCTGAGCCAGAGTTTCACTGGCAGCACAGCCCTGGACTGCGCGAGAGCTACTGGAAAGGTGACAGTCTGAACGCTAACAGGGAAAGCTCTAGAAGTGCAGGCACTTACGCCAAGGCAAAGGCCATCAGAGCTCCGACCACCACAATGAAGTCCAGGATGTTCCAGAGATCTCGGAAGTAGGAGCCGTCTTGCAGGATTAATCCCTGATCTATCATCTGCGGAAAAGGTAGAAGCAACTTAGTCATAAAGTCATTGGAATGGGAAAGTGCCACTTTTGTAAACTAAATGTTTTTTTGTAAACATCACAGTTTCTGCATCTGATCAGTAAAATGGAAGATAGTTGTATTGTTTTTCCAAGCGAGGTCTTCACTAAAGTAAACTCCCAGGAATTTAAAGGAAGAGACTCTTTCCACACAACCCACCCCCGAAATACAATGGGGCTAGTTCCCCTCTCTTCCTCCGAAAGTCCAACACCATCTCCTTTGTCTTGCTAATATTTAGGTGCAAGTTATTCTCTAGGCACCATGTAGATACTTTTTGAACCTCCCCCCTGTACGCTGGCTCATCTCCACCTGTAATTTGACCCATTATGGCAGTATCATCTGCAAACTTAATAATTGCAGTAGATCGATCAGATGAAATACAGTCATATGTATACAACGAGTACAGGTAGGGACTCAGCACACATCCCTGTGGGGTCCCAGCGCTGAGCTTCAGGGAGGTAGATGTAACAGGCCCAATCCTCACTGTTTGTGTGCGATCCCTCAGAAAGCTAGTGATATAGCCAGTAGCTTATGTGACCTTATTTTTAAAAGGGACTGGATGAATTTATGGAAGGAACATTTCTCAACAGCTATCAGACGTAATAGCTAAATGGAATCTCTCCTGTTCAGAGGCAGTATGGCTCAGAACACCACTCACTGATTGGCAAAGGGAAAGGGAGACTTGCTTGCAAGTTTCCCTTTAAGCAATCAGCTGGCCAGTTTTTCCATACAGAGGGGCCTTGAGTTTCCTTCCTCAGTCCCGACATGCCATACAAAATACACCTTTCGATGGTGTGCCCAGGGGAAAGGGCCTGCTTCATCACAGGGCCCTGATTTAGATAAGCCTCAGCCCCACTAGGAGCTTATGAAAACCAGAATGCCAATTTAGCTCCCCAACTGCCAATCTGGTGCCTAATTTTAGAAGCTCTGCTCTGTGGGAGTGACATTTGCAACATGACAGAGATGAGCAAAAGGTTCTGCTTTAAGGAGAGAGAGAGAGTGGGGTGGCGTATTCAATTTTCTCTTTCTACTCGAGAAACCATTTCACATTCTGTTCCACTGAGGCCAACGCTCATCACCCACAAAGAGGAAGTCACAGAACTTGTCGCTGTAAACCGAGATCGCACCAACAACTCACACCCACGGCTTCTCTTGCCGTGCCTAATTTTGGCAGACTCAGCAAGTGCAGAGAAAGTGAGATTATTCTTGGATTTATTTGGTGTGGGGGTTTCTTTTTACTAGAAAACGCATCAGTTTTGCCCCTTCTGCTTCCTTCCCCATTCCCCCACCAGCTTGTAGAGGAATTTCATAAACTGACTCC
Source organism: Podarcis vaucheri (assembly GCF_965113315.1). Lineage (NCBI taxonomy): Eukaryota > Metazoa > Chordata > Lepidosauria > Squamata > Lacertidae > Podarcis > Podarcis vaucheri. The sequence continues at coordinate 17,545,124 of NC_138764.1, forward strand.
AGCATATCAAATAATTAGAAGAAAAGACTTGGAGAGAGAGAGGGAGGGGGAGAGAGAGAGAGTGTGTGTGTTTGCATGTGGGCACAAATAGTTTGAAAAGTGACGCAGCAGCAGAAGTTCTTGGGTCTCCCTAATAATGTGGCGTCAGGCCCAGCCCCCTCCTTGGCATTCCTCCCTCCTGTTATAAGAATTTTAAGGTCTCAAATGTACCGGTAGTATAAATATTCATAAATGCACACATATCTAAATATATAAACCATATGTCTGAAATAGTACGGGAGAGCAATCCTGAAGCCATTTTGACTCTCCCAATGACCTCAAGTATTCCTCTGCAGTGCGGGAGGCAAATGGGGAAAGCCTTCCCACTGTCTTTTCACTTGCAAATTCTGTCTTAAGGGTGTATTTGTGTATGAATAGGGTGAGCCAGTGACCTGGATTCAGGAACTAAAGTATGAACCATCACCAAAGAATGGCCAGGCTGCCCAGATAATGCAACCAGTGACCATTATCAGGTATCCTGGCGGACAGGATTTCTGCTGTAAACCGTCTCCTTCTATAATGTATTTGGGGGTGGTCTTTGGCTAAGGGGGTTGGGCAATGTCCAAAGCCTTTAAAGGTTCCTGCACACTTTTGTTCAGGGTCTCTCCCTCCTTGCAAGGAGGGGAGGGAACTCTGCTGCAACAGAAAAATAAGCATCTGCCTTGATTTCCACTGGGTCCTGCCTCTATCTATTCTTCTCTGACCGATCATGGACTTAGGAGACTCAGAGCCCCATGGGGAGTCAAAAGCCAAATCCCAAATTTTTACATCACCTCCTCCCTCCCTATTTTGCTGACACACGCTGCTTTGCTGGACCTTGCTATTGACATAGCTGGTCACCGCCTTTGGGGAAAGGTTGGAATTTTTGCAGTTGGCAAATTGGCTCTGGCCCTCTGCCATCCTCATAGCAATTGTCACAACTTTGGCAGTTTAGGCATTGGGTAGGCATAGTCTTGAATGGTTGTAGCCTCTGCCCACCCCTCCGAAAAAGGGGTATCCGATTAAAGAGATCCTGGGGAGATCCTTCTGTCTGCTCCCCAGGTGTAGTCCACTGGGGGACCTACTCCTTGACGTAGGTCAGGGACTCCTTCACTTTTGGTTGACCCCAAATGTAAGGCCTGTCTGCTGGAAGGCTGGAAGTGGTGAGTTCTACCTAATGCCTATGCCAAACCTCTTACATCTGTAGTTGTGGCCTGATTTTACCCAAACAGTAGTAGGCATGTGACAGGGAACTGCCATCGGCTCAGAGGCGAGAGGGGGAAAGGCAGATGGATTACAGAGAGCCTCAGAAAATCGTGGGAAGCAGCACTTCCTCAGCGGAGGAAGGAATCCACGCCTCGACCAGGGAGAAGAGTCGGTGGAAGAAGATTGGAAGAAATTTAAAGACTATTTACAGAAGTACTGCAAAATTAATGAATGTTAGAATGATGTTGGATTGAAGTTAAGTGGTTTTTAGCAGCAATGTTAAAAGGAATATGTAAAAATGGATGGTTAACAGGTGATAATTTCAAGTTATTATATTTTAAGATAAGAGATTAAGATAAAATCAAAGAGGGAAAGGATCTGCTGAACTAACTAATTTGAACTGGAATACAAAAAGGGAGGTGTGAGGAGGTCGGGGAAACAAGCAAATGAAAGATAAGACATGGAAAGACTAATCTGTTTTTTAATTGTTTTTATCTTGTATTTTCATTTTTTATTTTTCTTTCTTTATTTTTTCTTTATTTTTTTGCTTATTTTTGTAATATGTTGAAACTTCAATAAACATCTTTAAAAAAAATGACAAAATGACAAAAAAAAGGAAGGAAGCCACGCCTCTAGTGGGGAAGAGCTGCAGGGCTCGGAGGATGCAAGGCGGTACCAGGACACCTTGCCTGAGCAAAGCGGGGAGGAGAGAGGTCCCCCTTTACCCAAGCCTTCCTTGCACAGTAGGCTTTCATGCAGAGAGGGGAGGCGTAGGCTGGGGGTCAAGAAACTACTTTGCTGGGGAAGATTTAAGGACCGCCCACTCTCAGATTCTGCTAGTGAGTGAGCAAGACATGGAATAGAGGCGTTCTGCATTGTAAAGGTTTTAGCACCAATAATAAAGCTTTTGAAAAGACCAATGAGGCATCTTGCCTGATCGCTCTCGAGCAACCACCCAATAGCCATAACAGCATGCCTTTTTATTCCTGGAATTTGGGCGGTCCAAAGGGCAGGGAGGTGGGAATGCGTTGCCACACAAAGGAATGATGGCAAAGCACACTGTAGCAATATCAAACCTACCATCTTTCCATTGATTTCACGATTCTTTCCCTTGCTTCTTACCTTGATAACCATCTCAAAGGTGAAGACGCCAGTGAAAACATAGTCAAAATATCTCAGGACCTGCAAAGAGAAGAAGAAAAGCTGAAGGATATATTTCTGATGAAAACACTCACCTATTTAAGTATCAGCTGTATTATACGCATGCTGTTATGTTCTTTTTCAGAATTCCAAACAGCAGCGCTCACAAATTTTCTTCAATCAATTTACCTGCATAAAAGACTGTTGCAGCAAAATAATAAAGAGCCTTGTGTCGTACCTCAGAGACAAATAAAATCATTATGGCATAAGCTTTCATGGACTACATACAGCTCACTTCACCAAACACATGAAAAGGACTCTAGTTCACAAAAACGTATGCCATAATGAACTTGTAAGTCTGGAAGGTGTCATAAGACACCATGTCGGTGTCCCCCAACCTGGTGTTTGGAACTAAAGCAATGAGCCCCAGCTACCACAGCTGTTCTAGCTGAGGCTGGCTGGAATCTGTCAAAACAGGGGCAGTCAACATGGTGCTCTCCAAATTTTGATCCCATCAACCCCAGCCAACAGAGCATGTCAAGGATGATGGGTGATGTAGTCCAGAAACATCCGGAGGACATTCTGGTGGCAACTTCTGTTCTAAAGTATTTTTGGGGAAAGGCTGATATATGTTCCTTTACTAATGTCGAACCAGTTTTAGATACTAAAATGCACAATAAGTTAAGACAGTGATCAGTGAAACCTTCACTACAGGTCCAGAACGAACACAGACTTTCTAGTAGAAACATCTCTGGGCCTGAAGTGAGCAATGCGTAGGCATATTGTGTGAAAGGAGGCACAATACGCTGCTATTGGATGACCTGATTTAGAACGTGTTTCAGAATCTCGATGCAAGTAGAGAAACACAGGTAGTCCTGGAAAAACCATGGCGAGAAAAAAAAGACCACAGTGACGCACAACCTGAACTTATGTTAAAATCTAAGAGCTACCATTGGCCAGAGATCTATGTGGGCACACAGCAGGGTCTCATGATCTCCTGGCACCTCAATGGTGAAAGCCATTTGCACTGGAAATTAAAGGGGAAATCAGCCCAGAGGTTCAACAAGAACTGTGCTGGCATGTGATCCCTTTGGGTCTCTTCCAAGAAAAATAGGTTGCTGCCTGCCTGTTCCATGAGGAATTCTTGCTAGAATGGCCTGGCAAATTACAGGCAACGCATGGCTGCAATTGGTCAGAAGAGTACTTTCAACTCCCTTTGCTTTCATCGGGAGAGAGATAAGTGCCTCCTTGGTGTTGTCACCAAACCACTGACTTTAAAGGGTTTAACTGCCTAGATTGTGCTCCACCAAGGCATCATGTTTGCAGGGCAAAGTGAATAGGTCACCAAGTGGGTAATAGGGACCAAACATAAAAATATAGGCCTCTAGGCCCATTGTCCCATTTATTATCCCACCTGGAGTCAATAGAAACTACTAACAACTCTTGGTCATTACTGCTCCTTAGTCATCAACAACAATTTCATTTTTTTCTGAAGTGAGTCACATCAGACTGAATGGTGTAGCATGAAGCAACTTATCCATTCTAAGTTCTTTCTTTTAGAATCATAGAATCATAGAATCATAGAGTTGGAAGAGACCACAAGGGCCATCGAGTCCAACCCCCTGCCAAGCAGGAAACACCATCAGAGCACTCCTGACATATGGTTGTCAAGCCTCTGCTTAAAGACCTCTAAAGAAGGAGACTCCACCACACTCCTTGGCAGCAAATTCCACTGTCGAACAGCTCTTACTGTCAGGAAGTTCTTCCTAATGTTTAGGTGGAATCTTCTTTCTTGTAGTTTGGATCCATTGCTCCGTGTCCGCTTCTCTGGAGCAGCAGAAAACAACCTTTCTCCCTCCTCTATGTGACATCCTTTTATATATTTGAACATGGCTATCATATCACCCCTTAACCTCCTCTTCTGCAGGCTAAACATGCCCAGCTCCCTTAGCCGTTCCTCATAAGGCATCGTTTCCAGGCCTTTGACCATTTTGGTTGCCCTCCTCTGGACACGTTCCAGTTTGTCAGTGTCCCTCTTGAATTGTGGTGCCCAGAACTGGACACAGTACTCCAGGTGTGGTCTGACCAGAGCAGAATACAGTGGCACTATTACTTCCCTTGATCTAGATGCTATACTCCTATTGATGCAGCCCAGAATTGCATTGGCTTTTTTAGCTGCCGCGTCACACTGTTGGCTCATGTCAAGTTTGTGGTCAACCAAGACTCCTAGATCCTTTTCACATGTACTGCTCTCAAGCCAGGTGTCACCCATCTTGTATTTGTGCCTCTCATTTTTTTTGCCCAAGTGCAATACTTTACATTTCTCCCTGTTAAAATTCATCTTGTTTGTTTTTGCCCAATTCTCTAATCTGTCAAGGTCATTTTGAAGTGTGATCCTGTCCTCTGGGGTGTTAGCCACCCCTCCCAGTTTGGTGTCATCTGCAAATTTGATCAGGATGCCCTTGAGTCCATCATCCAAGTCGTTGATAAAGATGTTGAATAAGACCGGGCCCAAGACAGAACCCTGTGGCACCCCACTAGTCACTCTTCTCCAGGATGAAGAGGAACCATTGATGAGCACCCTTTGGGTTCGGTCAGTCAGCCAGTTACAAATCCACTGAGTGGTAGCATAGTCAAGACCGCATTTTACCAGCTTCTTTACAAGAATATCATGGGGCACCTTGTCAAATGCCTTGCTGAAATCAAGGTAGGCTACATCCACTGCGTTCCCTTCATCTACCAGGCTTGTAATTCTGTCAAAAAACGAGATCAGGTTAGTCTGACATGACTTATTTTTCAGAAATCCATGCTGACTATTGGTGATCACAGCATTCCTTTCTAGGTGCTCACAGACTGTTTGCTTAATGATCTGCTCCAGAATCTTCCCTGCTATTGATGTCAGACTGACTGGGCGGTAATTATTTGGGTCCTCTCTTTTCCCCTTTTTGAAAATAGGGACAACATTTGCCCTCCTCCAGTCTGCCGGGACTTCGCCTGTTCTCCAGGAATTCTCAAAGATGACTGCCAGTGGTTCTGAGATCACACCTGCCAGTTCTTTTAATACTCTTGGATGCAGTTCATCTGGCCCTGGAGACTTGAATACATCTAAACTAGCCAAATATTCTTGTACTATCTCCTTAGTTATTCTGGGCTGTGTTTCCTTTGCTGAATCATTTGCTCCAAATTCTTCAGGTCGGGCATTGTTTTCTTTATCGGAGAAGACTGAGGCAAAGAAGGCATTGAGTAGTTCAGCCCTTTCTGTGTCCCCTGTTTGCATTTCACCATCTTCTCCTCTGAGTGACCCCACAGTTTCTTTGTTCTTCCTTTTGCTACGAACATACCCATAAAAGCCTTTTTTGTTGCTTTTAACCTCTCTAGCAAGCCTGAGTTCATTCTGTGCTTTAGCTTTTCTGACTTTGTGTCTACACGTGCTGGCTATTTGTTTGAATTCCTCTTTGGTGGTTTCCCCCCTTTTCCATTTTTTGTACACATCCTTTTTTAATCTTAATTCAGTTAAAAGTTCTTTAGATAGCCACCCTGGCTTCTTTAGGCACCTTCCATGTTTCCGTCTCATTGGTATTGCCTGTCGTTGTGCTTTTACTATCTCCCTCTTAACAAACTCCCAGCCATCATGAACTCCCTTTCCATTAAGTATTGCTGTCCATGGGATCTCACCCAGCACTTCCCTAAGTTTTATGAAGTCGGCTTTCTTAAAGTCAAGAAATTGAGTCCTAGTATGCTTGGCTGCTCCTTTCCGCTGTATAGTAAACTTCAGAAGAGCATGATCACTCGCGCCTAATGATCCTTCCACATCTACCCCACTAACCAGGTCATCAACATTGGTTAGGACCAGATCTAAAATGGCTGTTCCTCTTGTTGCTTCTCCCACTTTCTGGACAATGAAGTTGTCTGCAAGGCCAGTGAGGAATCTGTTTGACCTTATGCTCTTGGCTGAGTTTGACGTCCAACAAATATCCGGGTAATTGAAGTCCCCCATTACTACTATCTCCCTTCCTTTTGCATGCTTGGCCATCTGTTCCAGGAAGGCATCATCTATGTCCTCCGTTTGGCTTGGGGATCTATAGTAAACTCCCACAATGAGGTCTCTGTTATTCTTCTCTCCCTTAATTTTGACCCAAATGCTCTCACTTTGGCTTTGAGGTTCTAAATCTTGGATCTCTTCACAGGTATACACATCCCTGACATATAACGCCACTCCTCCTCCTTTCTTGTCTGGTCTGTTTCTCTGAAATAGATTGTATCCCCCCATTATTACATTCCAATCGTGGGACTTATCCCACCAGGTTTCAGTGATGCCTATTATGTCATATTTAGTTTGCTGTACCAAGAGCTCAAGCTCATCTTGTTTATTTCCCATGCTTTGCGCATTAGTGTACAGACATTGAAGTCCATTAATCATTCCCCCGTGTCTCTTATTTAAGGATTTTTTCCTCCCACCACTAGGTCCGCGTGCTGTTTGCTCCATTTGGTCTATGACATTTGGATGATCATCTTCATTAATTGATAGACTCCTACCTTCAGGAGCATTGTCTCCCTCCCCCACATTAGTCAGTTTAAAGCCCTCCTGATGAGGTTTCTGAGATTTTTGGCAAAAACATTTCTCCCAACCGTTGTGAGGTGCAGCCCATCACTTGCCAGAAGTCCATCTTCAAGAAACTGCAGTCCGTGATCTAAGAATCCAAACCGTTCCTGTTTACACCATTTGCGAAGCCAGCTGTTCACTTCCACTATTTTCCCCTCTCTCCCTGGGCCACGTCATTCAACTGGGAGGACAGACGAGATGACAATTTGTGCATTTAGTTGCTTCAATTTCCTGCTGAGAGCCTCGTAGTCTCTTTTGATCTTCTGGAGGCTATTGCTTGCAGTGTCATTGGTTCCCACATGAACCAAGAGGAAGGGGTATTCGTCAGTGGGTTTTATGATTCCTTGCAGTCGTTCAGTTACATCTTGGATCTTAGCCCCGGGGAGACAGCACACTTCCCGAGACATCTTGTCAGGCCCACAGATCACTGCTTCTGTTCCCCTCAGTAGGGAATCCCCTATCACCACTACACGCCTCCTCTTGGGTTTGGTCGGGGTTCTTCCGTGAGCTGTCCGTTCCAAGGTCACCTGCACATTCCCTGAGGACTGACTTTGCTGCTCGTCTTCATATACCTGATCGACTGTAATGAGGGAGAGATCCTCAAATGGAGTCTGCTCTTCGTCTTCCATGCTAGGGGAGAGGACCTCAAAGCGATTGTGTATTTCTAGACAATCAGAGTGGACCCTGGGCCTCCTACTTCTTTGAGTCACGTTTCTCCATATATCTGGCTCCTGTGTTGGTGAACAAGCCTCCTTCTCAGGGGAGTCCCCTGTCTCCTCCTTGGTGGGGACGGTGTGCTCTGTTGCTTCCAAGAAGAGCTCCAGCTCTCTAATTCTTTGGAGCGTAGCTACACGTTCCTCCAGTTGCTGGACTTTGTCTTTTAATAGGGCAATCAACATGCAATTGCTGCAGGTAAAGCTGCCTGCAACCTTTGGCAAGATGGCAAACATTGCGCAGGAATCGCAGGCGACTGCAGCTGTTCCCTCCCCTTCCATCATGAGATCGTGTTGTTGGGGGTGGCTACAGAGGTCCTCCATCATAAAAAGCTTGAAGACAGGACAAATAACTTCCCCCACAAAAAAAACCCTAGGTCTCCCCCAACAAACGTTTGAGACTAGCTCCCCTAAATCTAAAAGATGGGTATAACTGCGCGCGCAGCTAATCAGCCACCAAGAAACACACACACACAAGAAAACCCTTTTTGCTCCTTCTTCAACTGCTGCCCTGCAAACTCTGATAAGCTCCTCCCACAGCTAATCCCCTGCCTCAACAGAAACCCTGCCCCCTCTGACCTTTACACAGGGAAAACAGCTAATCAGCCACCAAGAAACACACACACACAAGAAAACCCTTTTTGCTCCTTCTTCAACTGCTGCCCTGCAAACTCTGATAAGCTCCTCCCACAGCTAATCCCCTGCCTCAACAGAAACCCTGCCCCCTCTGACCTTTACACAGGGAAAACAGCTAATCAGCCACCAAGAAACACACACACACACACACAAGAAAACCCTTTTTGCTCCTTCTTCAACTGCTGCCCTACAAACTCTGATAAGCTCCTCCCACAGCTAATCCCCTGCCTCAACAGAAACCCTGCCCCCTCTGACCTTTACACAGGGAAAACAGCTAATCAGCCACCAAGAAACACACACACACACACACACAAGAAAACCCTTTTTGCTCCTTCTTCAACTGCTGCCCTACAAACTCTGATAAGCTCCTCCCACAGCTAATCCCCTGCCTCAACAGAAACCCTGCCCCCTCTGACCTTTACACAGGGAAAACAGCTAATCAGCCACCAAGAAACACACACACACACACACACACACACACAAGAAAACCCTTTTTGCTCCTTCTTCAACTGCTGCCCTACAAACTCTGATAAGCTCCTCCCACAGCTAATCCCCTGCCTCAACAGAAACCCTGCCCCCTCTGACCTTTACACAGGGAAAACAGCTAATCAGCCACCAAGAAACACACACACACAAGAAAACCCTTTTTGCTCCTTCTTCAACTGCTGCCCTTCAGACTCTGCAATTATTCTGGATGTAGCTTTATGCTGTCCCCAGTAGCAGAGATATATTTTTGAGAAACAGAAGGCAAGGCTGGTTTAAACAGATTCAGGCTCTCCGCCTTCTTTTGCCTCCACAGGAGATATGGGCAAACACTGTCATATTACATTTTTAAAAAATCATCATTTTATTATAGGCAAAGCTCCTAAAATATGATGTGTCTATAAAAAATAATGCGAACGAAGAGCAGCCCTGATTCTTGCACCAAGGGAGGAAGAAAATAAATGCAGGCCTCAAGTATTGCCTGTCAGTTTAATTAATAATGATTAATAATAACTCCTTGGCCCTACCCTGGCATGAAAAGCAAGCGCCCTGGGGCGTCCCTGGCTCCACCTTCCTAACAGCCCCCATCAGAGGAAGCAGGAAGATGCCAGGACAGAGCAGCCTCTTTCTTCCATCAATATGCAGAGAAATATGGGGAATGAGGATGGGGAAGCAGCCAGCATGGGCAAGAGCCAGGGATGGTGGGAGGACTTCTGGAGGACAACAGATTCTCTCCTCCTGCCGTTAAGTGAAGCTGGCCAACGTGACGGAGCCAAGCGTCACTGAAGACTGGCTGCTACATGCCATCAAAGGGGCAGCTGCAGAAGCTGGTTTGAAAGCTGGCAACCCTCGTCGGCTGCCAATGCTTTCAGGCCTGTGCCTTATGCCTCCTGTGTGCCCTGCTTTTCCTTGTCCTGGGGTCTGCTGCCCGTGGCCTTCCTTAAACCCTTTGCTCCCCTTGCTGCCTCTCATCTGGTCTGCTTGCCTTTTCCCTGCCTCTTTGCCCTTAGCTTAAATGATGCCCGTTGCCACCTACGCCCTGGCTTTCCCTTCCGACACCCACCCACAGCAATCGCTGCAGAGCATTCACAAAAGCGCCACTTGGAGCAGCCAAAAGCGTAGCCCCCACACACAACATGCATATTCTTCTAGACCCACTTGTCATCAAGCGGAGACAAGCTATATACGGTTCTCCTTGTGACTAGGAACAGATGACCCACGGAAGGCTCTGTTTCAGGACCCAGCACTGCTATGATTCCGACATGAAAGCTCCAGCGCTGCAAGTATCATTTCCCCCTCCAAGCTAATTTGCTACGCACAATGGCTAACTAATTACCCGCCTCTGGGACCAGAGAAAACGATTCATCAGATTGGGGAGCTGAGGCCAAGCATTCTCAGCCTCAGCGGGACAAAGGCTCCTTTTCAATGTTTAAAGTACAGTTAAGTCGGAAGATGCAAATTCCCGCAGGAGTAGAAGTTAAAATAAGATGCACAGCCAGCCTTCTCCCCATCTTTTACTCTCAGGGTTCCCAGGTACAGTTGACTTTCTTTCTTTGCCTCTCTTCCTGTCCCTGCTCTGCTGCTTAAGACAACTTAGTTTTAGTTAAGAATTTATTCATGACTTCTCCACTGTGAGGGTTAAACGTCAGAATGCAGTCCATCCTGTATACAGCCATCAAAAGGGAGCAACTACCAGGAGACAGAGAAAAGCAATGACAAACCTACATAGCATCCTAAAAAGCAGAGACATCACCTTGCCGACAAAGGCCCGTATAGTTAAAGCTATGGTTTTCCCAGTAGTGATGTATGGAAGTGAGAGCTGGACCATAAAGAAGGCTGATCGCCAAAGAATTGACACTTTTGAATTATGGTGCTGGAGGAGACTCTTGAGAGTCCCGTGGACTGCAAGAAGATCAAACCTATCCATTCTGAAGGAAATCGGCCCTGAGTGCTCAATGGAAGGACAGATCCTGAAGCTGAGGCTCCAGTACTTTGGCCACCTCATGAGAAGAGAAGACTCCTGGAAAAGACCCTGATGTTGGGAAAGATGGAGGGCGCAAGGAGAAGGGGACGACAGAGGACGAGATGGTTGGACAGTGTTCTTGAAGCTACCAGCATGAGTTTGACCAAACTGTGGGAGGCAGTGGAAAACAGGAGTGCCTGGCGTGCTCTGGTCCATGGGGTCATGAAGAGTCGGACACGACTAAACAACAACAACCAGGAGACAAGCTACACCAGCCAAGGAAGCCTCCTTGTAACAACAGGTGTGTCCTTGTTCAATCCAGTCTTCCCCTTGTTTCACCTCTGCTTTTACCTCATTCTGTCCTCCAAGGCACAGGAGCCAAGTCTGACAAGTGTTCATGCCACTGCTGACTCTTTTTCTATTGGCCATTAGAAATGTGCTGCCCAGTGTTCTCTGGTCAGCTCACAAAAATATGTTTTTATCTCCACACTTAATCTCTTTTTTGGGTCAGAGGGAACGACTCAATCCTCCACTGGCTGTGGACCAACTCCACTCCGAAAGAGTCCAGGTTGGTATTTAATTGGTGTGTAAGATCAAGATCAGCCACCTGTCCCTATAAAGCAGGGGTCAGCAAACTTTTTCAGCAGGGGCCAGTCCACTGTGCCCCAGACCTTGTGGGGGGCCGGACTATATTTCTTGGGGGAGGGGATGAACGAATTCCTATGCGCCATAAATAACCCAGAGATGCATTTTAAATAAAAGGACACATTCTACTCATGTAAAAACACACTGATTCCCGGACCGTCCACTGGCCAGATTTAGAAGGCGATTGGGCCGGATCCAGCCCCTGGGCCTTAGGTTGCCTACCCATGCTATAAAGGCTGCCTTGGGATGGAGTTCTATGGTTGCTGCCATCCTGCCACCACCATGCAGTGATATCTGCAATAACTCCATGGCTCAATTTACCTGGAATTTTTTATTGTGAGAATTTCCAACTTTCAGTTGCCACCACAGAGCAGAAGACCAAGACACGCTTCTACCCCTTTGCAGGAAGGGAAGTAAAAGTGACTGGGCTTTGCCAACGGAATAGCAAAGAGCACTCTGGGAAACCTACTGTTTTGTTCCACCCGGCAAAAGTTCACTACAGTGGTGCCTCGCAAGACGAAATTAATTCGTTCCGCAAGTTTTTTCTTCTTGCGAGTTTTTCGTCTTGCGAAGCACAGTTTCCCATAGGAATGCATTGAAAATCAATTAATGCGTTCCTAGGGAAACCGCCTTCAGACCAGGTCCGGGGACAGTCTGTCCCCAGACCTTTTCTGAAGGCTGGCGGGGGAAGAAGGAGTTCCCCGCTGGGCTCTCCAAGCTGCGGATAGCAGCCTGCTGCCCCGCACGAGGGGCGCTCTTTAGCAGAGCGCCCCTCGCGCGGGGCAGACATTCGCAGCTTGGGGAGCCCTGCAGGACTTCTCCGCAGGGCTCTCCAAGCTGCGGATAGGCGCAGCAGGCTGCTATCCGCAGCTTGGAGAGCCCTGCGGGGAAGTCCTGCAGAGCTCCCCAAGCTGCGAATGTCCGCCCCGCGCGAAGGGCGCTCTGTTCTGAATGTTGGCGGTGGGGAGGAAAAACCCTCCTCCCACCGCAAGCCCCGGGAAGGCTGCGCGCCTTCTCCTCTGTTCCCAGACCTCCCACCACAAGCCTTCAGGACAGGTCTGGGAACAGAGGAGAAGGTGCGCTGCGTTTCCCCGCTGTCCCAGGAGATTTCCCTATGGGCTTTCGTCTTGCGAAGCAAGCCCATAGGGAAATTCGTCTTGCGAAGCCTCTAAAAATCGGAAAACCCTTTCGTCTTGCGGGTTTTTCGTTTAGCGAGGCATTCGTCTTGCGGGGTACCACTGTATTTGCCTTTTGCAATCAGAAGAATACTGTGGCAAATCTTTCCCTGTGACATTCAGTGTGTGTGTGTGTGTGTACTACATTGTCAGGGAGATGGTTAGGATAAAACCTCATGTGTGTATCTATATCGATCTATCAATCTATCATCTATCATCTATCAAGACAAATATATAAGGTAAATGTCATTGGTAGGCAAACTAAGGCCTGGGGGCTGGATCCAGCCCAATCGCCTTCTCAGTCCGGCCCGCGGACAGTCCGGGTATCAGTGTGTTTTTACATGAGTAGAATGTGTCCTTTTATTTAAAATGCATCTCTGGGTTATTTGTGGGGCACAGGAATTCGTTCATTCCCCCCTTCAAAAATATAATCCTGCCCCCCACAAGGTCTGAGGGACAGTGGACCTGCTGTTAAAGTTTGCTGACCCCTGGTATATGTGAACACTCAAACATGTAATCTCTAACTGCAGCCTGCAACAGTACAGCCCAGCAAGAGAACAATTTCTGTGTGTCTCGTAAGCATGTGGCCCAGTTCTATACTGGACTGAAAAGAGGGCCTATAGCTGGGAGAACTGGAGCTCATTTACATTAGGATCTCATGATGGGGCAAGCATTGTCAGAAAAGCAACAACAGGGTAATCACTTTATTCCTCTCTGAGTTGGTCAGGACGGGGTCCTCCGCTGCCAAGGCAATGCTGCTGGCTGCAATCACCAGAAGGATGCACATCTCAAAATATCGCAGGTTGACAATGTAATGGCAGACTCTTCGGATTCTGTCAGGGAAAGAACACAGAGTGGTCAGTGCGATATATGGTCACTGATCTCTCACACACAGTTCTGATCCTTTAAGGCCCTTCCAATGTATACCAGTGTACTTGGCATTCATAGGGCATTTCAGAGCGTTTACAGAGTATTTCACATGTGTTTTCTCATCGGTGCCAATTCCTGCTGAGGCAAACAGAATTAGCACCACTGCAAGAGGAAAATGATTCAAGCCCCCTCCTCCCAGGGTTCAAATGTATACCTGCAACTGACTAAAAAAAAACAGCCCAAAATTATTTTAAAAAGAAAAATGCATTAATTTAATTGTTAATTGTGTTAATACAGTGTCCATGGACAACCTGAAAGTAGGAGCAGTTTTAGCAATAAATATAATTGCACCAGTTGATGAAGGAAAACTTCAACCTGGGCTTGGTCTCTAATGCAATCATTCCCACAGAAGCTGGTCAGAGGTAAAGGGTGCCCTGACCATTAGGTCCAGTCGTGACTGACTCTGGGGTTGCGGCGCTCATCTCGCTTTATTGGCCAGCATGACTAAGCCGCTTCTGGCAAACCAGAGCAGCACACAGAAATGCCATTTACCTTCCCACCGGAGTGGTACCTATTTATCTACTTGCACTTTGATGTGCTTTCAAACTGCTAGGTTGGCAGGAGCAGGGACCGAGCAACGGGAGCTCACCCCATCGCGGGGATTCGGACCGCCAACCTTCTGATCGGCAAGCCCTAGGCTCTGTGGTTTAACCCACAGCGCCACCCGCGTCCCTTATATCTTTTCTTAGAAGCCTGCAAACAGCACAACCAGGAATCTGGGTAAGCTGGAGCACTTGGCTTCATGTTGAATTTTATAGGGTGGAACTAGCATCACCACCTATCAATTAGGTGGCTCCTGCAGCGTTTTGTCTTGCAAGACTCACCCCTCCCGTAACAGCACAAATCGGGTTGCCCAGTACAGCCCTGGTATCTTCCATTTTGGCTGCCCTAATATGTTCGCAAAAACAAAGCGCTTTGCGAGTGTTGTTAAAGTCTATCCCTGGGTTGCATGTGTGCTGAACCAGCCACCTTCAGCCCTGACACTCCTGCAATGAACAGAAAGACCTGAAGGAGGAGTGTAAGCATGTTTGGCTTAATACACTCACAGTCCCTCTAGCAACAGCGATCTCTGGTCATCCTGGGTTCCTTGTTGTGATGAGGACTGCAAGCGCATTCAGCCAAACAAATTTACAACCCCACTTCAGACCCTTCCACTCAACATGGGGAAGCTTTCGTTTCCCATGGGTCTCATGGTAGGGATGATTGCAATGTGTATGTTATCTTTATAACACTCAACCTTTCCCCAGGGGAATGCATGGCGATGTCACAGATTATCAACACGATAGGCAGGCTAAGCAGAGAGAAGGCAGTGCAATCAAAGCAACTCTGGCAGCTGAGACTCGCAGCTTCTATTCCACCGATTTCAGTAGGGTTGAATCCAATTAAAATGCAAACATTTAATTTCATTTAGTTCAGAGGTTAGGCTGAAAAGTGACTTTGCTTTCACACAAATCATTTGCTCTTCTACTGTAAGCTGCAGGTGGATTTGAAACCATTTTGCCCACTATCAGGAACACTGTGCTTTTCCTCTGTATTAGGTTCTGTCCACACCAGAAAACATAATTCTCAGGCCATCTGAAGCTCAGCACACATTCACTATACACTTTGGTCTGAGTGCCATTTCATGACCGCATTTATTTTATTCAAACCAGCCTTTTAGTACTAAAACATCTTTGCAGTTTTGTGTTTTTTTAACAAAAGATAGGTATAGTGCTATAACACCATAATGTTATAATGTTAAGTTTTGTAGTATGGTGTAACAGTGGTATAACACTATAATATCACAATGTTTTTTTTAAAAAAACAATTTAAAAGACCAGTTGTCTGATCAGCGGAGGTGTTCTACATTATTCACAGAAGGGAATAGAGGAAGCTGCTATGGATATAGCCTCATATAACCAAAATTCTCAACTCTAATTAAGGCATAAAAGGGTTAAGACCATAGAGTAAGCTGTCCTGCCAGGCTTTGCTAGTTCACACCCTGACACCTTGGGAAGAAGGGCGGTTCTTTTTCCTTTCGCTATATGAACCCAACCAATAAGGGGTCCACTGAGGCTAGTACTGTCTACTTTGACTGGCAACAACTCCCCATGTTCTCTCTTGGACCTTTCATATCACCTACAACCTGATCCTTTTAACCGGAGATGTCAGCCATGGGACCTTAGACTTCCTGCATTCTGCATGTGCTCTATCTACCTTTCAAAATAGCATCCATTCTGGAACTTGGCCGCGACACTGGAATATGGCAGAAATGATGCTGGATTTTTTTTTTTGGGGGGGGGGGAAGGACAATGACATTTTGCACACCAAGGTGATTCAAACTTAGATCTCCCACCTAGATAACAAACCAGCTCACCATTCCCATTTCACTCACCAAAGTCTCCTAGGCCACTCGGCCGATGGGTCTTGAACTTTCTGTGGGGAAACCTACCCAAATCAACTTCTTTTCTGTGGAACCCTGGCATGTTGTAAAGGGTTCCCGGGAGTGTTTTAAAGCAAGCTTGAAAACCAACATATTATGCATTTCAAGCAGAAAAGCTAAGGCAGTGTATCTCACGGGTTTGTGGTGCTGAAGATAAACATCGAGCTGTGAGGCACCATGGGTTTGCCCACGGGTTTCTTCTTTTTCTGCTTCTTCTTCTTCTTCTCTGCCTCTGCTTCCTCCTCTTCCTTTGTCTCTGCCTCCTTCAAAGGGCTGGCTTCTCCATCTGTCTTGTTGCTAACTAGAAAGTGAACAAGGCCCGTTACTGCTATAGCTGGGAGGGGAATGCATTTGACACAAAGCCTGAAGGGAGTTCATAGGCTGGACGCGTTACTTACCTTATAGTCCCAGAGTTTGGGAAAACAAGAGAGCAGAGGAAAAACAAGAATCGGGGGCGGAGGGATGTGGGCAAAAATATACTTAAAGATACTTAAAAAGATGCAATCTTACAAAAAAAATGACTGCTTGCATAAACTCACAGCAAATAATGGATGCTGAGTCCTGTTAGCAGGACTGTATCTGTTGTGGGCTAAAAATATTTTTATGTGTTGGGGGGGTAGGCAGGATGCTGAGACCCTTCTAATTCCTGGATGCAGCATGAATTCAATTCCTGGAACAGCCCGGCTAGCTTCCTGGTGAGGCAATGGTCCTCTACGCATGATACGATACGATAATCTTTATTGTCATTGTCCCGTACAGAACAACGAAATTGAAAAAATCTACATCAGACATTTTAAAACCAACAAGCCTGCTATCCCAGCTATCCCAGCCTGGTTAATGCCCTAAAAACTCTGATATCCCATGATTAAATACAATATTCTCCCACAGAGACTACCTTACACTGCGTTTAAAACCGAAATCACATTTGAATAAAAACTGTTTCTCAGGCGGCTAGTCCTAGTCTTTATAACCCTGTACCTTCTTCCAGAAGGCAGAAGATGAAAGAGATCGTTTCCGGGGTGCGCACTATCCTGCGCTATCTCTGCAGCTTTCTTAGGACACCTGGAAGCACAGATTTGATCCAAGGTGGGAAGAGTGCACCCAATTATTCTCTCCGCAGTATGGGCCATTAAAGTAGCAAAGGAAGTGGATCTATATCAGATGACAAATGAGGGGGGCTTTCCCTAAACACGCTGGTAGGTAGAAAGATAAAAGCAAGAGTGGAGGGTTGAGTTGTATGTAAGCTGGAAGATGGAAGAGGAAGAGAGAGAGCCATGCCTGATCTCTCTTGGAATCCAAGGCTGTGGCTATGGTGTAAGCAAGACCCTCTTGTTAGTGCTGTGAACCCCTCTATGACAGGCTCAGGTTATGCATATGTGCAAATAAACCATATATCATAAAGACACCGCCGTCTCTGCTGCCCCCCATTCTCAAACCTGAACCCTGTGTAAGCTCCTGGAACCCCCCTGGAATCTTACGCCCCTCAGAGATTGGGGTGGCACGCAACAATATTAATAGCAACAACATTCTGCGCACCAGCAATCCAAATTACAGGCCAAGGAACATAGAATTCTGCAGCCTGTAATTTGCATAATTTATTCTGCAATTGCTCCTGTTTTGCATGAGATATTCTGGTCTAGCTAGTCACGGGGAGAACAAAGAGCTCGGCAAAGCTGGGAAGCCGTGCTCCCAAACACTTGACATTTTATTCAGCAATTATTCTAGTTTCCGAGATTTCAAGAGGTATTGCCCACACACTGTGGGTGAATGCATAATCACTTGATTATGCCTATGGCTGCCTATGTTGCCATCTCTTTTGCTTCTCCAGATCAGGTGCAGAAATATGGGCCAACGTTCTGATTCGCTTGGTAGAACCAGCCTAGTGCGCAACATGGAAAATTAACAATGGGAATATCACCATCTCTCCTCTTCCATAAGGGCCAGAAACCTTTTTAAAGCTGAACGGTGTATGCGCCCATTGGCCCATACTGCACTTTTCTAGCGCTGCCTGAAGATTCGCAGCCTAATTACAGCTCTGTCTGTCTCACACTTCCTTCCCCAGCTGTTGCAATGCAAACGCAACACAGGAGAACTGGCAGGTAGAGGAAGACATTTCTGCAGAAAAGGTGTGAGCAAGGGATTGCTGCTTTACATTCACACCTCCTGGTTCTGCAGTTAGTAAGAAGGTGATTAGGAGGAGATGAAATGGGAAAATAGAGAGAACATGAGAGGCTGTCAAGCACAGGGAAAGAGAGACAAAAGTGACTTGAGCAAGGCGCTTTTTGGCGATGCTGATTAATTAATCTCCGTATTTAAATTCTTTCACCTGGAAGGTGAAGAAGAACATTCTTCCAGGTGTTTGTGAATGGCAAATGCTAAAGAAACACCCTCCTTGTTTCTGACAGCTGCCAGATCCAAGATACCTACTTTGAGAAGCTGACCGATCAGCTCCTAAATTATTCGGACGGTGCCTTTTACTGCTAAGGGGAAGGACTAGATAATTTCCCGGAGGAGAGGACTCTTGTGATCATGTTCTGCTCTGTGAGAACAGCATCCTGGGTCAGCGGTCTGATCCAGCAAGATCTTCTTATGTTCCTAGGAAGAGCAAAGAATTTCAGAGCCACACAGAGCTCTTCTTCTCCTTATAACTATGACCAAGTCGGGCACACCAAGAAAGTTTAAAACAGCGCAGAAACCACAACATTAGAAACGAGCAGATGCATGTAGCATTGCTCTGCCCTAGCCTACCGAAGCATAAGGGCACCTGCAAGAATTGGTGTGGATGCCTTTCCTTGCTACCCACGAAAGCTGCCAGTCCTTTGCATGAAGGCCGACTGCCGCCCATCCCTGTGAGAACTATATTTAGAGCAGAAGATGCTTATATAAAGCTTTAC